>NC_137627.1:12970707-13570707 GCF_963383615.2 Lipophrys pholis | reverse complement strand
TTTTTTTTCACTACTGAAATCTCACTTTATCATAACAATCTGGTATAATAACACATTTGTGCTGCTGCTTGTCTGAATCTGTAGCAAATCTCTCCTCCTCCCATAACTGTGAAGAACACTCTGAGCTGAGATATACTTCAACCCCTCCACCTTCGGGCGGATTCCCCAGCCTTCCCACACAAAAAATAATGCATCCCATCTTTTTTTCACGACAAATCCATGCAATCACACTTGGCAGACTACTTCAGTGCCTGCTGGAGGCATGCCAAAAGGACATCATCATCAAAAAAGCAGTGATGCCGCCCCATCGCTCCCACTCACTATGCCCTCCTGACCAAACCTGCACCGCAGCTTTTTTGTCCAAAGTCACAAACAAGAGTGGAGACACAGACGACAAAGCTGTTACATGAGCTAAAAAGGTGATGACTGAATGCGCATCTTTTCTTTTGAAAATGATCATCCTACTTGAGGTTCAAATGAATAAATCCAGATTAAAGATTGAAGACCTTTGCTGGCATTGATGATTAAATATGTAGCTCTCTTAACTAATGACACGCATGCATGCATGTTGCTCTCAA
This sequence comes from Lipophrys pholis, assembly GCF_963383615.2. Taxonomy (NCBI): domain Eukaryota; kingdom Metazoa; phylum Chordata; class Actinopteri; order Blenniiformes; family Blenniidae; genus Lipophrys; species Lipophrys pholis. The sequence goes on along the minus strand of NC_137627.1, from coordinate 13,570,129 downwards.
ATACACACCAGCTATCCACATGAAGCGGTAATCTTTCCCAAGACTAATAGGATGTACAGTAGATATGTTTGATTTTCATTTCATTTCAATCTGAACATACTTGGATGTGTTTGTTGAATCCTGCAGGAAATGGTCAAATATTCTCGGCACATGTAAAACCACAGACGCCAACAAAGTGGCTACATCGTAATATATGATTTAGGAGGTGTTAATAATATAACTATGAGGACAAAGTGTTCCCTTTGCCTGGGAACACTTCCAGTTCATAAAGTCGGGCCATGGTGTTGACCCTGTCTATTTTCAATCTGTGATGTCAAGTGCCTTTCTTATGGTTCCATAACACACCCTCATCTTGATTGTGTTGCCTCTGACGAGGAGCTTGCAGTATATTTTGGCAACAAAGCTTACAATGTTTGTCTGCCTCTAGAAAGCACATGATCTACTGCTGAGGGACATGTGAGGGAATCTTTTTTTTCCCCCACCTTGCCCTGTGGTGAGACTATAATCTAAGTACAATAAAGTGGGCTTGTCCTTGAAAAACCCAGACTGACAGTGGTTTGTTTGGTTATATTATGACAGGATCAAGTGTAATCTTTGCAAACCTTGTGCTTTAACAGTACTCTGATTTGTTTTGGTGGAGGCCAAGAAAGGGCCAGTGGCACAAGTCAATCTTAATACTGACTCGGGATAGTTTATGATACATTATCTTTTATATTACATGTTTTATGAAGGGAGTGTGACCATCATTGACCCATGGAATGACCTTTCTCCAGAATACACAAAACAAATGCTCATTCAGTATCAAAGGTTGCAGTTTGTTGCTGAGTTCATCAGGCTGTGATCTGCTGATCACGATATGACTCCTATTGATGCAAGACAGCAGAGCAGTTGTGGTCCATGCCAAGAAGTGCCCCTAGATGTCAATACATCGGTTTTCAAGGATCATGTTTATAGAGTTTAAATAACCAGTGCATTCAATTGTTATTGAATTTACTTTTGTTATCTAATCGTTTGAACCATTGTGTTTTCACAAAGTGCATGATGTGCATATTACATTTAATGTCACCAAAGTGTTCCTTTTCACCTTGCTCGAAGCAGAGCCCATCAGTTTTTCACGCCAACAAAAGTTCAAATAGATTATTTTAGAAAAACATAACCACATGGGACAATGTAAACATCAAACTGAGACCGTATTGGAGTTAATCCAAGTTTATTATTAAACTGTAAAGTGTCCTCTTTATATAGAATAAAAGCGCCCCCTAGTGGGACGTTTTCGCAAACAGTACCTCAGCATATCCTGCATGCAAGATTATTCGTTGCCTTTTGCACACAGGAGGAGACCGTGTCTTTTCTGTGGTCAACCTTGTAGCTACTAGTAGTTAAACTACCTGAAGTCAATTAAGATAAAGTTCAATACTGACATTGCTTTGTTGCATTTAGACAGCTGAATGACAATAAACATTCTAATTGTGTGGTCAGTGTAAATATTTCTTTATCATGCTTGGGTTAACTCAATTAATTCTCAGTTTGAATCTCTTTCTAAAGGGTACATAACTATTGTCATTATCCACTGTCAACAGTATTGTGAGGTTAACAAAAACACTTTGTTCTCTTCAACCTCTGGCTCCTCAGTGCAGTTAGTCAACTATTCATACGAATCCCCGGCAGCTTAAGTGGCGAGAGACAGAAGGACGACTTTAGCTTCATCATTTATCACATCGTGCAAAGTTTATTTCAGTTCTCTGTGAAAAAATAGAGAAACATAATTAAAGTGAACTAAGTAAGTAACCAAGTCTTATCAGACAAACATATTGATTGACATCACCTGAAATGAATGACAATTATGAGGGAACACATGGTCGATAGTTCGATTTTATGTATTGTGTTTATATTTTTTCTTAATTTTTTATTTTATTTTCAGGATTATAAATACAATATATGTGCACATTTATAATATTTGGCTGCTCATGTCTTTATAGTGTCTATTTGTACCGGCTTTCACATTAATGTGAGCGGCTGTGGTAGGGTAGGTGTATTTTCAATCTGAAGGTTGCAAGTTCGATTCTGCATCTATCCTTGTTCACATGTTGACGTGTCCATGAGCAAAATACTCAACCCTGAATTGCTCTCAATGAAACGATTCATGGCTGTTAACCCTCCCATCGATAGATGGCCTCGATTGGTGCGTGTGAATGGGTGAATGTGAATAATGGTGTGGAGCACTGTGGATGCTGGCTAAAGCAGTGGAAAAGCGGCATGTAAGTGAAATCCATCCACCATTCACTCAGGCCAGGCTATGTGAAAAATAATTGTGATTCCAGTACACCAATTACTTGATGCGTGTTCTTCATTGTGGCTTTTGAAATGTAATCGTTTAACAGCCAGTACTTTACATCATGTGAAAATGCTTTTCTTTGTACTTGTTAAATTATTTCCTGAAGCCTCGAGAACTGCTCGTACGGCACATACAGTGAAAAACGTTGCTTGCGGTCATCTCATGGGAAGTGCACGAACAACGAAGTGTCTTTGGCAATGAGTCACTTTGATGAGTGAACAGTCAACTACATTTTGCCATGTGCACAACAGTAATGTCAGAGCAGCCGGGACTCAGTTGGTGGGGTTGTCTTCAAATCTCAAAGTGCCCGTGTGCTCGTGCAAGGCACTGAATCCTGAGTTGCTCCAAAAGGTTTGTGAGCATCTTGCGTGGCAGCTGTCACTTTCACTGTGTGAAAGAAAAAGGTTTATCATGTAAAGCACACTGAGACAGCTCAAGCAGCAAAATGCACAATAAACTGTAAGTAAAAGTCCAATTGCCGTTTACCATTTAAATCATTTCAGGTCAGGAGCCACATGCAACATAATGTGATGTCAGCTTTATCTGCTGCATCACTAATAAGATGAGATAAGATAATCCTTTATTGATTTCACAGACGGAGACATTTACAGTGTTACCGCAGTAAAGCAGGATTGTAGAAGAAAATCACACAGTGCAAAATAAAAATTTGATGAAAATATGGTAAAAGAAAGTAGCATCAATAAATAGTTAAAAAGAGCCAGCAACTTAAAGATGTAACTCTGTATAGACTGTATGAGCACTATCATGCACACAGTGCATATAAGGATGGACATGTTATTGTCCCATAAATTATTATTGCACAGAGGTGGGAATGAATCGTCCGGTTTGTGGGTGTGTTTGCGATCTACTGGGTGCAGGCTTGGTTAAACAGTCTGACTGCAGCAGGAAGGAAGGACCTGCGGCATCTCTCCTTCAGACACCGCGGGTGGCGAAGCCTGTCATTGAAGGAGCTGCCCAGTGCTGTAACAGTACCATGCAGGGGGTGGCAGACATTCTCCATCAGGGATGATAGCTTTTTCATCATCCTCCTGTCTCCCACCACCTCCACAGGATCCAGGGGGCAGCCCAGGACAGAGCTGGCCTTCTAGTTTATTCAGTCTGTTCCTTTCTGCAGCCGTGGTGCGTCTGCTCCAGCAGACCACTCCGTAAAGGATGGCTGATGCCACCACAGAGTCATAAAAGGTCCTCAGGAGTGCTCCCTGCACTCCGAAGGACCTGAGTCTCCTCAGCGGGTGAAGTCTGCTCTGGGCTTTCTAATAGAGAGCTTGTGCGTTGTCAGTCCAGTCCACCTTATTGTTCAGGTGAACACCCAGGTACTTCTAAGAGACCGCTATATCGATGTCCTTTCCCTGAATGTTCACCGGTGTGGGTGAAGTGTGTCTCTGCCTGCAAAAGTCCACCACCAGCTCTTTGGTTTTACCCGCGTTGATCTGGAGGCAGTTCTGCTGGCACCAGTCCACAAAGTCCAGGTTGAGTTCTCTGGACTCTTAATGGTGACGAGGCTGACAATGGCAGAGTCATCAGAGAACTTCTGCGGGTGACAGTTGGCCGCGTTGTGGGAGAAATCTGAAGTGTACAGGGTGAAAAGGAAGGGAGCCAGTACAGTCCCCAGTGGGGCCCTTGTACTGCAGATGACCAGGTCAGGAACACAGTCCCATGTCCTTACAAATTGTGGAAGGTTGGTCAGGTAATCCAGAAGCCACGATGTGAGGTGCAGGTCGACTCCTGTGCGTTGCAGCTTGCCCCTCAGAAAGTCTCCTCAAGCTGTTTTTGTTTTGTTTTGTTCTTTCACTCTTACGGAATCATTGCCAGAAGTGGACAAATGAGGAACAGCAGTCACTTTTACGGTAAAATCACAGGTAAGGTCTTTTTTTAAATGATTTTCTTTGGAAATCGTTTTGTTTGTAATGAATAGATTACCCTGCTCCTCTTTAAACAAAGAGGTTAACTAGTGTGCAGCGCTGTGCATGTTACTGTAGATTAGTACCTGCTTACGATCCATTTATTTCACTAATCGCTGAAATTGAAACTTACCAGGAATTTTGAAAAAAAATATTTCTGCTTTATTTTCAATTGGTGGTAAAATGTAAAATTGGATTAACTGGCACGGTTCTAGTTGAAGTTACACAAGTCAGTTAAAACAGCTGCTCCCGAAAGTAATACATTGTGCAAGACTGTCAGGACCAACAAGGAAACAGTTAGAATAAACTCCCAGCGTGCAGACCACTTTTAACAGGTTAAGTTAGAGCTGTGAATGCAGAAGAGTTAGCAGCAGTAACAGACAGCCACTAATAAGAAAAGTAACTGTGATTCCAACATGCCAGTAAAGACTATAGTCATGGCCCTGCATGTCCACTAAACATTTTCCTGCTAAACTGCAGAGCAATTGTCAAAATACACTAAATAAGTATATTGTATTCAGAGTAATTTTCTTCATTAAAAAAAAAAAAACGGATTCACATTTCAGCCTCCCTTAATGCACCACCATGTAAGGCCACATTACCCCAGCAGAGGGCAGGATATGCATTTTATGGAGTCAGACTCCACAAGTGTTCAAGCTTACACAAGTTTTGTTAAACACTCATATTGATGACATTATGCGGCATCAAATCTTGTGATACCCAATAAAGTCAGAAAACCAATCATGGAATTATTGTGACTCGTACATGGAGGCACGAGGAAATGAAAATGATGATTCAGAAAAGGGTGACAAAGAAGGGATGTGGACACAGTGAGTGATGGGCTACTTAGGATCCAGTGGTTTGTGTTGCTCATTATGTATTGCAGTCATAAAAGCACACCCTGAATTTACTAATTATACTTGTGCTCACTCCCCCATCCCTACATGAGACGAGCAATTAGTCACCGGTGTCACCCACGGGTCCACACACACACACACACACACACACACACACACACACACACACACACACACACACACACACACACACACACACACACACACACACACACACACACACACACACACACACACACACACACACACACACACACACACACACACACACACACACACACACACACACACACACACACAGAGAGAGAGAGAGAGAAAGAGCAGGTGGGAGAAAAATAAAGAGAGGGACAGGAGAAACCAATAATGATAAAATCACATTATGGGGTTTTGCCTGACAACAACATATAAGGGTTATTTTAAGTACATGACTGAGGTGCGACCGGGTGTTCACGCTGGCCAATTGTGCGAGTTCTTCCAGTAGCCCCCGTAGCTTTCTCTGCTGTCCTAGTTCTGCAAGGTGACACACTTAGAGCTTTATCACTATCACTCTGCACTAATTATCAGCATGGTTCACATTTGACAGTGAGCTAATTGGATCATGATTTGATGTGGTGTGGCCTTGTGTTTTAAGTGATATACAAAGCGGTTGAAAATAAGCGATTGCATCGTTTTACTTCATGATGTCTTTAAGGCACTATGATACATACGCAAGTTGTACAGTGCAGTGGAGTTACATTTTTAATAATGTTTCTACCCCCCAGGTTGATATTTTCCATAATCATGATGTCAACCACTTCCCTGCCTTTTTTTTTTTTTTTTTTCAAATGAGTCTGCCATATTCTCTTACTTAACTGGAGTTCAGAAATATTTCTTCAAGTAGGAGTCAAAATGTCATTCAAAGACGGAGATGAAACCGAGAGCTTCACCTGCTCCTGTCAACTTGTTGAAGTCACAGCCAGGATCGGTTATGCAATTTGACTTTTACTTGTCCTCAAAAAAACCCCAGCCTGTCTCAGTTTTCATGTTTCTAGTGTGTTTCCTCATCCTGTCCCGGTGAAACATGACTCTTAGCTGTGAAAACATAGGTCTGTTGGTCAACTTACAGCTCCACTTCAGCGAAAGCTCCAGTTATGCTGATGCCATTTCATCGGTGTCAGAGAAACTGTCAAATTAGGTTCCTCTTCCTCTTAATGTTAACGGCTGCAAAAAGAAAATAAGATAAAGATTTTGACAGTACCACAACATTCACTATATCATAAGCCTACAAAAGACATGACACAATATTATTTGATATTGTCCAAAAGAGTATTCAAAGTATAAATCATTATGTGCTCCAATTTCTAGTCAGGGTGCCATTTGCGAGGTGTGATGGAGGAATGTACCGGGCCATTTCTCCATTTTTCCTTTCTTTGGCTTAATTATTTTACTGCAGATTAAATGTGTCCTTACTTCACAGCAATAAAAAATGTCTAAAGCATGTCTTTGAAAGCCAACTCTCATACAGGGGCTGTGAATCTCAATAAACTTACAGGCCGCGCATACTTTACCCCATGTCAAGTGGTAATTTCTGTCTAAGTGCCGGACCACCTGTACATCCACAGTAAAATAGATTAACATCTGTTCGTTTATGAGTATTGTAAAAGTAAGCTTGCATCCATTAGAGAAAGGTATGGCTTTATATAACGTCCCCATCTGTATGACTGAAGCTTATTTTATTAATTCACTTTGTCTTCATAGAATTGACATCACATTCACTTCTGAACTGCATTGGCATTAAGTATATCAGTTTAAAATCTGCTTATTCAATGTTGATTAAAAAGAAAAGTCAAACAATGAGGCTGGGAAAAATTCTGTATCCACCATACATATCCTTCTCATTTTGTCACAGTTGGCACTGTGCGTATGCTATTCTGTACTATACATAAACAGTCCATGAACACCGATATAACTATGTGTAGAAAAGACTTATGAGTATATAAACACATGCACAGTACTTGATCATATCTTGTACCTAAGATATAGCTATCTCGGTTATGTTTTCAGTACACATGTATTAAGTATTTATTCGGCTGCTTCATATTACAGGGTTGTAAATCAATGCAACTTATGCCACAGAATTGGCTAGTTTTGACCTCGGATGCCCTTCCTGCAAACTGTGATTTGCACCCCCACACCCAAGGTGTGAAAGAAACTTGTTGTTGCGTCATGTTTGCGTGCAGTTTTTCATATCCACACGCGTCATAACTTGCAGGTTATTGCATCTTGGCATGTTTAAAACTGTTATTAAATCAGTTGAATTGACATAAGAGTAACCTAAAAAGACAAAACCAATATGCTTGTTTACTGTTAAGTCTCATGGGGGACCTGGGCTGTGCAGCCCCTCAATCTCAAGCGTTGAACCCTGTGCTGCCTGCATATGATTTTGTATTCTTTTCCCTACTGCGGATCTATTTCATTTTCAGTCACGGCAGCTCCGGAGGCTTGTTTTACACACGCCGGTGGTGTATGCTGTGTCAGGCTTTCTCAGCGTTACTGATATGATTGCCTGTGCCGTCTACTGGGACATATAAATTCAAAACCAGCGTCGGGTCAGCTAACCGTCAGCTAATCGCTACGCTAGTCACTGGACACGTTGCAGAGCTAAGACTTCCCAGCCTCGGTGGGGGGAGGGCTAATATCTAACCCTGCCATGTTTTCACTTCAACCTCTGAAAGGCAGCTCTCAGGGTCAGCGAAGCACGACTAATGTCAAGCTGTGGATATCCTTACGCTTTACAGCTGTGTGTTAAGCCTGTACACCCCACCGCTGCCCCGCCGTGATTGTGGCCGCAGGCAGCTTGGCAGATGATGCTTGGTTAGTGTGTTGCATACATTTCCATTCAGCAAGAAGCTGCCTGCTTTTGATTTTCCTGAACGGTAGCTTTGGGCGAACCTTTGCGGATCATTCACAAGCTACAAGGCTTGTTTTCCACCTTTTAACTGGCAGTTGTGTGACACACAGGAGTGCGCACAGAGCAGCAACATCTGTGTCTGATTTGCCTGCTCATGTTCGGAGTTCACATGTCGTATCGTTCATTTGGCAGGTGATAGCTGTAATTTGTCTTTGCTCGAGTTGATCTCTGAGCACGCACACTCACGCACACACACACCCACACACTCCACCACACCAGAGGTTTCTTTTCAAAGTCTTCTCTTGTTTCATTCCTGGCATCACCAGTTTTTCACATATGCGAACATTACCACACCAGACGAAAAAAAAAAAAAAAATGAAATAAAGGCCCTCCTGTTCCGCGTCTTGACTAGATGACATCATACAGCTGCTGATGAGGAACTGGGGAGCTGTGAAACCAGTTAGATTATGTAAAGCACATTGTAATTGTTTATCCAAGTTAGTGGAGACGGTGAGTATCTTGTAAGGCGGTTCTTGTGAAACAATGTGCCTCAATCAGAACACCGAGAGGTAAAGTACCCATCATATCACAGAAGTGCCAGAACAGCATGTCAGTGCTCTTGTCGCTAATGTTGCTGGAGGTCTGAGTCAGTCACTCTGTCAGCTGACACTCAAGTGTGAGCTGACGACAGAAGACTTCCCTTTGCTGCACTGACATCAGCCTTTCCATCGCTCTCTCTCCGCTTCAACACTTTTTCCCATTTTGTCAATGTTCTTGTTCCTTCCCCATCCCTACATCTCTGAGCCTGTTTTTGTGCTTCCTCACTACTCGCTCTAATATCAGTCACAAAGAAACACAGAGCCGTTTTTGTCACTTACAGCATTTGGACCAGTGGCTTGTCATATCAGCAGCCTCCTAATTGGTGTGACACGGTGTCAGGGGATGGGAATAGCTCAGCACCCCACAGAGGATGTCAGTGAAATATATTGCTACTCTGAAGAAAAGTCTGTTTGCAATAGGCGGTGAGAGGGAAAACAATGGCATAGTGTCAATGTATTTCTGTTTAAATCGGAGCACCGGGGTGACAAGCTTAAGGCCCACAGGACAAGGCTGGCTCGTGGGATGATTTGGAAAAGTGTACAAATTACAAAATGAAATCCACTGTCATCTATTAAGAAAGGTAAGATTAGAAACACACCACACTGGGGGAAACAGTGTGGCGTAGTTTGTGTTGTCAATATCCCAACTTTGAGTCTCAGCTTAAGTGTGTTTGCATGTTTCCCCACAATCCAAACGTATTTAAGCTCAACTCACAGACTCAGGTGTGAGTTCAAGTGTGATTAACAGTCTATCTTGCCCTGTGATGGACCGGCGACCTGACCAGGCCTCACTGCCTCTAAACTAAAAGAAACAAAAGGAGCCTAAACCAAAAGTAATTAGAGAAGTGGCACCAAATTAATATCCGAGTGTGTACACACAAAGGAGGAACTAGGTTTATGAAAGTGTACAGGGTACCCCCAATATACCACAAACTACTCCACACACAGCATAGCTCCAGCTGGTAGAGAGAAGAACCCAACACAGACGCTCCCTGAGCCTCTGCAAGGACGGCCCTTTTATAAGGATAGACTGCTGGTGGTGATTGGCCATCCTGGAATGAGACACAAACCACAGGTGGAGGTCAATTATGCTGATGGAACCTGTAGAGCGGGCAGAGGAGGAGGGAGAGAGAAGAGGAGGGGGAAAAAAAACACCCACAACACAGGCCTGAGACTATTTAATTGGATTTGAATGAAAAATGATGGATAGAAGACAACACTGAGATCTAGAACGTAGAACATTCGGGTACTCTTTTCAAAGAAATTTCAAGTTTTGTTAAAAAAATAAAAAATAAAAAATCACGGGAATCTTTTCAGGATAAATTTTGTTTTCTTTGCACTGAAACAAAGGCTGACATTGGAAGGGTAATTCAAGGTATTATGAAGCCTTTTTACTTGTCCAGTCTGATTAAAATCAAACGAGGCTGTATGTGGCCCCCCGAACTAAAATGGGTTTGACATTCGAGTCTTACAGAGATATAAAACACCACAATAAATATTTGACTGGAACTCCTTAGTCCAAATAGCTTTCTATAACAGCCCACTGTGTCAGAGGTGGAGAATGATGAATTACCGCTGTGGGGTCTTTGACTTCCTGGTTTGCATGTGTTGGCACCAAATGACGGGGCTCTCGTTGCCAGCCATTGTTGAAGTGGTCAACAGTTCTAAATAGCACACCCACAGGAATCTGTCTCGGTCTGCTTGGTTTAAAGAAAATAAAGAGAGGAAATAAGTCCAGATCATGTTTGGAGGTACTCACAGGGCAGGAGAAACTTTTGATAGTGGTGTACACTATCAAAAGTTTGTGATGTGTTTAGTGAAGGTTATTCTATTTATTTTCTAATATGGATAGATTTGTTACGGAAAGAGTGCTTTATTATATTTCTGTCACGTGAGTTCCAGGTTCAGCCACTAAATGTCTAGGTCACCTAATGCAGAGTAGTTCTAAACAAGTTTTACTTTGAAGAATGTGTCATTACGGTTTTCTTTGACTAGTGAAAGTCTAACTCTGACATCCTTACTGTAGAGCAGGCAAAGCTTTACTCAGTGGTCCCCTAGGTTGATCAGGACTGCAGGCCTCCCATTTTTATTTTTCCTGACTCTGCTTCCTCCCTTCTTCTTTATTGGACAGTCAACCCGAACTCCTCTCCGCTCACTCCCCAGGTGGCGATAATGAATGGCATGATACTAATGTCTCCACTTCGAGCTCCACTGAACAGACACAATGAAATAAAAATTTCAACGTTAGAGCCGGAGTGGCCGTGTCTCCCAACTCCTCCTCGCACTCCTTTTCCCGTTCTCATCGCCTGTCTCAGCAGGTAGATCGAGAAAATGTCTCGCCCTGTGACATCACAGATTGTCTCACGGCAGCTCAGATTTCAGCACAACAGATTAGATTAGGCTCATATTGGCTGGCTGACTCACTGTCCTTGAGTTATGTTGCCCCGTGAAGGGGAGTCTGCATGGGTATGTGGTCAAGGAGGGATGGATCTAAATTGGATTTTCGCTCAGATGGAGATAAATCTCAAATGAACGTGCACGTTCTTTCTTCTTGGTGCTGCAGTTTCTCATTTGTTTTGTTATTCTACTTCTGCGTTGCATTTTGTATCATAAAGGTGCTTGCAACAATGCCTGTGCTTCAAGTTGTACACAAATTGTTTCAGGTTCACACTCACACTGTAGCTGCAGGGTTTGACATTTTCAAAGCTGTCACCGCCACTTTGGTCTGGATTGCAGAATTGCAGTGGTCTGTGGATAAACTGTCACCAACAAACACTGTCAGTCCTCAAAAGGATGAATGTTAATTACTGTGCTGTGCTGTTCTGTTATTTTTTTTTTTCTTTTCTGTAGTGACACCATGAAATTGATTTATGATTCAGGGTGAAATCAAAAGTTGCAGCCATCAGAAACAAAAAAAAAAAAAGAAGCTTGAACAACAGTTTTTTGGCAAATAACTGCACAGTGTTGCCAAGATTTTCACAAGTATCACACATTTAAGCTGATATATATTTTCTGCTCTGCTCTTTGAGCGGTCAGGTGTCACTGAAGAAGCACGAAAACAGCAGACCGAAACGACATGCTAATTGATTCTCAATAGCTGCGATCAATTCACTCTGTTATCCCGTGAATATACTTTCACCTGTTTTATGAATAAATGTTCCAGTCTGTGAGAAATAGTTTTTTAGGATTTGGTATGAGAACCTAAACAATTTAATGCCTCCTGAATCTTTTACAATGCGTCGTCTTTTGACTGCCAGTGGGTGTAGTCCATATTGTTACAGCCTCCTGTGGGACACTCAATTCTACATATGTATTATACAGTTCTCCAATGTAGGTCAGTGCAGGTCTATACTACTTTGGATGTACATTCACTTTTATGTGCTTGTTTTCAGCCTTCGCAAGTAACTCGTGGTGTGGATTTTTAAGACGCCTAAAAAGCGGTGTCATTTAGAAACATGTGTGTCATGACTGATCCTGCATGCTGATTTGGTGACCACATATAAATATGGGTATGGATTTATATCAGATAGCAATGCTTTTGATCACCTGGCTGAGATATGCAGTAGATTGAAATGTCGTCAATAAATATTTTGTAGCTTGAACATAGATAAGCAGACAAATCTCTCGGGACAGATGTCTTTGGCATCATCGCTCACACGGGTATCACCTCGTCAACATACATATACCATATTTAAGGGCTTTAAGGACTCATTTTCTATGTAGTGCTTACTTTCAAGCAAGTCCAGTCAGGGGCCTTTCTTTGTGAGTTTACATAATAACCCCGCGTGTGCCTGGGGTTTTTTCTGGGAACTCTACTTTCCTCCCACAGTCCTAAAACATGCATTTTTGGTTAACTGCTCACTTTAAATATCTCGTAGGTGGGAATTTGGCAGTGAAGTGTATGATGCCTTCTCCCATTTCCAGCCGGGATTGGCTTCAGCTCCATGTGACCGTAAGAGCTATGAAAGATGGATGTGATAGATGGAGCTGTCTTTTGATCATGGTGAAGATAATTAAAGCTCAGTTGATACGAAGGAAGACAGCATGACATCATCTGATATTACTTTTATACAGAAACGTTTAGACAAACGCCATTTATTGGTTGATGTCTAAGTATTCAAATACAGAAATGTAAATCTAAAAATCACACTGTGATACACTCAGTGGGCAAACCACTCTCTCTCTCTCTCTCTCTCTCTCTCTCTCTCTCTCTCTCTCTCTCTCTCTCGCAGACATGCACACACACACACGTTTTCCATCCCTTCTAAAAGAAATGTATTGTTCTTACTGTTTAATTCCCAACCGTTTGCTCACCGAAAAGGTTGTAGTCATTAATTTATTTCTGTTATAGTAACTTTATGTTTACTCATTTATGCACATATGTTTGTAGTTCAACATTTGGTATACATTGCTCATGAGAAATTGATTATATAACTGCTTTATGAACTAAAATGTAAAACAAAAAAATGTCTCCCATGTAATTGAATTCCTCTGTTGGAGCTAAATATTGAATGAAACTGGTTTACTTATGCATATGGTAAATATTATCTGCGTAACACTGGCATGTTAAAATTGTCCTTGTGTCAGTGCACTATTTACATTTATCTCAAAGCTTTCTAACAGCGACACTGAGTTGACACTTGAGGCAGTCCACTCATTTTTGTTGAAATATTTATCATTGTCTGCGTTACCTCTCCGTGCACCGCTCCCTCCACCTGCACTCCTTCCTTCACTCTGGAAATTTTCTTTCATGACCTCGGCAAATTATGCTCTATCAACATCCTGATGCCACCAGTGTGGTAATAACGATTTGTGAAATAACCCCTATGACCTTTAGTCCACATATTCCTCACTGGGGAACAACCCACATTTCCTGGGGCTTGTTTCCATGTACAACCTTAAGCCTTTGAAATAAACTGATTTGTATTTTCCTCTGACACAGAAGCCAAAAAGGCAATCTGAGGAATCCATTTATATTTGTCCTTTTTTTCTCTCTTTATGTTATATCTATGATACAGATTTCACAGTTGTTCGCCCTCTTTATCGGAAAAGCCACATTGGAGTGTATTTGTGCTTTCACGCTGCTTTTAGAAAGTCACAGAGACGCTCCACACACATACACTCACACCTTTCTTCAGTAGACAAACAGAGAAATCTGCTTTGCTGCCACAGTGCTGTGTGAAGCAGATGTGCAGCTGATATGCATCATAAAACAAAGAGGATGGTAGAAATGTTGGAGTGGGGCAGGAGTGGGTTTTGATCTAATTCTGAAGAGAGCCTCCCAGATTTCATTAATCTGATCCCGGATTCTCTCGGAGAATATAAACCTTTCTTCAACTGACAACACCACTGAGAATTCGCTTTATGGATCCTATTCTTTTCTTTTATTCCCACTCCCCATTTTCTTTCTTTTCTCTCTCTTTTTTATTATTTTTTTTATTTTTAATAATTCATTTTTTGGTTATCTTGGCTTGGGCAGAGCTCCGCACACCTGAGGTGTTTTATTGTCCTGCTGACTCTTCAAACAGCTTTACAGCATTCCTGAGAAAGACCCACACCTCCCCCCTCACCTCTGTGTACACACATCGCCTTGCCCTTCGAAAGCGCTGCTGCCCTTAACAGAGACCTCCCTAGAACCTCGTCACCTTTGTGTTGCGCCGCCGTGGCCCTGTTTTCAACAGCAAACCTCACAGAATGTAGCCTGACCCTTTCGCCATGGTTATATTCCTTTATCTCTTCTGTGTAAACACCATGTACACGTACAAGTGTGCACATGGCCAGCCACATTCTGTGTTTACACGAGTGGGCTCGAGGCATGCTGGCGGTTTAAACACTGTAAACATGTTTTAAACGGATGTCTGCAGCACAGTGTGTGTGATGTCATCCCGTGTGCTGTCTGAGCCAAGTTCAACAGTCCACGCATGCAAGCTGCACGGAGGGTCGTCGTGCACAGGAAAACGTATGACCAAAAAAAGGCATTCCAGCATCGGCCCCTCTGCATCAGTAGTCCCGAGCAAACATCATTACACGAAGAACTGTGACCAGCAGAGCAAAGAATTGAGTTAGCTCAGACAGTCAGCTTTCATCTAGACTCATTAGGTTACAACTTATTCCTAGGCCTGGCACACAACTGCCTGTGCTTGTTTCACCTTCCTTTTCTGTTCATTCCTGCTCCACTTCCTGCTGTCATTCTGCATTTCTCTCTCTCCCTCTCCTGCACTCACATACCCCCCCCCCCCCCCCCCCACACACACACACACACACACACACACATTATTGACTCTACATAGCAAAATGATTACTTATAAGCTTGTACTGTGGCAGACTGCAGCCTGTTCTCAAGTCAATGACTCACTTTGAGCAATAGGTAATGTCTGATAGATAGAGGTAGTGAAGTTGTGAAGTGCATGGCTGGCTGGTTTACAGGGACTTGAACAAAAAAAGACAAGTCCTCTGCTGGTTGTCTCAATATGGTTCTGCCTGAGAAGGTTGGATATTGGGACAAGACTTGTTTGAATTGTGACGCTAATGGACCATTCACAGATCCTTGCACATGTACTCTTATGAGCTGTTCTTTTCCACCCTTGTCGTTGTTCCTTGGATACATGTAAGCACATTTGCAAATTAGAATATGGACACGCTTAAACACATGTACATACATTGATTTTGCATAAACAAACAAATGCTTGTCTGTGCTGTGTGAGTAAATGAATTATTCAGCAAATACGCAGCAAACTCCCTGAGCTCCAGGATGCTGCTGTGAATTCCAATCGGTAATATTATGTGAAAATTCTTTAACATTGTTTACACATTCAAAACAAAGACATGCTCCGCTTGTTTGTGAGCATTTTTTGTTGTTGTTGTTTTTAATCATTTGCTCCATCATGCTTCCATGTACTATGTATACAGAACAGCAATGCACAGTGAGTGATGGAAATGGATCATGTTTTTTTTAATTCTCATGATGACTTACTGACAAAATGAGGCAACCTCAGACAATAAGTTAGTATTTGCTAATCCTTCATAAGCACAGACGTAAATACCACTATTGTTGCAAGAGACTTGGAGCAGGAGTACGAAGGCTTTGGCACATTAAAATAATCTTATAGAGTGGCGGTCTTTGAGCTTGTAAATCCATCCACCTTTCAGTTGTGGCATATTTCAGTAGTAAACAATTCCACTGCTTAACAAAACCATCTTAACAGCTACATTTGTCTTGTGATTAAAAGTATCAAAACTGGAAACTATTACCTCCTCAGAGAAAGGTTTCCTCCTCTTTTGCTTTTCCTTTCATCACTAGTTTTCAGGACATTTCACATTCTCTTTAAATCCCTCCCTGTTGCACACTAAAACACATGACTAACTGATAAAGGAGGTTTAGAGGTGCTTTGGGTATCACTTGTTCGAGCCCCCTCCGTGTTTTCACTCCATGTGTTATTTTTTCTCACTTTTTTCTCATCCGCACATTACTGTTAACGCTGTCTCTGAAAATATTGACATGAGACTGAGCTGCCGTATTAATGCATTGCTGCATTCCAGTGAATGTATTTAACATAAGTGGAGTAGGAAAGTCTCAGGAAGACATCTGAATAAATTTTTCAGGAGAAATGAGCTTCACAACAATCCATTTGTCATTTGTTGATTAACTTCAGCTGTGAATAAATGATTTCCCCAACAATACCATGTCAGTAGTTACATTTATCTTCTGGCTAAAAGCATTAAATCTGAATATTTTTGTTGTAAACCTACTGCGTCCTCGGATACGAATTTCTTCCTTTTTTCTTCCGGTTTTCAGAAGCCTTCACATTTTTTGCAAAGATCTTCTGTTGCACACTAAAACACGTGGCGATATGATAAAGTAGGTTGAGCAGTTTTTTGCGGCGCTGCTTCAAGTTATGACAATTGGAATTCCTCACTTAGAATCATGTCACTGTCTCAGAAAATCCAAGCCGAACACTTCTACAAATCACCTCATTGCAAGTCAGACAGCAGCATCCGCACGCCCAGTAGAAGTGCTCTTGTGCAAGTTCTTTCTGAGCAATTCTAAAGTATTATGACCCATGTCAATGACAACAGTGTAAGTTCATGCAAACAAACACGTACATGTAGTTTCAAGTCATTGGAGCAGGTAGAAACTTTCACGTGGAGTAAAAACAACACTGCAACACTGTTTGTGATAACATGAAAAGCCATATTGAAAATGAGAAAATCACACTTATTGAAAAAAGGCACAGCTTTTATTGTTGTACTCTTGAGCTAAAGCTGGAGGGTCTTTCATTATTTCTGGTCGGCATCTTCACAAAAAGCTTGAAATTATCTGTGGCAGCCGGAAAACAGCATCAGACTCTTTTAGTAAGTGGACTTTATATTTGTAGCACATGGCAACTTCAACAGACTACATGATGAGTCCTCTTTACCAATTTTCTTATTCAAACACGAGCAGTGACCATGAAAGGTGCTTGCACACCATTGGGAGCAACTTGGGTTGTTCAATGTTTTGCCCAAGGGCATCAACACCTGGACAACCCAAGGCAACAGATCAAACGTTTACCTTGAGGTTGGAAAACGATGCACTCTACCAGCTGAGCCAAAACCACATTTAACATTGCCAATTCCATTCTGTTTTTATCATACCTGCATGGAAACAACTCAACTGTCACAATCTTTAAGTGATGTCGATAGAAACACATTTCTACTTATTGTCAATCTTTGTCTTAGTTTACTATTGTCAACAGTGGCCTGAGGAATGTGCATGGATTTTATGAGGCAGTATGGGTAATGAAGTCCCTCAAGGAATGTATGTCTCAGGGTAGGTCTGAGCTCTGCGCTCCCTGCTGTAGTACTAAGGGGATTGGATATGCTTTAGTAATGCTATTAGTGCGGCAGCTGGGGATTACTGTCTCCAAAGGCAAAAAGAAAAAGGGCGTGAAAAATGAAAAATCACTGTGTCAGGGAATATGTGCGTAACAGAAATTTACATGTTTCTAAAAAGAGTTTAAAAAAAATAATAAAAAAGGATATTCATCCAAACTGTTGCACACCAACAAAATCCTAAATCACTGGCTCCATTGCAAAGTATTTTGTGAGCTGTATTTTTTTTAATTTCATTTGGCTGTTAACATACTCAAGGGATTTCAGTTAATTAGTCTATTAAGTTGGCCAGCACTGCTTAAAAACAGACTTAGTTTTTGCCAAAGGAGAGATAGATGATGTGATTATAGAATAGAATAGAATAGAATAGAATAGAATAGAATAGAATAGAATAGAATAGAATAGAATAGAAACACTTTATTAATCACAGAGGGAAATTCTTGTCGCGTTGCTCCACACAGATGGGAACACAAAATAAAAAGTTGACGTTAAAATATCCATAAGACACAATGAACTTAAATAAGTAATATTAAATATTAATATATACAGGGCTAAGCAGTGACTTCATAGTCAAACAATCAACACTTTTCATTCAAAGAAATCTTTGAATGAAAAGTGCAAATTACCCTAAGTCAGCATATGGATTTCCATCCTACCCGCTGTTGTGGAGGGTGTGGATAAGAACCCAAGGCCCAAACATTATTTAAAAGAAAAAAAAAAGATACTCTTTGATAAAATATGAAGAGAAGACTTCTCAAGAAGGTAAACAAAACTAAGGTACAAATCAATAAAACAAGTAATCAAAAAACAGACAGCAATCCGTGAATGATTCAAGCTGACCAGAACACATACAACAGACAAGCTGACAAGCCTGTGGATGGCACGCATAAACACAAACATTAATGAGGCACTACTGACAATGATCCAGGGTAACCAGGGTGGAAAACTCAGAACCAAGGATGAAATGATGTATGGGCAATAAGGCCGGGAACTAAACACGGGCAGGAAACATTAAACCAGACGTGGACTATGATGAAAAACTAAAACAACAAAAATTATCCAATCAAGAACCATGACATAATACAAAATATGAAAACATATGAGAGCACAAAACAAAAATACCAGGAGTATTACCCATCCATCCATCCATCCATCCATCCACCCATCCATCCATCCATCCATCCATCCATCCATCCATCCATCCATCCATCCATCCATCCATCCATGATTTCCAGATGCCCATAACTGTGACATACAGTTACTTATTACCTTGCTCCTTTATTTATTAACAAAGCTACTGTATAGCTGTATCCAGCTCCAACTGTGGTCCAATCATTCTCCTCTCCTCTCCTGTCCTCTCCTCTCCTCTCTTTTTTGCTTTATCCAACCAATGAATACTGGAGCTGAAACTTTGGAAAGGCAAAGTATGTCCTTGACAATCAGTCAATCACTCATCAGTCCATCTCTCTAATGTAGAAAGGCCAACAAATCACTCACAGACACCCATGTAAATATGACTTGTGTAAATGTGAGTCATCGGGTTCAAATTGAAGCCTGGTGTTCTTGGTGTGAGGTAGAGTAAAACTACCCTGCATCCCATAAGGATGGAAACATTTCTTTAATGCTTTTCTTCAGTTATCATGCATGTGAGAGTATTCAAGCATTTGAGGCACTGAAAAAAACTGTTCCCATCACTAAAAGTGATTTGGCCACTAGACCATAGCATCTGAAAAGACATATCCAGGAACCATTGTGTGAACAGACGACGTATAGGCAGAGGATACAGCTCATGGTTTCAAAGTGCAGGTGTCTATCCCCAAATTACAAAACTCATAAAAGCAGTGACATGAAGGGAAAGAACGATTCCAGCGAAAGTTCTCCAGCGCCCCGCAATCCTGAATGGGATTAAACGGTATAAAAGATGGATGGATAGCTGTTTTTGCTCATGACTGTTTGCAGGGGTATCGTTTTGTAGGAAGGAGCAGACATACCGCTCAACGCATGACGATAGTCAACTCTGACAGCAGAACAGCGTCTCAGAAGGTCATCCTCTTGTTGAGGACTGAGAGCAGGACAAGAGTACATTCCCACTGAAAATGATGGTATGGAAGACAAGGAGAGGATTACAGTATTTGTAGTGCAGGGAGCAGACATGATCTGCACTGCTCACCAGGATTTTCCCACTGCTATGAGCAAGCTGCAAAGGAAAGGGTGAGTCCCTTCAGGGAAAGATATGCTGACTCTGAATTATAATCGAAAGAAATCAAGAGGTGTTCTAAATCATTAAATACCATCACCCCGTTTGATGAATAACATGGCCTTATAAATATGTACAGTGCGTGCTGTGTCTCACATTCATCAGTGGCACCATGATTTCAAGAAGTAGCTATTTATTTGCCCAATAAAGCAGAAAATGTTTCATAGTGCCTCAAGGCAGTCGTAGGTGAATATCTTTTTAGGGTTTTTCCAAACTGGAAAAAAAGATAAAAATCTGGAGGAATGCATAATGCCGAATTGGTCACGTATCCCTTGGAATCTCTTCTAAAGTGTTATCATGATGTGGGCTAGGAATTAAACTTTATTAGAACAGAAAGTTATGTTGCGTAATGATCTCTGATAGTTTTAGTCATGCATCTCTAATCAGATATTAATCTCTGCATAAACAAAGAGCAGTTCCAATTTGTAAATGCATTTGCAAGCCAAAGTAATTGCCAATTAGTTTGAAAAGTATGTGTATCTCTTGGACCAAAGCCTTTCACTTTTGACTTAAGTACTTTGCAGCTACCGCAAAACCAGTGGCTGTGTTGTTCTTCTGTTTCCTCTCACCCTTCTGTCTGACTATCTTAGCATCTGTTCTCTTTCTTCAACATTGCTCTTCAATATTCATTATCCATTTCTTTCCCCTCACCGACTCACACATTTACGCATCTTTCTGCTTGTTGCAATGAGTCTAGAAATTGCCTTTATGAATATTTACCAACAGCCAGTTACTCAGGGCAATCTACTGAGACTTGTTTGTTATCGCCATGTTTCATGTGTATGCATGTATAGTGCTGTGGGGTTCAGACGGCATGCACATTATATGTTTCTCACTCTCCTCTAGGTAGTCTTGGGTATTTGCATCGAACCTCTGAGGAACTGGGTGTTATTTAAGATGTCAATACCTCACTAAGATAAAAAGCTTTTCATTCTGTGATTTCTTTTCAGGCATGTTCAATAGGTTTTTTTTTGTTTTTTTAACCGCAGCCACAGTATGTTAAATCAGATGCGGTTTACAAGCTCTTTTCACTGCATTATTAAGTAACTGATGTTTCTTGGTTGGTGCATTGCACTCTGGTTTGCCTAGAAGTGTAGATTGATCTGTGTGTTACTGGAAGACACTGCTACAAACAAGCTTGCAGTTACACAAGCACTATTCTGCTTGAGGAGAACAAACAAGAACATCTCTGTAAATCAGTCTCTTATTAGGTTGGGATCACTGGAACCTGGAGCCTATCCCAGTCAACGGGCGAAAAACCAAGAACAACGGTGGACTGGTTGTCACTCAAACACAGGACGAATACAGATTTAAACACCCACAAACACACCCACATATTCAGTTTACCTAACAAGCTTGCCTTTGGTTTGAGGGGAAGCAAGAAAAAGGGCCGAGTCCACATAGAAAGACTGACTGCCTGGAATCGAGCCAGGTTATTTTCTCTTTGAGTTAAGAGCACGAACCACTACACCAGTCAAGGACAGATTTGCTGAAGTGATTGAAGGTGAAAGATGATCTAACTTTCCTAGTAGATTTGACTGAATAGATTTTATTTGGCATTTATCAAAAACCTCCACCCACGTGATATTCTTTTGAACTGCAGAATTATTCTACTTACTGCACACAACGTTTAATTGGTTTAGCTCCCATTTGGGTGAATCAATGAATGCACAGTTAGTGGTGTTTCCTCAGTTAGTCAAACAGATGTGTTTCAAAGAATGAATACATTTCATAAATATATCTACTGTATATCTACAGTATGTACACAGAACCATGTCATGGATGGATGGTACGATGATGCAGTGGTTCGTTCTCTCCTCTAACTGTGGGATATTCTAATTTTCTTCCAGGCATGATTCTTTTCTGTTTGGACCTTCAATGCTGTCTTTTTGGCTTCGTCATTTCTTCCAAGCATTTCAGCTTCTTCACACAATCCAAACCCATCATATTTAGGTCAATTGGTGTCTCTAAATTCACCAGCCCAGGCTGCACCATGCATTTTGCCCAATGTCAGCTGAGAGCATAGAATCCACACAACCACAACTTGGTTATATGAGCAAAATGAAGGAATAAGGTGTTTGTAGCGGAGAGTGGGGTACGATGAGTCAGAAGGTAAGTTAACCCACCCATTGCATGCAGGCACCCATCATTTCCCTCTTGTTGTGATGCAGAAAAGCATATGGGATATGGGGTTAGTCATTTTTTGAAGAGATGGAGAGAGTAGCCAATGATGCCAAGGGTGGAAAATCCATCAGATCCTTGGCAAAAGAGAGAAATAGTGACATACCAACATTGAAGAAGGAACGTGAAAAAAAGCGAGTCAAAGTAAATAAAAACAGTGGGGTACGGTGAAACAACAGAGAAAAATGAGAGTGATCTCAGTGGAGGTGGAGAAGGAGTACAGTAAAATGTTTTTTGCTTGCTGGTTTTGACATTCGGGGTTCCCTTCTATAAGTAGTTTGCTTGACAGGAATAGTGGTTGGGAGATTTAATGTTTTTTGATCTGTACTCCGAGCCGGGGTGGGGTGGGGCTGTACTTTACAAATTGCAGCCGTCATTGTGTATTGAAAGTTACCGACTTTGAAAACTGATGACAACCCTTTGGCATTCTCCCCTAGTTCCTGGCTTTAGCAGGAAACAAATGAGTGGATTATGTTAGTGCAAGCTGTTCTTTAAATGGTTGCCGCATTTTTTTGGTAGGCTTTTGCAAACATCTATGTTTAGTTACTGTTGTTTCACTGGCGATAATCAAAGAAAGCATCTTATTGTTTATAGCACTGATTTTCAAAGTGTGGGAATGTACAATATAAAAATCTGGGAGTCAGAGGGACATTTATTCCATTAAATTGGTGAGAAAAATCTAAGGATGCATGATATTAGATATGTGCCAATATCCGGCTCAATGAGGTGCCTGTGTGCTACATGGACCAGAACCGGGAAGCGAACCTGATTGGATTTCTGGTACTCAGAAGAAGTACCGGGCGGAAATCTTTGCATGACTGACGTTGAGCATTTATTTGTCAATGGTGAAGTTGTTATCAGTTTCTAAAGATTAAAAAAATGTCCATACAGTACTCTCATCACATAATGACGTCTCTCTCTCCTATTGAGCTTGACGGCCGAGAGTGCTCATGGTGTGTTCACTCTGGTTGCACCAAAAATAGGAATGAAATCGGCATACAACATTTTTTTGTGTTTATCGGCGAATACCGATGTTATGCCAATATCATCACGCATCGTTGGAAAAGATTATGATATGAAGGAACAAATGAGGGGGTCAAACTAAGGTTTGGTGCTTTAGTGCAAATCATTACATGACACACACCATGGCCAGTTATGGCAGCTGCAGACTATCTATAAAGACTGATCAAATATTTGAACAAGACGGCACAAAATGCTGTTATTTATTTATTTATTTATTTATTGTGTAAATAATATAAAGAAGTCAAGTTGTGTGAGGAAACTACAGTCCCAGAACAAACCCAAGCACACACAGGGTGAACATACAAACCTACACACTTTGATTTCCTTGTGACTGTTGCCCTCCAGCCTCTTATGGTCCCCTGAACCACAAGCAAGAAGCCACCAGCCCTGACTCTCGCCTCAGCCGAGGTTTCTTCCAAGGTGTTTGTTACTTTTAACTGTCACCTTCGCGTGCTCGTTGTTGTGATTTCCTCTGTGGAAGTGTCATGAAACCGCTTTGTTGTACTTGGGTTGACATGAGTAAAAACTGAATTGAATTTAAATGAGTCTTACAGTTATCCCAATGATTATCATGGTGATAGTGAGGGGACTGCCAATGCTGTGCAAATCAATGAATAGCAAAAAGACATCAGCACTATGATACTTGCTCATTCTCTTTGGTGAAACTCTCTCTCTCTGCGGGAACAGCCTGATTATAACAGAAGAAGCTCAAACCACTCATTCATCCCCCTGTGAGGGAAGATGTATTTAAAAATAAATGGGTAAATACTATTTTGCTGTCAGATGCACTGTTTGAAAAGACATCTGCAGCTAGAAGTCAAGCCTTTAATACTGTCGTTATGTTGTTTACAGATCACAGAACAGAATCTTGCTCTACAAACAAAGCGTTGCTGTTTAAATGCACGTTGGAAAATATTTGTGAACTAATTCTGTGCTTGCGTCAATGAGCAGCACCTTTAAACATGTTTTTGCCTCCCGCAATTGGGCATAATTGGGCCATAGTTTCATGAACCATAGGATGCCTGTATTTGTGAGCTTGTGAACAGAATAATACTGATACCTACATAGTTATTTTTACTTTGCATGTAATGTTGTGCAAATTTGTTCCAAACAACACATTTTCAGATTAGTCTATTTATGCATAAAACATTCAGCCATGTTATTATCTCAGCACATTTCCATGAAGTGCATGTGTGCGTGTGTGTATCTGATGCACACCATGGCCACAGTTCAAGTTGGGAGCACCGTGACCGCAGTGCACCGATGCATTGACCTTTGCAAGTTGAACCACCGAAGGCGCTCAGTTGTGCTGAGAATTCACGAGGAGCACTAGTTTTATGTCTATCCAATAATAACTTGTTATCCATAATCAAATCCATAAACATGTTTTGTTGAAAGGAAAAATGCTGAAGTCTCTGCTGAAATGTCCAGAATTTGTCATTGCCCGTGGCTCTTTAAAAAGAAAAACTAAGTTGTTGAAACAGATCACAGATCAAGATGAATCTGACTGTTAGCAAATTAAGAATTACCACCAAGTTCGTCGATGCATTAAGTCACTTCCCTAACTGATAATCACAGACAGAGAAACACTCACAAAAAGAAAACAAACATCACCCTACGTGAACTTACGTGGACTCAGTTTAACTTTGACAATCACGGCTACTTGCCACGCTCTCTTGGGTCCAACCATAATAGTCTTAAGACTTTGCAGCACTGAAAACACTTGTGACCTTTCCACTCATGTAATGCATTCTCTCAGCGCTTATGCCAACCATCACAACTAAAGCGTAACCCAAATCTTAACCATAAACCTAAATTAAGATGAACTAACCGATTGAGTCCTAAAACCACATCCTCACCTTTAAATATGTGTGGAGGGTAGTAACCATTCCACAGCTGTGTACACACACAAGCACGCATGCACTCACACAACATTAAGATTGCTATCAATCCGCTATATCTGATAAATGGACAGAATAACCGTTTTAATAAAGAAATTAAAATCCAGGTGAACAAAAGTTTGAGGGCAGCAGTAATTACGCCAATGGTTCCACCACCATCATTATGCATGAGCCTAATCAATGGTCATTGCGCTTAAGGGCAGCTGCAATGTCGTTAATGAATAGTTCCAATGAGCAGTGGGTTCTGTCTGAGTGTCTGAGTGTGTGTGAGTGCGTGCGCACGTGCGCGCGATTGTGGTAGTGCGCCAGTGGTTAGTGTTAATGTCTCTAATGAATAGATGTGGCACACGGAGCCTGTGGACACCTGCTGCTGCCATTAGTCCCAGAGAGCAGACTAATCACCCTGGCTTTCAAATCTGAGCAGGTTATTCAGTGTCTCTGGAATCCAAGGACCCTTCATTACACAGAGCACATGAGTGTTCAGTGATAATGCCAGCTTGTTCAGTTAAATGCTCAGACCAAAAAAAAAAAAAAAAAAAAAAGAGCCCTATTTGTTGACTCGATTCTTCCCCTTAACAGCGCGGGATGCCTCAAGTCAGTCACAATTTCAGTGTACTCTTAAAGTTGTACGAAGAAGTTTGAATTTAGCAACTGCTTGGAAAAATACCCCAACCTTAGCGACAAGGTACTTTGTGAGACTGAATATGTTATAAAGCGGTGGTTTTCAACCTATTAGTGATTGAGCCACTCTCTAAGCTGGCAACACACTGTGCTCAGCACCCCCCCCCCTTAACTGACTACTCATACTTTGTCCCACCCTGAGTGACTTTTGTTTTGAATGCCAGACTTTGTAATGTTTTTCACACCACAACCTAGAATTGGTAATGTATATTGGAATCCTGCGATAACTAAAGAACAAAGTAAAGTTTGTAACATACATGGTTTTTACAATGTAGCATCTTAAATCATTTTATACCGCTTATTTGGTTCATCATGATTTCTTCTCATAAATATATAATATATAATAAGAAGCTTCCCTCTTCCTGCTGTCACATTTGGATCAATTGCAAAACTTGTTGACTCAGCATAACTTCTCACGAACCTCATCCAAAGCCGCTCCTGTTATTTTCCAACTTAACCACAGCTGGAACTCACAATATGAATCCTGGCTTGGTTTCCTCATCAATCTTCAAATACTTTTGGCAAGAATCTGGCTAATACATATTGTGTTTATTCATTAACCCCCCCCCCCCCCCCCCCCCCCCCACCCAACAAAAAGTGCCGGGTGATTAGAGGCGATAATAATTTAGCTGTCTGAACATATTGTTCGTGAGAGAGGGTTGATCAAGCGCAAGTATATTGGCACACTCAAACTCAGCGCCACCTGTTGCCTCCCACCTTGTCCACTTCACACCTCTGTGCCACGTTTAATGATTAAATCACACTCGCAACATTTCCAACAATCAATGCCTAGTGAACCAGTTGTTCCCATGGCTACTGAAAAACTGAAAATACAAGAAAGTAAACACAGTAGTATAAACAACAACAATAATAATAATAATAATAATAATAATAATAATAATAATAATAATAATAATAATAATAATAACGATAATAATAATGATAATAATAATAATAGTTTTTGTTGTAATTATTCTTATTACTAATATTTTGAAAACATCTTTTACATAAAATCTAAGGCCATTGTCTGCCTCTAAACCAAAGGTTAATTCTTGGAGTGTGTGAGTCAAAAGAAGTTAATTGTGTTTCTGCCAGCAATATGACTATAATGACGGAATAGATTTCACCTTTATCTGTAATAGAAATAATCTAGCCAAAAGGTAAACGCATCAGTCAGTAGGGGGTGCACCCCCATCCCCTCTTTGACCTCGTATCCAGTTTATTGTTTTTCTTGGGGATCGCTGGTAGCGTGTCGGTGTCATGAGTGTCAGGTTGAACATGTAATGTACTCGTGTTGTTGACAGCGAGGCTTTATGTGAGGTCAGACTGGATTTGAAGCAGAATGGGGCGCCTCGTGATTGAGTGGACGAAGGCTCTGAGATGAAACACAATGTGGCTAGATGTGTAAAGATATAGCGTCGGGGTTTCCAGTGTGATAATTGCACTTTCAGGACTCAGCTGTGAGTCGCTGATTTGCAGCGTCTGAAGGACAGCCGCGGCCTTCCACCCACTCTGTCGTCATGGGAGACGGCGGAGAGGAGGTCTCGTCTCACTCTCACTCCCTCTCTTTCACATTGCTTCTACCTCCAGCTCTCCTTCCCCTCCCCTCGGCTTCAGTTCTCCTCATGTCTGTCACCCCTCCGTTTCTAAATAACCCGTTGAGATCATATAATCACTGTGAATCACCCCACTAAATAACAGTTGAGACCAACCTTGAGGAAGGCAGAGAAATTTTTTTTATAATTGCACTTAAGGGCACAGTCGGTCTCTGTGTTTCTTTCTCCCGATGTGTTTAAAACCTTGATATTTGGTTGGTCAGTCCAGCTGTATTCCCCTTGTTTGTAATGAGACAGAAATATGTGTTATCAAAGGGCTGCAGGCCTCAGTGCACTGGCAGGACTGTTGGAGAGAAAGAAAGAAACCGCAAACAGGAACCATAGTCTGCTTCCAGGGACCACATCTACCCACACACACACACACACACACACACACACACACACACACACACACACACACACACACACACACACACACACACACACACACACACACACACACACACACACACACACACACACACACACACACACACACACACGGTCTCTCTTCCCTCCTGTACTACCTTTTCTTTATCTCACAAGGCAGAAGCAACAGTTAGTGATCACATGTCCCCAACAGTCTCCCCTCATTGTACGTCCCGGCTGCTGCTCGCCCGAGCTCTGAATTAACGGTAAATGGGAGGAAAGGAGGGAACAGAATTACTGCAGTATGTTAAACATTTATTTTTTCACGTGTGTGTGTGTGTGTCTGTGTTCCTCTCATTTTACTATTTAAACAAAACGGAGAGCGAGAGACAGCCCTGAACTACAGGAGCAGGAAGGAGGAGGGGGGGGGAGAGGGAGGCTGTTGCCATGGCAACCAAAGCCGCGGCAGTCGTCATCATGAAGCTTCTTCTGCATCGTGTGTGCGTGAGCACAGCGTGTGTGAGTTCACCCTCCTCTCTCCAGACAGGAGGCGAGGACATCCCCCTCTCACACTGTGCCAACCAAAAGAGGAAGAGAGAGGGAGCGAGAGAGAGAGAGAGAGAGAGAGAGAGAGAGAGGGAGAGAGTCTGAAACCCCATAATGCACTGCACGCTGCAGGGCTGAAGTCGTGCAGATTCATCAGTTCCTGTTCGCGGGGTTGTGTGTACGCGCACACACATTCATACGCTCCGATAGAAAGAAGGCAAGAAGGCAGGTAAGAGCTTTTATGTGACGTGCAGATGGCTACTGCATTTAAAAGATGGTCTGTGTTTCAATCGATTGTTGCCTTGTGAGAAGAAGAGAGGAGAAAGTGGCTCCATTCAAACGCCAGGGTGTCATTAATATTTGACATGTTATGAATCCGACAACTTCCCTGCCTGTTGCTGGTAACAGCTGATGTTTTGTAAAAAAAATGTTTCATCCTCGAAAAAATTCTGTTTTCTTTTAAAGAAAATAATATATTCAACAGGGAAGAGTCAAAAATAGTTAGTATGCATGTGAAACATTACAATTTTATCTGCTTCTGGGTATGTTTTTGTAGAGTTGTTTTTTTTGTTTTATATATCTTGCAGAGATTTTTAAATGTAGCCTATTTGAATGTGCTGTCAAGGTTTTGCACGAGTGTAACTTTTAGTGCATGATGAAATGTGTCATACAAGTGAACAGTATTTGTCATTTTGGAGTTTTCAACTTTTTAGCAGTTCAACGTGTTCATGTTACAGAAAGTGTTTTCATTTTAAAACAAATCATATTTTTCGCTTACATATTTGAATAAATTACTGCCTTGAATATCTAATTGAAAGCCTTTTTGGCCAATGATTGATTATAAGTTTGACTTTTATGAAACTTATGAATCTTCACATTTCCAAGCATTACATTACAAAATAAAAGGGATAAAAAAAAAAAAAAAAAAAAAAAAGCTGCAATGTTGGTGGTATCTGCATGACACCAGTGAGAACTGACTGACAGGGAAAGCGCGGCTTCTCTGTTACTGGTCATTTTGTGGTTTAACGGCCACTGAGCCGTGTGACCATATCTGTTGCGCCAGAGACACAGGCGGGCTTGGAAAGCGAGATTGCAGCAGCTTAGGGCAGGGACTCTTAAACTTTATTACCCCAAAACTGAAATGAGAAATTTCAGGTCTCCTCTCCTGGACCCAGTAGCAAAGTCAGGTTTCATTGTTGCTGTGTGGAGAACTGAAAATGAAAGGACTGAGTGAGAATGAGGTTTGATATAAGATTTACGATTTATAAATGAAACCTCGCCTTCAATCCACAAGTAGACAGAGCTAGTAAAGCAGCAAACACCCGACACTGGGAATCTACAGACATAGTCCAGCAGTACATGAGTGACTATGGTCTTTGCGACGCCTGGCGCACCTCTCATCCCACTCTTAAAGAGTACACCTTCTACTCAGCAGTGCACCAATCTTATTCGCGCTTAGATTACTTTCTGGTGAGTAAATCAGTGATTAAAGACATCTTGGACACACAGATTCACCCCATTACTATCAGTGACCATGCACCTGTCACTATGACAGTTACTAATAGAACAATCACCCCTCCTATTAGACAGTGGAGATTTAACACGTCACTGCTTAAGGATCCAGATTTCCTCACATTCTTTAAAAAACAATGGACAATCTTTTTAGAAACAAATGACCTGCCTGGTGTCTCTCCCTGCGTCCTCTGGGAGACAGCTAAAGTTGTCATGAGAGGTAAAATCATTTCTTACTCCTCATACAAGACCAAAAGAGAAAAAAAAAAGGAGAAAGAACTGGAAGATAAAATCAAAACCATGGAAACAGCTCATGCTGCCTGCAAAGACGACAGCCTATTAATGGAACTAAGAAAATTTAAAATAGAGTTGAACAAAATAATTGAACATAAAACACAATTTCAACTGCAGAGACTACGCTGGGAGAACTTTGAACATGGTAATAAATCCAGCAAACTTTTAGCCAATCAGTTAAAACGAAATAAAGAAAAATGTACAATCCCCTCAGTCCAAACTCAAAATGGTAAAATCACTTTTAACCCACAAGAAATAAACAATACTTTCAGAGAATTCTACAAAAAACTTTACTCTTCACAAATTGATCCTTCACAATCTGAAATAGAGAGCTTTCTGAGCACAGTCAACCTCCCAAAATTAAAAGAAGAACAGATCCAAGGTCTAGAAGCTTCCATCTCAGTAGAAGAACTGCAGGAAGCTCTCCAGCACATGCCTGATGGTAAAGCTCCAGGACCTGATGGATACCCCACTGAATTTTACAAAGAATTATGGTCTTTACTCTCACCTATTTTTTTCAGAATAATTGAGGAAATTAAAGAATCTTCAACTCTCCCCCAACATATGAACTGTGCAAATATCAGTCTTCTTCTAAAACCGGATAAAGATCCCACACTACCATCTAGCTATCGGCCGATATCACTAATCAATGTAGATCTTAAAATAATTAGTAAAACATTAGCAAGCAGACTGGAAAAAATCACACCCCACATCATACACCCAGATCAAACTGGGTTTATTAAAGGACGACACTCCACTAATAATACACGTAGATTAATTAATCTTATAGACCACTGCCACCACAATAAACAAAAAGCCATTATCACCTCCTTAGATGCAGAAAAAGCCTTTGATAGGGTAAATTGGAAATTTCTACTTGCTACACTACGGAAATTTGGATTTAGAGAATATTACCTTTCCTGGATAAAAATACTGTATACCTCACCCAGTGCCTGTGTTAAAACCAATGACCAAATGTCCTCAAGGTTCAATCTTGAGAGAGGCACCCGACAGGGGTGTCCACTCTCACCATCTCTCTTTGCAATTTTCATCGAACCACTAGCAGCAGCCATCAGACAGAATAATAACATAAAAGGAATACGAACAGCAAATATAACACATAAAATATGTCTCTATGCGGATGATGTGCTAATTTTCCTGCAAAACGCACAGACCTCTCTTCCAGAAACAATAGGGTTGATAGACAGATTCTCCTCAATCTCAGAATATTCTATAAATTGGAACAAATCAGTAGTCTTGCCTATCAACTCTACATTTCAGCAGACACCTAACACCCTACTAAAACCAGGGAACATCAAATATCTCGGCATTAACGTCTCAGCCAAACTCTCAGACTTGGTACACTTAAACTACACCCCCCTTATTAAAGCAATAGAGGAGGACCTCACTCGATGGAGGACACTCCCAATTTCACTTATGGGGAGAGTAGCAACAATCAAAATGATGATCTTGCCTAAAATTAACTACATCTTCTCAATGATCCCAGCAAAACCACCAAAAACCTGGTTTAACACTCTTGATTCTCATGTCTCAAAATTCTTATGGAAAAATAAACCATCACGTATAAGTTTAAAAACACTCCAGAACACCAAGGACCAAGGTGGTTTAGAACTCCCAAATTTTTATAATTATTATCTGGCCAATAAACTACTTTATGTTGTAAAATGGATCAATCAGAAACCCCTAGATGAAGGCTGGCTAGACGTTGAAAAAACATTCTGTGAAGATCTCCAAGTCAGAGATCTTCCCTTCTTCAGTCCTGACATCAAAAAGCACAGCTGCTTCAAAAGCATCAATATAAACACGTCGCTGACAGCTTGGTGGGAATTTCTTAAAATAAATGGATCTACACTCATTCCCTGCAAACTCACACCCATCTGGAACAATCCCGACATCCTGCAAAGAAAAAAACCAATAAACTTCCCAAGATGGCAAAATAAAGGAATAAGACACTTAGAACAACTTATCTCCAATAACTCTTTTATTCCATTTAATGAACTAATAGAAACATATGGTATCAGTCAAAACAACTATCTGGAATATCTTCAGCTTAAGTCAATAATACAAACTAAGTTCAAACTAGAACAGATTAACTTGAACTTACCTCAGACAGTGACAAACCTCCTGAAGATCTCAGCACCTAAACCTCTTTCTAAAATTATCTCAATCCTGTCAGGTTCAAATATCTCAATATCCCTTCCCACATTCAAATGGGAAGAAGATCTCAACATCAACAGAGACCCAACGTTTTGGTCAGAAATCTGTACAAATACATTCAAAATGAGCAAAAACCCCAATATACAGCTCATACAATACAAGATCCTTCACAGAGTTCATTACACAGGACAAAGGATGTTCAAGATGGGGCTCACTCCCACTAACATATGTTCAAACTGCACAGGTGATCTCCCAGATACTTATCTACACGCACTTTGGCTGTGTACGCCAGTCCAAACGTTCTGGCAAAAGATTTGTGAAGACTTATCGTTATGCCTGGGCCACCCTATTCCAGTCTCACCTTCACTTTGCTTGTTAGGAGATCTCACAGAAATTAAAAGAGAAAAAAATGAGTCCTGCATGCTCCTGGTTTCCCTAAGCGTCGCAAAAAAGGCGATCCTCATGAACTGGAAATCCAAAAGTAATTTGAATATAAAGTTATTTAAAAACTTACTTCTAGACCACATCACATTGGAGAGAATGTCTGCTTGTAGGAAAAATCATTTGACAGAATTTGAGTCCACATGGTCCCCAATAATTAAATACACCATGTAGCCCTGTGGGGGGGGGTAGTGGCTCCACCCCGGGGCTCTGGGGACCGTCCGTGGCTGGGGCGTCGTGGCTTTGGTGGTTGGTGGCTCTGTGGGCTCGGGGGTGTCCTGGCATCTATGCTGGAGGGTTACGGCCTGGCCTGGGGAGTCCTGGGCGGGGATGTGGGGGGGGCTCTGCTCTGGGCCGGGGTCGGGCCCGCTGGGGCGGGATGGGGGGGCTGGGCGTCGGGCCCCGGCTGGGCTGTCGACTGGGGGGAGGTTGGGGGCGGGTTGTCCGGGCCCTGGGGGTGCGGGGCCTCCCCCTTCCCGGTGGGGGTGCCCGCTGCGGCGCTGGGGGTGGGTCCTCCCTCTGGCCCCCTCCCCCGGTGGGGCGGGTTGGCCCCTGCTGCCGCGCTCCGGGTCTGCCTCATTCCCGGATTGGGGGGAGCGGGGTACGGGGGGGGCTCCGGGTTCTGGATGGACGGTTAACTGAGAGTGACCTCCAGGGCCTGATAGGGGTGTGCGTGTGCGTGTGAGTTGGGGTGTGTGAGTTGGGGTGTGTGGGTTGGGGTGTGGGGCTGTGTGGAGTGGGCGAATGAGGGGGGGTGCCCTGGCCACTGGCCTCCGGCTGGGCTCGCACTGGGCCCTGCGGGTCTCGGACTCTGCTGTCTGGCCGTTGGGTGGGGTGGGGGCTCCCTGCCCGGGTCCCCTTGCGGCGCCTTGTTTGGGGGGGTGTGGCCCCCCTGGTCCTAGGCCGGCCGCTCGGGGGGTGGGGTGGGGCAGCGCGGGGGGTCCAGCTGGGCCAAGGTCCTAGCGACGGGGGGACCCCCTCCCTCAGAACCCTCCCTGCCTTACCTCACCTTATATTACCCCACAATAGGGAAGAGTGGGGCGGTGCCTAGGTGGGGGGTCCAGGCTACTTAATTGCGGTCTGGGTCCTCCCCCGACTTTGCACCACCCACAATTTTAACCACACTTAGTCATGCAGGGTCTTGAGGGGGTAAGCCGCTTTCGGGGTTCTGCCGCTTGTCAGCGGTAGAACGCCCGGGCCCCGCTACCCCCCAATTTTAAACCGCACCATAGACACACACATCGCATCCACCTTTTCAAAACACAAAAACACACCCTTACATACATCCAACACACATATAGGGCAGGGGAAGGGCGGGAGACGTGGCTCCCCCCAGCACCTCCCGCTGGGGTCCTGCCCCGGCCCGGGGTGAGTGCGGCTGGAGTACGGGGGGCGCGCTCCCTCGGGCGCGGCGCTTGTGGGGGGGCTGGGGTGCGGTGCTCCTTCTCCACTTGCTGTTGGATTGGTGGAGGTTGGGATACCGCGGTGGCCGGGAGGGGGCCCGGCCGGCGGCCTGAGGGCGCGAGAGTCATCACTCCCCCCCCCGTTCCGTGTGTGTGTGTGTGTGTGTGTGTGTGTGTGTGTGTGTGTGGGGGTGTGGGGGTGTGTGGGTGTGCGGGGTGGGTCATGGGTTGGGTTTCCCAATCAAGACCCGGGGGGAGGGGTTATGGGGCGGGTGGATTATGAGGCTCCTGGGGGTGTAGAGTTGACTGTTCTCCGACCGGGGCCTGCGCCGGGCTTCGCTTTCCTGGGTCTGGGGGCGGGGCTGGTCCGGGGCGCGGCGGCTGGGGCCGTCTCTGCCTTACCGGGTTGGGGGGGGCGGTGGGTGGGCCTGTTCCCGGGGGTGCGGTGGGACTCGCCGCCGGGGTTGGGGGGGCTCTCGGCCCGCTCGGCCCGGGGGCCCTGCTCCGGCCTTTTCTCGGCTTGGCGGCTTGGGTCGGGGCCTGGGGCCCTGTGCCCTTTGTCCTTCTCTTGTGGGCCCCTCTTGCCTGGGGGGGATTCCTCTCTGCATTCTCCGTCGGGTGCTTTTTGGGCGGGGGCGGGGCTCTCTGGGGTGGTTCGCTGGGGTCTCCCCGGGCCTGGGGGGCTTCTGTCTGCCGGGGTGGCGGTGTCCGGGCGCGGTGGCCTCGGACCCCGGGGTGTCACCACGGGTCCCCCCACAACAGTTCCGGCCACACCCAGTGGACAAGCCACACACACTCACATACACGCACACACACACACACACACTTTCACTCCTCACGAAAGGTGCTTCTGAAGTTGCTTGTTGTCTGTCATCATTTGCTCAAACTTTAAAAATCATGTTCCTCTTTTGTTGTTGCCTCTTTGTTATTTCATGTTCCTGCTTCACGTTACTGTCTAGATAGAGCTGCTCAGGCTGGTTAAATCTAGGAAATCATCTTACTGTCTAGATAGAGCTGCTCAGGCTGGTTCAATCTAATAACAGTTGGAAAGTATTTGGATGAGTGTGATTATTGCAAATAATATATGTAGCACAACAAGGACATTGTATGTTATCCCCTTCCCCCCACCCCCCTCCCCCCTCCCCCCTCGACTTTCTTCTCTCTCTTCTCTTCTCTCTCTCTTTGTGCGTTCCCCCCCGGTCGTGTACGGCAGCCATGCCAGCTTCTGACGGAGAAGGCAACAGGAGGAGACTCCAGGTCTCTCCCTGTTGCAAGACCAAAAACTGTTCTGACTCCGAAGGCTCTCAATCACATCATATTGTTGGCCCAAGCTGCCGAACAGGACAAGGGAAAAAAAAAAAAAAAAAAAAAAAAAAAAAAATAATAAATGAAACCTCAATTCTGAAAGGACATCATTTAAATGTCGTTAGGAGACCCGTAACAAAATAGGGAAAAATACAATTATCTCTCAGCCCAACCTGTAAACAACAAACAGTTGGGGGTAGGCAGTTGTATATGTGTTACACCCCATTAAGAGGAGTTCACTGTGGATGTGGGTGTATGTTATCTGTTAATGCGATAATCAGTGTTTCTGCAAATCATAACTTGACTACACTTACAAATGTAGTTGTTGCTTTAAAAAAAGTTGTGCGATTACTTAATCTTACTCTTTAAAAATTGGTTGAAAATACATTTTTTTAAATTTTGCTTTATTTATATATCTCTAAGTCAATTGTTTTTTTGTTTTTTTTACAATACCAAGAATTGATAACTGATTACTGTGAAGAGCTTTGTGACATCTCTGTTCTTCAAAATTGCTATGAATTTGTATTAATTCATTCCAAAAATGTTTAGTTACTTAGAAAAGTAACTTGTGAATTAATTTTATGGACAATGACAACAATGGTGGGCTCCAGAATGGCATGACTACCTGTCCATATTGTCCTGAGACTTGACAGTTGTATAGTTGAGAGGCACCCGTAATAGCAATCCGACTCTGTTGGCTGTCCATATGAATGTTCTTGTCCTCATAATGTGTCCATGTGGGACTTCATTTCAATCACGTCCAACAGTGCCAACTCATGGCGTTGACATGCTCGCTACATTGCTTTCCAGTGTTTCTGCCATTTCTGTGTAAATGAATGTATTGTTCAATATGTCGCCGTGCAAATGCAAAACATTTCTGAAACGAAAAGGCAATATGGTGCAGTTTTCACTTGAAATATCATGCAAAACAGAGCCTTCATTTTCACGGCTGATTCGCTTAAGTTTAGCTGAAGTTACAACAGCGATGCACCAGCCCCATGTTATTTTCTTCTGTTTGAAGTTGATCATGTGTTACGGTAAAAGTACAGTATTTCTAAGTACAAGTGACCAGTCACATGCGCTCGCGCAAGGGCGATACACTTTTCAGCAGCCACGCAAAAACCTGTTCTTGGAAATAAACAAAACAAGCTAAGGTCGATGAAGGAATAATGAGACGAGACAAAGCTTTAACAGACGTGCGGAGATAAACTAACAACATGAAGACTGCACATTTAGCACTAGAAGGACAGAGAGAAAGAGACTCTTCATCTATTACCATCTACTAAAAAAGTAAAGACAACCAACTTCGCAGAAACTTCAAATCTTGTAGATCCATTAGCACTTTCATAATAGCAATCAATTTCAAGTGGTGATACATGAACCCATTACTTCATAGCCTTGCATTTCCAACACCGGCCGTTACACAAGTACGCAAAGAGACTCTTTGAAGTAGAGGGGGAAAAAAAATACAAAAAATATATATATTAAAAAAAAGCCATTATATATACAAAAATATATAAAAAAGTAAACTAACCATAATAATAGTAATAATAATAATAATAATATAGATATTCACTTTATCACTCTTCTCTCAGCCGTTCGTCTGCTTACATCCACCTGTCAAAACTCAAAATAGAGACGCTCCTTTTTTATTCATGACAACTTTCATTAAGAGGCTCCCTGAACTGTTGAATAATTCCATAGGTGTCCATGTTGTGACAGTTGTAAATACATCTTAATCTCTTCTCAGTATTTGTTTTGTTTTGTTTGTGTTGGTGCTCAAGTCAAAGCGATGTAATTGTGTGCATCCACAGTATGTAGCGGCATGATAACCTTAACTTTATGTCCTCAACTGTCTTTAATAGATATTGTAAAGTAGGACAAAAGCAGGGAAAAAGAGGAATGAATGTCTGTCTTTAGTTATAACAAGAAAAAAAAAAAAAAAAAAAAAAAACTGTACAAAGTGGTTTTGGCCCAAGAAGATCATGAGAGTAAATCCAGTATTTCTGTGACTAACAGTGGTCATACCAGAGCTATTTCAGTGGTGAGTTTTGTGGTTTAGGACATTTTTTAAACAACAGACATCCAAATATTCTACTATTGCTCTGTTATAGAGCTCAGTGCGGATGTTTTTCCACATTTTCCACTGGGCATATCTTGGGGCTTTGAAATATGTTTGTAGCAGCAGACAGAGCTGTTCTATCTGAGGAGAGAGAGACGCAGAAGCCCTGAAAGGTCATATGTTAGTGATTAGACTCTAGGTCCTCCGCAGCAGACTGCTGGTCTACTGCTATGAATGTTTTAAACCTGTTGAGCTCACACTCGGTTGCCCTCTTCAATTTTCCATTCAGTCATGTTCTGTAACGTTTTCAGGCAGAATCTTTAGCTCTTTGCCCAACTCTGGTCTCAGTGAACAGTACAGATCAAAGGCGATATATGGATTCAGATCTCCTTGTTCAACCTTAACAAAACTCCTCTCTGTTCCTTAACTCAGCGTTTTGTGATTTATTTTTTTCCCTACTCAGGTATTTAACGATATCAAATACAGGTGACATATGTTCAAGGGTCTCTGATCTTGTTTTGATTAAATCAAATTGAGATGAGATGGAAGAGCACAAGCTGAAGATAAAAAAAAAAGCAGAAGTCTTTCTCCATCTCTCCTCTGTACACAGACATCAGAAGAGATGTGAGCAGGAACCTTAGTGTGCATTGAATTATCTGCAATTGCAGCAATTATTGGCAAGTCCACACCTTCAGCTAAGCCTTGTCTCTCTGTGTCGGCTGTATTTTGCAGCCCGGACACAAAATTACTCTAATAAAAATCCAATGTCCAATTAAAGTCACGTGGGAAACCCACTAAAAAGAGATGGAACAGAGACTAACCTTATCAAAACACTTTTTAATTGAATAAATAAACGGAGATGACACAGTTGCAATCAGTAGTGACATGAACAACGGCGAGAGCAACCGTACGACAGTGATGTAACAGAAGCAAGAAAGCAACAATTAATTACGAGATAAAACAACAACAAAGCTAATCAGTAAGTGAATAAATAACCAAGAAAACAATCACAATAACTAATAATTCCTGTTTCAATTTATATTCCCATTGATGTTGCGCTCATACCAATACCCACAGCCCTTAAGGCAAGCAGGCCCAGAACTTTGGTGTAGTTTCACTCTCACCTCGCCAGGTATTCTTTCCGTAACAAGAGCTGATTTTTTTTTTACTAAAGAAGCCCCCCCAAAATGTTCCTCTTAATCCACTCAGTATCACAGGACAAACAGACCTCAACTGAAGATGAAGGATGTGTTCATATTTGGTAGGTTTGGTTCAATTAGTGCAAACTCAGTTAGGCCTGTGCTGATGGCACCAAATACTGTTGGAAGCAGGAAAACCTGGGATCAGATAAAATTCCATCCCTCCATCCATCCATCCATCCATCCATCCATCCATCCATCCATCCATCCATCCATCCATCCATCCATCCATCCATTATTCCTTTTTTAATCAACTTCTCTCATTCTGAACAATTAAAATTTGGGTAAAACATTTTCCTATGTTTGCAATATCGCTATTTATAGAACAGCATATTTTTTTTCCAAGATAGTAAGAGGCAATGCATCTTTTTGATAAAACATCTTTTGTTTATCATTGTGGTCATAGATGACTGTTCAAGAGGCTGCAACAAGTTCGGGATAACTTCAGAAGGCCTTTTTTGGGCACTAGGCAATTGCTTCCCATACTGTGTCTCTTCGATCAAAAGTTGGTATTACCGGTGTCTGTGGTGTGTTGCATTGACTTTATGAAGGAAGGGATAAACATTTACAGAAGCTGGAGCTAAACATTAACACTTTGAGAAGCACAGAGATCCATCATGGGTGCTTTAGATTTGGGCGGCAGGTTGCTGTTCAATCAACACTTTTCTCTCTCACACCTTGACCCACGTCCATGCAGACATCCATCTTCTTTACTGCTTCTTCCGGCTCAGATTTCCAGGGATGCTCATGCCAATCTACAGGGGAAGGGCACTCGGGACAGGTCACCAGGCCACTCATAGAAAGCCAGAAAACCACACGCATTCACATTCTCACCTGTGGACAATTAAGGGAAGGACCGGGACAAAAAACCTACATGTGCAGGAGGAAAGTGCAAAGTAAGCCCCTAGCGCAGATTTGAACCAACAACTTCCATTCCAAGAGAGCAAGCACCAACCACTATGCTACCGCGTGGCCTCCATGCACATATGTGCTGTCACAATCTCATATATGCACAGATCAATACAGTAATAAATTCCAAACACCTTGATATATTGCAGACAAGTCAGTGACGTGGCTCTGAGTCACTTGGTAACACACACACACACACACACACACACACACACACACACACACACACACACACACACACACACACACACACACACACACACACACACACACACACACACACACACACACACACACACACACACACACACTCCTACAAGCACAACACCTCTCATGCTCACTTACACACACACCTGACGTAGTGTTTGATGGAGTTAGACGCCATGGCAACAGAGCGGTGACTCTTGCTGTCCTGTGAGTGGACTGAAGCTGTGGAGGAGGGAGGAGGAAGCTCGCAGCCAGCTTCGCTACTCAAGTGCTGCTATTATTATTCACGATTTTTCTTTTTCTCCGTTTAGTCTTTCTTTCATCACAACAGCAGTCTGTGGGCTGCACTCATTTTTGTTTTGCTTCAAGTGTGTTATAAAAAGCAGACTTGGGGGGGGGGGGGGGGGGGGGGGGGGACTAGTAGGAGGCAGAACAGGGGTCAGCAGGCATGTATTTTTAAAGCTATCGATTGTGCAAAACCTGACACATCATCAGAGGGAATTGCAGTGATTCTCACAGCTGCAACCAGACAACACCCACGATGGGATCTTTATTTGTTGACATATTATTTGTATCTCACCCCACTGCACTCTTCACTTGCTGCATCTTCTTGTTTCAAACGAAATACAACATGGTTTAACTCCTCCTCTCCTTTGCAGAGCTGCCGTAAGTCTTTTCAAATGCTATTTTTCTTGCAGTTTGTTTTGTCACTCTGTCTCTATTGCCTGTCAGTCATGTTTCATAAAGGTAGCAGTAGAGATAAGTGGAGCAGAGTCTGGCAGAGAAAGGGGGGCGTGCAGGTGGACGGGTCTCGCAAACAGCATCTGTATAAGATTTACTGCCTGCAGATACAGATGGTGGGGAGACAGAGAGGGAGGTGTTGGAACAGTGCAGGTGAATTGCATTCTGGTCTCCGGTAGCATTTTCACGGTCTGATTGCCAGCGTTTGTTAACGTACACACATGCACGCTGACATATACACACTCTCGCACAGTGTGAAACTGTGGGAACGTGGCTGTTGACAGTAGAAGTTTGTCTGTTTCCCTTGTGTTGCCCTCCCTGCTTTGCTCTCCTCCCTCTTTTGCATACGATCCAAGCGCGAGCTGTGAAAGGTGAACTCACAGCCTGCTGTGGATAAATTATGTGTGACATGTTTAGCTGTGCTGCCTTATATGGAGACTGGTGTATCTGAATACAGTAAGCCTCTGCCAGGAGGGAAGGGACGAGAAACAAGGAGCGAAGGAGTGAAGGACAGGGAGTGAAGGAAGAGGTGGAGGAGGAGGAGGAAGAAAAGGAGGCAGGGGAGGGAGAAAGGCAAGGAAAAAGGAAGGAGGAGGGGGCAGTGACACAGGGAGTGAAAGAGAGGAGTGCCGCGAAGCAAGCATGAGGTTTTCGCTTTCCGTTCTCCTCCCAGCAGCAGTCAGATGAGTCCTTGCACAGATACAGTAAGTCTTTGCTGATTACTCTGTGGGTGCGTGGGTGTGTGGGTGTGTGTGTGTGTGTGTGCGTACGTGTGTGTTTATTACTTTGTGTTTGTTCAGACACAGAGCTGAGTTGTCCATGCTCACTTTTCCTTGCTTTGTTCTGCCAAATGTGGATTTTGTTTATTCACCATCTTGATGTTAAGTGTGACGTGTGAGTGTGTGAGTGGGCTGGGTGAATGTTTGAAATTGTGGCTTTGCATGTGTGCGCATAATGCAGACTGCCACCGTGCCTCACTGTTACTGTGCAGTAGTTTCAGGTGGGACGGTTTTAATGTGGAAAAGAGCTGAGCAGACAGAAGAATGAGAAATGTTGGCATTCAATGTCACGCGGAATAGTGAGCACACTTTCTCTCATGAACAAAAAACACACTGACACACATTCCCTTTTTAAAGTCGCTTTCTTTCTTTCTTTCTTTCTTTCTTTCTTTCTTCTTTCTTTCTTTCTTTCTTTCTTTCTTTCTTTCTTTCTTTCTTTCTTTCTTTCTTTCTTTCTTTCTTTCTTTCTGCTTGATCTGCACTGAACTCCCAGTTGTGCTATACTTGCACTACTAAAGCACTCACTTTTGGATGAATGGATGAAGTAATGCAGTAATACACACTAACTAGCTCTCAGACATTTGAACAGCCCCCCGCTCCTCCTGTATGATGGCACGACTATTGGTGTTTACACTACAACTGCCCCCAGGAAATGATTCAAAATCCAGCCTTGTGCAGGCCGTCTGTGCCAGTCTGACACTTAAGTCATGAACACACAAGCATGTGCTGCCATAAAATCAACAAAAAAAAAATAAAAATTTGCTGGACATGTGCATTGTTGCAGAAATTATAGAAACGAAGCACAGCCTCAGTAACAGGGCCAAATACCCTTGCTGTTTTGCCTTGTTTTTGTGTGTATAAAAGACGAATATAAAATCTCTGTCTATATTCTCATATGAATTACATGCACACTTTTATTTATGAACTAGACAACAAAAGGATGTAGACTGCGTTAAAAAGAGAAATTCAATAAATGAAAGCCTCACCTCCCTTCATTTCAATGTTTCAAAGCACTCTTCCAGCAAAAGAACAAAAAATAATGACTCATGGCCATTAAAAACAATCAACATGGTTGCTATGACGGCCATGACTAAAGCTACTTTGTCTGCTGCTACAAACTTGCACAATGTAAGTCTTGCAGAGGTTTGAAAGTGACAGACATTTCTTTTTGATACTGTTGCGTCTGATCGCACTTCATTCGAGCAGCAATGGAGGACCGGACGAGTAAAGTGTAATTTGGACAATGAGGTAATATTTGGTCACCTGCCTTAAAATGAGCAACCCCAAACATAATTTCTCTTTCAAAACA
This sequence comes from Lipophrys pholis, assembly GCF_963383615.2. Lineage (NCBI taxonomy): Eukaryota > Metazoa > Chordata > Actinopteri > Blenniiformes > Blenniidae > Lipophrys > Lipophrys pholis. Next base: position 13,527,763 of record NC_137627.1, on the reverse strand, counting down.
ATGTCCGCTCTCACACCGTATCGATATTTTCCCCTGATATTTCGCATAAAAAACGTCTCACCAACAATCTTCCACACCTTCCCCTTACTTTCACAGTTTTACTTCCTCACACGTTTCTGCTTTCATCTCTCTTTCTCTGCAGAATTCTCTTTTATTCTTTTAGCCTTTTTAATGGCTCACACTCGATGTTACTCTTTTGGTGTCTGGCGCTCAGTCGATGAAAAAAAAAAAAGCACTTCTCTGCAGATCAGAGCAGGCAGATCTACAAGGTCATTAGAGTAAAGAACAACGCGAGTGCAGAGGCAGCCTGATACATACTGAATTTCACAGCACACTTTAACTCTGACTAAACAAGTGTGTGTGTGTGAGAGCGTGTGTGAGAGCGCGTGTGTGTGTGAGTAAGAAGAAAGAGAGGAACAGAGGGAGAATGAGATGAGGCCCAGCTACCTGCATTGGACTGTGAAAAAAAATGATAAATTTTTCTGATGAACTTGTCCTTCATTCTAATCCTCCCCCACCTCATAGTCTCATCATCCAACTAATCAGTCATTTTTTTCAAAGTGATGTCATCTCCCTGCTGTCCTCGCCAGTCACAGGGCACTCTGTCGAATGCAGATGAGCAGTGTGTTTGTGAGGAAATATTCGGATGTACGTGCAAGATGACACAAGCACACTCCCATCCTTATTTGCATTATTCAATTATCAAGAAGAAAAAAAAAAAGTTCTAAATAGGGTGGACGCATTGATCGAGGTGCTATCAGGGGACCGTGAGGTAAGTCCCGAGCCCCAGGGATCCGACACGAAGAACATGTGACGCAGATAGAGAGTCGCCGCTTAGACAAATGGTCGAGGGGAGTCCTACGAGGCCATTTGGCAAGTGTCAAAATCACAGTGAGTCAGTCAATGGAGCATGATTGCTGTTTTCCCTGCCGTCTGCAAAGCTGTCACCAGACTAATGCACACTTGTGGAAGATGTAATCTATAGTAAATACAGTTGACTCCATGGAGGAGCCCTCTGTGATTTCCACAGATTATGGTGTCAAACTGGATCACTGGTCATAGACAGCAGAAGAGTACAGATTGTCCCCCTGTTTGGCCAAATGCTAGTCTGTAAGTAAGTAAGAAGTAGTATAGTGGTGTGTGTGTGTGTGTGTGTGTGTGTGTGTGTGTGTGTGTGTGTGTGTGTGTGTGTGTGTGTGTGTGTGTGTGTGTGTGTGTGTGTGTGTGTGTGTGTGTGTGTGTGTGTGTGTGTGTGTGTGTGTGTGTGTGTGCATGTGGTTTGTATTTTGAAAATGTAATGAAGATATTTTCTTTCCAGCATGATCTAGTCCTTTGGTATTTCCTGATTTGATCAAAAACACTTCAGGAATGTGAACAATCCAAATGTTTAGCAGGGGTGAGAGTAATGAATTACAAGTCAATTACAATCAGTATTGTATTTGAGTTCTATTTATGCATATGTAGTTGTACTCTTACTTTAGTACAATTTACACATCAGCTTCAATACTTCTAAAAGTAAAAGTCATTACTAATTACTATGTTTGCAAGTCAAAACTATATCCAGACCTTCTGATTTTTTATATATATATAGTTTATTTGGTTTATTTGAAGATATTCTAAGAAAAAAAGTACTTTATACAATGACTTGTAACGGAGTACAATTCAAAGGGCAGTGGTGGGCTCCACTTTAGGAAAGCAAGCTTGTAACCATAATTATGCTGGTTCAAACTGCCTTGCCAACAGGTGATTACTCTGCGCAAGGTAGTTAATCCACAGCTTCTCAAGTTGCTTCAGGAGGGTCGTCTGGCATATAGCATATAGCAAATCCCATAATATGCAGATTTCCCTTCACCTGTAATGATTAGAAGTAAAAATCTTCATTTATGGAGCTTTATAATCTTTACACCATTGAGCCATGAAGCTATTCAACCATCAGGCATCTAATCAGTGATCCTCTTACTGTTACTGAACCATCCCTCGGCCTACATAATTATTTTTTCCTATTATTCTTATCTTGCCGTACCTATTCCTCTCTGAAACCCTTTCTATTTTCTCTTTTCTATTTGCTGTCTTTGACTGTCTTCACTTTCTTCTCTCTGACCACACCACCGGTACATCCCCTTCTCTCACACTGTCTGTCTGTCACTGGTGTTTTTCTCCTTGAGGTTTTTACAATTCCCTCATTCACCTGTCTGCCTGCATTTTTCTCTCTAGGCTCAGATGTGTCAGAGCACAGACACAGTCAAAACAAAAACGGAAGGCTGTGCGTGCACGTATGGGTTAGAGTGTTTGCCTTTCCTCAAGTGCGATAATAGTCCTGTGCTTGAAACACCACATGCCGAGGTGGTAAATTTACACAAGGAAGCTTCTTTCTTTATTTTTTTTCTCTCTGAGTGAGCAGTTTTTCTTCAGCATCTGTCTGCCTCCCCCTCACCCATTACATCTATATCCTCTCAGACATCCCCTCCGATCACTCTCTGTCCCATTTGTTAGTCTCATCTGTCCATCTCTGTCTTTCTGTCTCTGTGACTCTTCCTCTCATTTTCGCCATTTTCCAATCTTTCTCAATCTACCCTCCCACCCACAGCGTTGCACTCATATACCCATACGCACGCCTCCTCCATTGCTATTCCTGTGAGGAGCAGACTGGTCTGGCAGTGGGTTGGTTTATGTCCATGAACTCAATGACACCCTTGCTGCCGCTGCATTACACTACACTGGCATTGCCACAGCCAGGTATTGCAGTGGCGATAGGGGACAAATGCTATTGTTTGTTTGACTAACACACGTAGATATATAAACAATATGTTCATATCGAAAACATGTAAAGATGTCTACCGTTTGTAAGATACTTAAAAACAGATGTGCCCCCCCAACAGACACACACCCACGCGCTCGCACAGCAATGACACCCCCAATGACACCCCCACCCCCTTATGTGCACGTCAGGCTCTTTAAACACTTGTGCTGATATCACAGTGCAGACGACAGCTTGCACACGTGCCACTTGACTGCCCTCGATGTCTCCCCTCCCCTCTGTTTGTCTTACAGCTGAGGGAGGGAGACATGGATTGTGTGTGTGTGTGTGTGTGTGTGTGTGTGTGTGTGTGTGTGTGTGTGTGTGTGTGTGTGTGTGTGTGTGTGTGTGTGTGTGTGTGTGTGTGTGTGTGTGTGTGTGTGTGTGTGTGTGTGTGTGTGTGTGTGTGTGTGTGTGTGTGTGTGTGTGTGTGTGTGCGCGTGTGTGCTTCAGTGTGCTGCTCAGGAAGAGTTGATGTTTTGCATATGCCTACATACAACTCTCATGGCTGTGTCATGAATATCAATGCACCGGCTGACCTTCCATTCATCTCTACGGTTACATTTCCTGTGCGGACAATGCGGACCTGCTGTCTCATGGTTTGTAGTCGATATTAATGCATATGCTACAAGCTGGGCAGGAGAGTGAGGTATAAGATTACCCTGATGGTACAGTCTATGGAAAGATCGAAATGGAGTGTCATTGCCGGATGGCCAATACTCAGCTAAAGATTGTCAGATCAAATCTCCAGCTATCATGGGTGGGACCGGGCATTTGTTTGACAGGGTCCGTACCAAAGCCTCATAATACCTTTATCCCCTTGGCAAGGTGTTTGAGGTCATTAAAATGTGACCAACATGCTGATCATTCAGTGCTCCTTGAGCAGTTTAAGCCTGGGAAAAGCTTGCAAAGCTATTATTTTGACTGAGACCGTGGAAAGAGTGGATCTTTGAAGACAAAATAAAAGATTTTTGCCTGAAGTGAAAAAAAAAGAAGCTCATGTACCATTCTTCATTCATTTCAACAAAATTACAGCAATATAACAATGTTGCATTAGAGCATCCTAAAACAAACAAACATACTAAAACAAATCAAATAACCTGTTCGATTTTGTGTTTCGTCAAGTACTGAAATATTGATGATATAAATATATAATAATATGATTATTATGCCGGTGCAGTAAAATCATTAACACATTTATAGCTGCTCTTTGAAACACACAAGATAAGGGTTGAAATAGGTGACAACAGAGGTTACAACAACAGTTATTTTGGTAGACACAGATTAAAAAAAGACATTATGACTACACTGAATAGACCAAAACTAAATACAAAATATGGTGTGGACAAATTGTCAATTACAGTAAAGTAACCATTAAGTACTGTGTGTGGGCAGGGACAATTTTATGATTAGAAGAACAGTTCATCACAAGGTATGAAGCTTCATAGGACATTCACAACAATAATAGGTCAAACCTATGGACAATTTGAATGGAATTTCAAGACTTAAGATTTTACCAGCAACTTTTTAAAGTGAAAAAAAAAAAAGACAAAACATACAATTAAAACCAGTATGTGTCTGACATTTATATACTATATAATATAAATTGTGGAAAAATGGTAAAAAATCACTTTATTTCCCTCAAATCACACACTTTCCATCATGTTGAGTACCAAACTTTTCCTGACTGCTGAACTTCTGTAGCTGTGATATCGAATATGGATCGTTGAACTTTATGTAATTTTGACAATAATACACAGAGTGAAAGCTGTTGGTGTCCACATGCCATAAAAAGCAGGGCAAGTGCTTTTTACTAAAGTTTATTTTGTGATTGTAATTTGTCACAATTACATTTACATTACGTGTGGTTGTACAAAGTGAGTTTATCTATAGATTTGATCATCTTTTATGAAAAGTTACACACAATAGGAGATGATGAGCAGAAATGGATCTTCTCTGATTTTGTCACAAACAGCCCTGGCTATACTACAGAAATAAAAAAAAAGAGGAAAAAAATACTTATTCTTATCAATATTTTTCCCATTATGACTTCTGAGAAATTTATCATGGCTCCAGGCTGATATCAGCAGTGTGATTAGCAGGCACTGATTTGTGGAAGTATGGCTCAAGTGAGAAGTTAATAAATATGGGCCGGAGAGAATATCTGGCACCATTGTGAGGAAGAATGTATGTTAGATGTTATCATTCTAATGAGTGTGAAAAAAAAAAAGAAAAAGAGAAAGATCTGACTGTGATCTGGACAGTGTGTGCCGTATCAATGCTGTCGATCTTTATCACTGAGGAGGCTCGATAAAAGAGACGGCCATGGTCTTTTGCACAGTGACATAAAGCTACTTTCCTAAACTGTTTCTTCCAACAACTTACCAGGAAAAACAAGTACTTTTTGATCTTACTGTGATAGAAATGGGACATTGGGTTTTGTTGAAGTATCATTGGCTCCCAAGTCCAGAGTCGTAATTATGACAAAGAAGCATTTTAGTAACCGTTTGGTTCATATAAACAAGTCTCTATTTGTTTGATTGCTTCACACACACACAGTCACAGGGTTCGAGAGTTGTCTCTTGCTAACTGCTGACTCCCGGCGGGCCACATTAATGGGCAGTCTTTGAGCCTGGTGGGCGACACTGCTCAGTTAATATAGCGTTTCTTATGATTTTCGCCCATGCTCCTTTTATACGACACCATTAACCACTTTGTAGTTGCTTTGAACATGGTTTACCTAGTTGCTGTGGCAATGATGACCTTGCAGAACATTACTGTGCTACTGCAGCAGCATAAGGTGTTGTGTGAACAAGAAATGAGAAGAGAGGCGGCGAGAAGGAAGGCTGGAGGGGGGGTGTGCGCGAATAAAATGAGGACAGCTACTATTAAAAGATGAGCCACGTTCACAAAGTTGTTGATGTCACATGATACTGGAAGCACAGCTTAGCAGAAGAAGAGCAGATTTATATGAAGAAGACTTAGGGAAGGAAAAAAAGAAAGAAAACAGTAAAGCCTGAGCGTGAAGGGAAAGAGTAAAAGTATACAGGTGGGGATCAGAGAAAGATAAATGAAGAGAGATGAGAAATGTCAAGATGGTATCACAGCAGAGCACCAGCAGCGCTTTGAAATGGAACAGAATCCGGCTTTTCTCATCCTCACTGCTTTCTCTGATTCCTCCTCCTTTATACCTGCCAGCTCTCACCTTGATTTTTCTACTCTCACTCCCAGACAGAAACCTCTGCCTCTCAGCAACTTGTACTAATTGCTCTTGTTTGCCTCGCATCACTCTGCCGCTCGCCCCCTATCCTTATCCTGTCACCACCTCTGGTCTCCTTGACTCTATTTGTCTCTCTCACAGCCTGCCCACCCCATCTGCCGCTCCCCGGTTCTCCTATCAGTATAAAGGGCAACTCAGGTCGTTTATAGATGATATCCTGGTCAGCCGGCGATGTGGTGTAATCTGAGGCGTCCAGCATCTGCTTTTTGCTGCTGCTGCAGTCAGCGCCCTTTAACCTCTCACGTTACTGAATTTCCCTTCCTTCTCCAACTTTCCTTCCTCTTATTTTCTTCCTCTACTTTTTTAGGCTTTTAGAAGGTGCACCTCATACAAACCTTCCCTCTGACTTTAGCCTCATTGTAGAAAACGACTGCATGTCTTTTCTCAGCTCAGTTATGATCGCTTCTGCTTCTAATGGACCTTGTTTCCCAACATACTGAAGGGGGAAAGTATTCAGATTGGATTCTGGGCCCCGAACTGAATTTGTAACACTTAAGGAATGTCTGAAATGTGAAGTCACTACCTAAACAAACAAGACAGCAACTCTGAGTGCATTTTAGCAGATCCAAGTTTACGTAGTGGCTTTCTTTGGGAATTTAGATTCGATTCAAATCAAACCCGGATAAATGCTTCTTGCTTTATTCTCTTTTCATTCTTCATTCTTCCATTTTCGGGAAGTCCTCCAAGTTAAATAAATGTCTCACATTTCTGGCCCCTGTTCACTCTATTTTCCCCCCATATTTTCTGTCTGTTTATTGTTCTCAGGCACCGGGCAGGATTTGGCTGGAGTAACTAGCTCACTTTCAAATAGTTTGCACTAAACAGTGCAGTTGATACCAGTGCAGCCATGTCAAACCCAAGATGTAGTGCTGACGTCTTCGTTAGTACATTCATCATTTATTTTGTAGTTAATGCTGTGGCTAGCATTATCGGTTTGTCGGTTGGTATTGTCAGTTTGTCTATCGATTGTCCCGCCACTTTCTTCTGGACTCTCTCAACAAGCACTGAATTGATTTCTATGACATCTGCAATAGACGTTTGTGGGATCCGCAGGATGCCTCCCGCTGACTCAATTCTCCTACGACTTTAATTTGGTTCAGCAGGTTGAAAAGAAGCAGGAAGTTAAAGATATTGAGCGACTCATCACAGCTTGTAATAATTTGGATGACCTACTGTAATTATTATTTCTTTTTCATCCCGCGCCACCACCACTTTCAAACATCGATCAATCTTTATTTATAAAGCCATTTTCATGCAACCACAACACCATACAAAGTGCTCAACAGATGATCGACTCTAATAAGGAGAAAGACCAAGTAAGGAAGAGAAAACACAACATGCAAATACAAGAAAACAGGCAATGGCAGCTTTCATACTGCTGTTAGAGGAACTGAGTAACAGTAACAGAGCTACAGAGCTAACCGCTTCAGATGATGCTCATCCTAAAGATCTTGCAAAAATAAAGTGACATGACCAGACTGAGGCCACGCTTACACATACATTCTTACAAAAATGGATATTCACGGTAAATTTATTGTGATATTTCTTTATTTTTTTTACACATCTATATGAAACTTCACGTGTGTAGAGATACCGACGAGGCCAAACTCTCCATGCTGTCCTTTGTGCCAACTAGTCACAGGTTCACTGTGACAGAAAATATGCAGCTATGATTTCCTTTTTTACGTTTCTACATTTACAAAAAAAAAACTTCATTGACACGGACCTGCATATGCGCCTGGTTCAGAGCAACTATGAGCAGCCAAACATGTAGGGGGCAGTGTGGCAAGACGCATGAAGACATGATAGCCAATCAGAATCCTGGACAGAGTTTGAGTCTGACTGGAGTTTGCAGAAATCATCATTTGTGGTGACTTGTAGCCGAGTTAGAGTGTAAATGCAAAGCCCAAAGGCAGAGAAATATCACCGTTTTGTAAAAACCCGGGTAAACGTGGCCTAAGACAGTCCACAACAACTTCAGTGATTGTGTTGTGTTTACACTGTGACGAAGGGCTAAAACGCCTCGGTGCACACACAAGATAGACCACATAGCGGAGTATTCTCCCTTACTTTTATGAAAGAAGACGATGTGAAAACCTCAAAGCAAACGTTGTCATACGTAATTACTGATGACGACTATGCGATGACACAAGCAAAGTGAGTTTCCTCATGTTGGTGTGTCGGTTCGTCTATCAACACAGTTAATATTATAAGCAATTAAACAAATAAACTTCCAGCTATAAAAGCAGATTAGTTTACAAGACAACTATTATTGGTTATGTAAATATTTTAAAATTGCTGTGTGTGTGTGTGTGTGTGTGTGTGTGTGTGTGTGTGTATGTGTGTGTGTGTGTGTGTGTGTGTGTGTGTGTGTGTGTGTGTGTGTGTGTGTGTGTGTGAGAAACTGGGTCTTAGCGGTCCGTAATTCAGCAGCAGCGGTGTCACTCGACGATCAAACACTGTGTTTGTGTATGGAGAGTTGTCATAGGCATAAAATAATCCAGAGTTCAGCCAAAGTAGTGGCACCGTTATAGCAGACAGATTAGCGCCAGATCAGATGGCTTCCTTTTAAACCGGGGGAAATATGAACCCCTGTGACGCTCTCGGCATTACACCTTGCTTTGTGAAGACCGCAAGTCCAACAGCTGAAGTTTGTCAGGAATCAGATGTGATGTTTTCAGACATTTTCAGCGTGCATGTGTGTGTGTGTGTTTTGTATTCTGTTTCGTGTTCAAAAGAACCGTGCATTTGTGGGTCTATTATATCCCCGCATTTTTCCCCCTCCCGCTTCTCTCCCACTTATTACCTTGGCGAGTTGATCGGATGGTATAATAATATCTTCTGCCTGTGGCTATGGGAAATGGCCACATGCATTATTCACACATGCTAAGATGCTTATTGATGACTCCTTTATTTATATATTTCCCCCTCTCCCCGAGTCATTTCTCACATTTGCTACTCCGCAATTTTAATTCTCTGTTTTGATGTGAGCAGTGTCTCACTCACTCTTTTGTGAGGAACTGATACTAATACTGGTAAAACGTGTCATGGTGGAGCCCCCCATTTAAAAAAAATAAAAAAAAATAAAAAATCGAACTGACCTCATCATCGCTGTTTCTGTCAGGATATTACACAAGTGTTGCAGGGAAACCAAAGAAAGCGTAGCTTCTTTAAGAAACCTCACATATCATTGCCTTGGGAGTCAAGGGTAAATTTGCCTAATCAAATTTGTATATATTCTCAAGCTGTTTGCTGCATTTTCATTCGAGCATTCGTTTCAAATGGAGCATTATCACTTTTATGTTAGTGCACGTTCGAGCTCATTGCTCCTAGATATTTGTTGTGTTTTCACTCTGATCTCATATTTCCTCTCTCCTTATAGTCGTGACCCCTGAAGCAAAAGCAGTAGTGTTTTCAGCTTTGTTTTGGGCAGAAATCTCATACTTGGCAGCACAAGTTTCTGTGTTAGGATTTCTTTTTTAATGGACGCCGGGCTGTTTTTATGACAAAGCTCATTTTCTGCTTCCATCCACTTTTGAATTTTTCTGCTTCTTTGCACACACATAAAGACAAGGCAGTTTATGCCGCTCCGTGTGGGGTTGTGTGTTAACATGGAACATAGTGCGGATTTGGTAACTTTTCTAAATATGTATTCATGATCCAGTACAGAAATATATCCACAGTTTCACCTCCTGCAGTTCTAAAAAAAAAAAAAAAAAAAAAAAAAAAACATGACTGTGGCTATTTCTGGACAGACATTTAAAATAAATGGAATTTTAATGAAAGTTGAAATGTCAAAGGAATCTGAATTTGGCAACAACAAAAAAAAAAGAAAAACGTGGGAGATGGTCGGTCATAAAGTTGCTGTGGGAAAAACAAAAACAACAGAAGAGATTTAGTCAAGATTTTAAGACCTAAGAAGAATTACAACACAGGGAAAATAATGAAAACCAAAAAGTCAGCAAACAAAAGTCCTGGGGAATCAGCTGAAGAGAGGATTTCACCACAATAAGAGCTGCATCACTGCTAAAAACTGAGCTAATTTGCTCTCTTTTATCAAAAACAAATGCAATGATAAATCACACATGTGTTTTCATACGTAAATCAAATTGCATGTTAGAAATGACTCTATTAGCATGAACCCCTCCCAGTATTTTGCGTGATTTGGGAAACACGCTTGCTATTCCATGTTCCTTTAGGTTCCTTAAGCGCTAAATAGATACTGTGCATTATTTTGCATGTGTGTCTGACATGTTCCTCAGACATCCTGTAAGTAGACCACCACACATTGGATTTTTTTATAATGAATGAGTGAAACAGAAGCGATGAAATATCGACAGATTATTAATTAAACCTAAACATATATGACCTGATTATTTCTTCAATGATTTTAATACTTCTGGTAAAAGACAGAATAATATAAGTACTTTTTAAAAATCTTTTCTCCTTTTTATCTTGAGATTATTTGTTAGTAAAGGTAGGATAGTGACCTCATAGTGATTCTCTGTGATTTCTACTGACCTTTATCATTAGTGCTGTCCCTGAGGGACACAGTGACTGTCTGTCTGCTCTTTGAGACATACATGAAACAGAAGGTGTGACTTAACCACCGTCTTTGTAAAACTAAAAAAAAAAATATGATCCTCTCCCGAAAAAAGCCAGAATATACTTGTGGAAGTCATTTGAATTTTTATGCTGGTATTTGTGTTTTTATTTGCACACAAGGAATGCTACCAAACCACCACAACATCTGGGCTTCCGTGGCAGGTCGTAGAGAAAAATAAAACGATGTCACGAAGCAAATAGCCGTAGACGATCCACAAGACTAATTCCGCGGCTCTATTTTTAATGCATTGGTCATGGTAGTCCTCTCAGTAATCTCTCTCCTTACCGTGGTCATCCTGCCAAATACAGCAGGCTGCCCTGGCCTTTTACTTGTGTCCACACAGACACGCACATCCTGAAATATCTGCTCTGGGCAGGAAAAGTAGTTCACCAAAGCAAATGTCCCAAATAAGAGTAATGAGTATGACACACATGCACTCAGTGTTTGAACATGAGATTTTCAATTTTCCTTTTGTCTCCCTCTCTTTTGCCTCTTTTAAAGTGACCAATTGAATCCTGAGCTCATCTGTCTTAACCTGGTAGCGATGCCGGGACAATCTAGCCAGCTGAATTGACTTTTCCAATCTTACCACGGATGGACTGATTGATCAGTGATTTGATACTGAAACACTCATTTGTTACTGAAAAAGAATTGTTAGTAATCTTTCACGACATTCGCTTTCTATATTTCTGCAAATTTTTGTTAAGATGACATGTTTACGATATTCAATGTAAAACAAAGACTTGTTACTTTGTTGTGAATACGTCTACTCATAGTAGATATCTAAATTCATTCATTCAATTCTCTGTACTCTCTGTCATCTCTCTTTTTTCTCTGCCTCTCTGTTTTCGCCTTCCGTCTTTATCTGAAATAAATTGTCTACGCCTGAATGTCTGAGCTTTACTGTTTGCAATATGGTGTTTGATTTTCCGGCTGAAAGCCTGGTAGTCTCTGTGAGGCCTGCTGCGGGAGTGGGTGCACCAGAGAATGAATGAGAGGCCGTGTTCAAATTCAGCTTTGTGTACGAATCCAATTGTGTGCACGTGTCACTTTATTAACCTCATGTTTGTGGGCACGTGCGCGCTTTAAGCCTTGTTCCACTGACACTCTTCCCTCCTTCCCCACAGAGAGAAGTGCCTTCATTCGTTCACCCCCGTGGCTGTTTGGCTCTGCTGAAGCCGCCTGTGCCTCTGTGTCTGTCCATGTCTGTGGGAGTTGCCAGCTACACCAGGAGCACCCGGACCGCCATGACTGCCAACCCCGTCCACTGAGGCTCTTGCCACAGCAGTGATACCTCCCTCCTTCTACCACTCTGTCTCGGAGCCAAGACTCTCTCCATCCATGCCACTCAGCCGTCCTCCTTGGAAGTCAACCACTTCCCTTGTCTCCACAGACAGACCCTGATATTAAAAACACACAGCTTTTATCGGCCCCTGTGAACGGAGGAGATTGTCTCTTTGCTGTCCCCTCCACCAGCCATCTCCTCCTCCGTCTCGTGCGCCACTTCCTCCGCCCTCTCCTCCTTTTTCTACACTTTTTTTCCTCCTCTAGCCCTGCATCTTTTCATCATGGTCCAATTCGATCGATAATGTGTTTTGCCATTTGTCTCATCTGACAGTTCAGCTGAGGAGCAACCGAGGCACGTTAAGAGGACTTTAGGACTTTAGTTCTGTGTGTGAGTGTGAGTGTGAGTGTGAGTGTGAGTGTGAGTGTGAGTGTGCTTTGTGCACGTGCTTGCGTGTGTGTGTGTGTGTGTGTGTGTGTGTGTGTGTGTGTGTGTGTGTGTGTGTGTGTGTCTGTGTGTGTTTCAGAGAGAGAGATTACAAAGTAAACCTCTGTGGCCATCCCCATCCCAGGCCGTGGGTGACAGGCTCTGAAGGATTCCCATTTGAGCCACAAACAGACTTTTAGGATGGGCCGCAGGTGGTAGGCGAGCCCGGGACCTCTTTGGTTTTACTTCAGAATCAGACACCGTGGAGAAAACCTCTAAAAGTCTGGCTTTTGCCCATGTCCTTTATTTATTGTTCCCCATCACTTACCCCAGTGTTATTTGAAACATACAGACTCAAACACAATTGCATTTGCTGGATATCTATTCTTCCTAATCGACCCCTTCTGCCTGGTTTAAAATGGCGGTGAATATGACACCGATCCGGGACACAAAGTGGCTGACGTTGGAGGTTTGTCGGGAATTCCAGAGAGGAACTTGTTCACGACCGGACAGCGAGTGCAAGTTTGCCCACCCTGCCAAGAGCTGTCAAGTGGAAAATGGCAGAGTCATTGCCTGTTTTGACTCACTCAAGGTGAGTCACCTGTGATGCCATTCATCACAGCCCTGTTTTTTTGCCTGTTATTTAGGCATTGATGCAGAATTAATCAGCTGCTCCTCCACAGACAACAATGACTGGAAAGAATTTGCAGTGATTTAGCTGCAGAACGTCTTACGTGCACTTAGAGGTTAAGCCCTGGCAAGAGAATCAATTCATATATTTTTTTCTTTTTTTTACAGTGTGCATGTGTCTCTTGGTAAGAGGAGACGAGGCCATAATCACATTAACATCTGTGATTCAGACTCAGAGTTTCCTTTGCAAGCACATAACTTTAGCGAGGGGCTGTCAGTTGGCACATGGCGAAAGATTCTGTATGATCAACACATCAACAGGCCGAACGGGAAAAATAGAAGTAGGCCGGCATACAGTGCATTTCACGTTTGTATGCGAGTCTGGGTATATGTCGCTGTGTGTTATTTTGAGGTCATGTAGCACAGTGGGGTGTTCTCAGAAGGCTCTGTAATTTACTGTCTATTTTTGCACTGGCACTGAGACAACACACTCCCACTATGCATCTCCTCTCCCAGAGACTCCTGGGGGGGGGGGGGGGGGGGTTGGGGGGATCAAACAGCAGAGAGGACGGAAAGAAGGAGGGGAATAGCATGGACGGGGTCAACATGTTGTGCAGAATGTACATGCACATTGATAATAATAAGGCATTCATTGCAAATTGCCGTGCATTAAATATATGGAGAATAGTTCATCTAAAGCTCGAAGGCTCAAATGCAAATGCCATGCACAATAATTCATAGTGTTTATTTATGTCAGCCATTTACTGTATGTCACAGTCCATGCCAACAACCATGTCTTCTATAAAATATCTTAATACTCTACAACAATCTTTATTACAGTGTATGCAAAAAGTAACCATAGCTTTCTATTTGATTGCATATATCGGATGTTTCCAGCATCATAATTGTAATGCATGGTTGTAAAAAGATGAAGTGTTATATGTGGGTGATCGGAACTAGAAAGATTTGACCCCGAGGACACTGAATAGATTTTTGCATATTTATTCCTATTTGTTGTTTTCCTCAGGTGACAGTAACCTCTGTATTTAGTGTTAATTTGATTATAGATGATTATAGCCATTTTAATTCCATATTGAAGACAGTTTGTTGTGGTTATATGTGCATATGTCACAGAGCAGCCACAATCTATGATGAGTTAGAGCCACAAATATGCAGGGAAATACTCAATTCCACTGTTGCAGGAATGTTGTAAGAAGTCCATGTGTATTTCAACCCCAGTGTTGCATAGGACACTCAACAGATAAAACTAAACATTTCTGTCGCTTGCGATTATCTTGTAACTGAGACATGAATGTCTTGCAACAGTCATGCGTCAGACACAGTATGTTAAACAATTGGGTAATATTGACCATATTAATTCAAGGTCTCTTTCACATCCATAAATCATTCTAACATCAGCTGTCAACCCAAACAAAACTCATTAAAGAGTGCTGGACAACGATAAAAAGTTGTTAAATGTTTGTTCAAAATTTGTTTGACATGTTTGCGATGCACTCATATGATTAAATTATGGTTTATTTTTTAAAATCAATTTGTGAATTAAGTTGCAATTTATTGTTGTAAGGCAGCCGACATTAACAGTGCCACTGACAGAGTGCATGTAAACCGATGCAAATACATTTTGCGACTAATGGAGGGAAGAATGGTAATACTTTGAAAAGAGTCGACAATTAATTTTCTTGAAGTTTTTGAATGATGATGGCACTAATGGAAAAATATCTGCACATTTAATGGCAGTTATTTTCGTAGTCGTTTGCTATTTAAAACAAACAAAAATTCGCTTCACCAGGAATATTTTAGAGAAACATACAAACATATTGGCCAAATCATATTTCCTCCATACTTTCATTCAGTATCGACTTTGTCCTGATTAATCTGTATCCAAGGCTGCTTCCCCACCAGGAAGCGGCTTGCCATAACATACCGTAAAGTATTTAATCTTGTTTTATTTGAACAGGTGTTGCAATATTAGCAAATATGCCCAATAACATTGGTTTGATAACACGTTGATGAAATAACCTAGACTAGGAGGCATCTGCTCTGCTTTGTTTTGCACAACGTACTTTCTATCGATGCGTACTCTATCGTACACAGAACCAAGTGTGGACCTGCTTCGACTAAAGTATTGCCTGAATAAGAGAAGACCGTGAAAACGGCAAAAAGTAGAATTTAAGCAGTGGAGGACAAGCTGCTAAGAATATGTATATGTACACAGTGACCTCTGTAGAAAGTAATTGTGTAACTTTTCTAATTACATAACAAAAATGTAAATTTCTTATAAATTGTCTCTCTTATTCTAAATAGTTTAAACGCAGTTGTATCGCCGTGACAGGTTCGCTGAACTCTCAGTACTGTGCAAGTCAGTCGTATGACTGATTCATTCATTAGGTACAGTTCGTTTGAAATCAAATAGCAGGGCGCTTGTGTTATTTTGGTCTGTTTGGACTAATAAGGCATAACTTAGATCTGATATGGGTCATGACAAGTTTTTGTGCTGACACGGTTTCTCTTAAGAAACAGATTCATGATGAAGAAGAAGAAGCAGCAACAAAACACCTGAGTTAAACCACTACATGTACACAGCAGCAGTCAGACTTTATTAGAGGAAGCTCGTGTTCACTTATATTTTCAGCACTGTGGCGCAGGCTGACATCAGCTCAGGCTTCAAGAACAGAATAGAGAGACAGCAGCTCTCCCAAAATACTTCAGCAATGGTAACTGTTTTAATTATTCCATAATAACGGCAGTTATTGGGCCAGTAATGCATTGTTTTTAATTGTAAATGTAAGTAAAACACAGTCCTGATACATGTGCAAATAACTACTCAGCTGTGAACACGTGCCCAATGTGAGTATACACTACATCTGGTGACGCACTGACTTTTCCAACAACAGAGAAACTGTGTGTGGAGGTTTTACCCCAGGGCAGCACGGCCATGGCTGAAAGCCAAACAAAAAGACTGACACTCCTTAATATGGGGCGACCATCTATCCATATTCAGTTACATGAACGTGTAAATATGGCAAAAGGCGTGAGCCCACATAAATGACACACAAACTTCACACTGCCGCCACGAAACTTGAGATTGTGTAAAGTGTGAAATATAGTTATTTCAGTATCAGGGTAGTTTGCTTAAGTGGGCATGATTTTGGTTCTGTCCACTGTATTGTGCATGTCTTGTAATTTGTCTCCTGTCTGATTGGCAGGCGGGTTGTTATTCACTGCAACTGGAGATCCGAGCTGGACGTCAGTCAAGCGGCCCAGGCTGCTGCTCAGTTGGTTTATACCTGGGGGTGGATTCCTTGTTAAGCCAGGCACTGTGTTATTACAGTCATGGGCTGTTTGTTTGGAGCTTCGGTGGGTTTGGATGGTACAGGTGAGACCGGAATGGATAAGTGGGTGGAGCGGTTGCTGGGGCATTGCGGGGATCATGAAAACAGACAGGCAGACAGAGCTGGGGAGGGCAAGAGCAGGCGCAGCAGGGATTGTGCGAGGAAGCATAGCACTGCAGATGGAGCCCTTCCCTGGTCTCAGTGCCAGGGCATTCCACAGTCTGACTCCCTTCCCGGGCCCTCATGACAGAATGATAGATCTGCTTTATCTGCAGATGAATCCATAACACATAGCAAAGCTTGGAGAGAGGGGCAATAGGATAAGGGCAGGCCAGGCAGTAGGATGTAGAGAGAGAGAGAGAGAGGAAAAAAAAGGGGAATAAAGGAATGGATGATGGTAAACGTGACTTCCCACTTCTGCACAATTTGTCATACCACCCACCATTCGGTGTTTTTGAAATTCTGTCCAGTAAAAGAAAGCAGGGCTTAGAAAAGGAAAAAAAAATATATAAAGACATACAGCTATTGTATTTTTTCATCTTTCAAAAAGTTTATTTGAGATTTAATATGCACAATTTTTATGTATTCTGGCAAATCACAGCTTTGGGCATTGTCACCACTCTCAGGCAGACATATACGTCTTATTCAGTGGCGTCTCAAAAAAGGTGTTTGTCGGACGTGAATGTCGTGGAAAGTTCTATTTGATGGAGGATTGAGTGATGGAGGTGCACAGGAAATGAGTCGGGGGCAATGGGAGTCTCCAGGATTTGACTTATATTACAGAGGGACTCACCCTCTCAGCCCAGAATAACAAATTAAAGCATCATTTCAAAGAGAGAATGTCACAATCTGGGCACACAGCACCAGGATTATTTAACATATCCATTCACTCATTTACCGTTTTAAGAACAATGCGGCTGAAATAGCTGGATGAGAGTGAATGTACTCAATGTGCGCAATCTTTGCATTATGACAACTTATAACAACCGATTCACCAGCACATATAAAAGTTTTGTGTTGCTTTATTATAGTTATCAGCATGTGTACTGATAAAGATGGGCATTTCAATTAAAGAACGTCTCAAGCATTTGTACTTAAAAACAAGTGGTCTTTTTTTTATGTCTGATCTGGTGCAAAGAGGGTGGGCACATGGTCTACAACAGTGGTCCAAAACCCCACCCCAACCCCTTCAGGGGGATCAAAGATCACTGGGGTTAGTTGAGGCTTTGCCTGCTTTAAACTTGTCAAAATTACATTTGCACATCAAAGAAAAAAAGAACAAACTTGATATTTGAGCATACCTGAGGATCTGCCTTTGGTTTTACTTTCAAGAGGCCCGTTACTTACAGTGGGTGTGTTCATCAGCGGTTGGCATCCAGAACATTGATGGGAACCAGCAATCTACAACATTGTTTTTGAACTGGTTTAGCATCCAGTCCTCTCTAAGTGGTGAAAGAAAAAAAAAAGAAAAAAAGTTGCTTTACACATGAAAATCTATATTATCACAGTCAAGATTTTTTTTCTGGCTGCCAAACCAACGTGTTACCACAGAGGTGTCAGAACAGATAATATGAGTAAAGTCTGCCAAACACAATGTCAGTTTCAAAAGGCACAGACAAACAACCAATTTGGAACTCGTTGGAAAACTGTAAATGAGAAGTAATAATAATTAAAAAAAACAAACAGGATCTATGCTAGTTTTTTGGCTCCTGCTGAAAGAATTCAGCACCTTGTTGCCATTAGCAGCTGGAAACAAAGCTGGTTGTCTGAGAGCGAATAAAAAGCAAATCTGGGGGTATTTAGACTGACGAAATACAATAAACTCGCCATTGGGTGATGGGAAGCAGGTGAGGTTGAGCCAAGAATCCACAGGAGCTCCATTACAGTACGATGGAAGGGCGACTGACGACCATGTTAAAATTATCTAAAATGTTTTTTTTTTCTAATTAAGATTTTCATTATTTTGGGGTCTTCCGATACCTTTTGCTCAAGTTTTCCCTTGACTAGAAATCACTGTCAGATGCTGCTGTTCCCTTAACTGAATTTGGACCATTACATTTTTTAACACTAGTGTTTCATGCTTCACTGGGCTCATTGCTTATGTCTTTTTTAGTAACTCCTTAATAGAACATTGTTATACTATAGACTATGAATCGTCTTCTAGTTAGATGCTTTAAGTTTGGAATAATTGGAAAGTTTTCCTCGTTTGCAGTTGCTGTAAATGTTACACCGGTTTCCGCCTATTTCTTAGTTTCCGTTTGTTTCCAATATGCTCATACTAAATTCTGTTTTAACAGAATCAATACTTTAATAAGATAACATTGTATTATTCTTGTTATCATGTTTTCTTCCCAAGACTTTCCAGAAGTGTCAGGTGGTGTGCAGATGGACCCAAGCACAGACACAGAGTGCCATAAAAACCAGAGTTTATTTTAGAACATGTCCAGAGAACACCAAAAAAACCACAGGGAATCATGGACGTCAAGAGGGAGAGGGGTTTAAATACGCAGGGAAAGGGTGGACACAGGTGGAACTCATAACGATGGGAGCTCACAGAGGGAGAAGATCATTGGTTAATTCGAAACGTGAGGTGAGACACGCAGCGGCAAACACAGAGACTTAAGGTTTTTTGCATTTTTCAGATTTTCTGCTGCTTTGTTACTATTTTCTACTGCATATTGGTCATTTCTAGTTTAAATTCTGCTGTGTGGCCATTTTCATTTTATTCGTGGCTACATTTTGCTTGCACTGTGAGATCAAATACAGTACTTATGGAGGTTTCTGTTGTCATTCAGTCTTGTTGTCCCAGATGGTATATACGGGTATATTTTGATCTATAAATCACAGATTATTATTAATCTGTGACTAGCCAATAAACTATTAAACCAAATAAATGGCTTACACTCAGGAAAATACAGTACGGTATGAAAATCATTCACCCTATGTTAACAATTTGAAAACGAAATGTCTAAATAACAACTTCTCAATTAATTTGTGTTGAATATCAATTTACAATGTTCTGGAATATGTAGCAGCATAACCTATTAAAAGATAATAATCATACAAATGATCAAACCAACACTGTCGTAGAAAGAAAAAGTTTTGTACAGGTTTTGTACACGCCTGTGACCTTGCGTGTATGGGATTTTTATCATCTCAAAATTCAAATTGTGGTTCAAATCCAGTTTGTAGGTGGGAAGTTGGCATTTTCTCTCTGCAGGCACTCTGGCTTCCTCCCACAGCCTGATTAATTGGTGAATTCTAATCTAATCACAGTGGCGAGTTTGCATATGGATCTTTTTCTCTGTATAGACTGTAGACATGTCCAGGGTGTGGCCTTCATTTTAGGTTCGGAAAAAACCAATTAAAAAGTATAAATGGATGAATGAATGGATAGAAAAACAAGTGACAGATGAAAATTAGTTGCATGAAAGAATAGGATGACATTTAATTTTATTCTCCCATAATCGACCTGCAGACCATGAATGAAATCATGCTCCTCCAACGATTTGATTAAATTACCACATTTCAAAATGCAAATGCAGAATAATTAATAAAGAAAAAAAACTTATTGCAAAAGTATGTTGAGCTCTTACACCGCCACCCACAAAAATATGCATATTTTTACCGTAACTACTAATTTGAAAATATTGTGAAAAGCCTTCATTTAGCCCTGGCTTGCGTTGTTATGCACTGTTCTCATGCTGAGATATCCCATCCTGTTGGTGTGCCAGCATCTTCTTTTTTTTTTGTTTGTGTGTGTGTTTGTTGTTCTTTTTGGAAAATGTAATTTTTATACAGCCTCACATGGGTATTGTGTATATTTGCTGAATGTTGTGAATTTAATAGAGCCCACATCTGAATTTTTATTATTTGATCTTTGATCATAAAAAGTCCCCAGATGTGTCTGTGATAGAAACAACAATCAACTGAGCTATTCCCAAACATGTATCCTGCTGATAGAAAGCAATCCCAAAAAAGACATAAAAAGCTGGGTATGTATATTAAATTACTTCACTTATTTTAGTTATTTTTAACTCAGCGCACAACAAGAACAATGAGCATGACGTAAACAAATGTAACTTTCAGTATGTTGTAGTAAAGAGCCATATATGAGTAATATGTGTCTTCAACAAGATAGTAAGTATTCGTCTGCATATGAAAAGCTGTTAAAAGCAGCTATCTGTGTGTTATAATAGTCTCACACGCTCCCTTTTTCTCCATAGCTTACAAGTGACAACCAGTATTTTTTGTTAAAAGAAAAAATGGTACAGAGCTGTGGTGGGGAGGTGTGAGCTTTCATTCCCTCTGTTGTTTTGGCATCTGGTGTGGTCGCGGTGGTTTATGTCATATCTCAACAGTCTATCGGCAATTTATTGTTGAATAATGTTTCTAATAGATTATTAATTATTGGTCTGGAAAGCAGAGGCTTCTTCGCAAAGATCCAAATGAAGATGTCATTATGAATTAGTTTCTAAAGATCCAATTCACCTCATTTGAGTAAAAGAAATCGTAAGAGTACAAAAAGGACAGAAAAAGGAAGTTCTCAACAAACTCTATGGTCTTGACTTGCTGCTTAGCGTTGGGTCTGGTCATAGTTAACTGAAGAATTAATTATATGTAGTAATCCAGCAGTGACTGTTCATTTTATACTCAGTCAGCACAGTGACTTAACACTTTATTGGGAAAATGACCACAATGAGCTGTTTTATTAGTAATTAACAATGAAAGTAGTTGTGATAAATATAGGGATACATGCTATGTTTAGTGTTTCTTGCAAGAGTATATCTACACCATAGAGTTTCAACCATTTGCTTGAGCATTACTTATTTCCAGATAGTTCACCTAATTAATGCAATCTTTTAAAAAAAACAAGACAATCTGTGCTTGAGCTTTTGCTCTCTGAAAAGAATAATACTGTTGGACAGTACTTTTAAACATCAATAAGTCTCATAAGTCATATTGAGTGAGTTTTGTTAATAATCAACACATTGTATGATTGGACTGTAGGACTCAATAGTGAGCAATTTTAACTCCATATAATGATTTTAAAATCTGAAAGTGAATTAAACGTCACAACATATTGTGGTTTACGAATCCTCTATCGAGGCTAAAGGTGTCACGTTAACAAGTGCTGTTATTGTCTGACCTAAACGGAAGCCGTTTGTGTCAAAGTTACTGCATCGTTTGGCTTTCATTACGCACCACGCTATGTTGAAGGTGAGGTTTATGTAAGTTACACCACATGTCCTTGTTGAACATATTGCCATAAAATGGGTGTTCGTGACTCCCGTCGCCTTGATGCTGCTGCACATTATGCCCACCGTTATCCCTGTAAACATCTGGTTAAATTGTGCAATGCCTGTCATGGGATGAAGGCCACACAATTTAAAAAAAAATTTTTTTTCAGAATATGTTCTTGAAGTTAAATATGCAAATGGAATAAGCTCCCTGGATGCCTAGAAAGCACAGAAGCTCACTTTAATTTTTGAAAATATGGCGATTAGTATGGCAGAAATGTGTCTGTCGTCTTCACCAAGGTCAGGGCTCCTCCAAGTCCCATTTGTGAAACAATAGCACACACACTCACACTACAACCATCTACACTTATTGGGGGGGGGGGGGATTTCTTTTCAAAAAGCTTTGACATCCTTCCTCTTTGGGATATGATAAACATGTTCACGAATATATTAGAAAACAAATGATCAAAACAACAAAATTGCCTTTGTAAAACTGGCGCCAAACAAATGAGGTTTACTTTGTAGTAGAAGCCAGTGTTGTGCAAGCAGATGAAAGTCAGCAACTGATTACAGTTACTCGTTACTTCTTTAGAAATAGTTATTGAAAGTAAACTGTAACTGACTCTCTTGCTTTACAGGGTTAGGGTTCATATATGAAACATATGGAGAATGTGCAAACTCCACATGGAAGGGTCTTTAACCCAACTTGAACCAGGAATATTCTTTACTTTTCGATCAGGGCTCCAACCACTGCACCAGGGGGGACTGAGGGCAAACAGGAGGTCGGTGAAATAATAACTGAAGTTCCCATCACTGGAGAGGTTTCTGCTGGTGCTGAAGCTAAGGGCAGAGAGAAACGCTCGCTCTCCTTCCCCAACTCTTTTAATGTACAAAGAAAGTAATTAAAATGAACAAGCTCACTAAAACTTAAGTAATTGTAAACAAGTCACTTGTTTAATAGCAGTAATCAGTTGTAAATACTAATGTGTTATGGTCAAAAGTAGTGGAGTTACTTTATAACAGATCAGTGACAGTATACACGTATATTAATTCATTCATATTTGTGCACATTCAATACAGCTCACGGCACGTAAATTTGTCCTAAGTGCAGAGTCTGGTCGAAATACAGCCGAGATTCATGCATCCACAACTGGACCCATATTGTCATGTTGTACACAAACCCAAGCTGCGCAAGACAGGGAATGTATGTTGACCTATATATACAGCACAGAATGCCTCAGAGGCCTTCAGAAACTCCAAAGAAATGTAAGGGAATTGTGCAGGAGGGATTCAGAGAAGCAAAGCAAAACCAATAGAAAAGAGTACAATATGTAAGCCACTATATATATATATATATATATATATTGAGATGAGAGCCAAGCAGAAAACAGAAATCGAGGTGTGTGTGTGTGTGTGTGTGTGTGTGTGTGTGTGTGTGTGTGTGTGTGTGTGTGTGTGTGTGTGTGTGTGTGTGTGTGTGTGTGTGCAGAGGGATGCGCTGTGTTGGATAAGAACTCTTTGAAAAGGAAACCAACTCCAGCAGTGTTAATCTGCCCTGTATCTGTATTCTGCTGTCATGCTCTCCGCTCTCATCCGCTCCTCTTATTACTTCTGTTAATCTGTCTCTACTCAACCCATCCTACAGCCCCTCTCGTCTGTCTTCTTTTTTTTTTTTTTTCTTGCTCAGCCGTCGCAGACACTTTCATTTCCATTTCACCTGCAGTTTTTTTTTTTTTTTTTAAAGCTTTTCTCTCTACATTTTTTGGGAGGAGACATGTTTGTCATTTTTACACTCTAGCCTTTACCAATAAATTAAGATTTATTTTATGGTGGATTGTGATTGGGTCGATATTCTTCCTAGTCTCTGTGTTTGGACTATTTTTAATCTGCTTATGCCTAAGAATACAAGAAAGAAAAACAAACCTTAAATGTGAAAAGTATTCCCTATCCAGTGCTTTGAATTATCTATCCTGCCTTCATTTGACGCGATCATTTGACAACTCCAGTGCAGGCGTCGTCAAAATAGAAGCAATAGGGAGTTTCCCAGGTCTGCTCTATTCTTATGTTGGATATTTTGTTTCAGCTTGTGCAAATCTAAGTTGGTCAACTTGAATGTAGACAAAGCCACCCTGCAATCTCTGTCATCCCCCCCCAAGGAGAAACATTATTCTAGAACAACCGATACAAACATAAATTGCTTCTGTACTTATGGGTACTGTCACAATATGTGAATACAGTGATACAAAATGTAAAGCAATATGAGGCAAAATGGTTCTCAAGATCAACGGTCAATAGAGGTGATTGCATTCTCAACAAAGAAAAAGGTTGTTTTTGCTGTAGTGTATGTTAAAGTAGTGCAACGGAACAACAATACAAAGAGTTTGCTAATGTTCTGCTGATTCATCTATGCATCCTTTCACAAACGACACACATTAAGGTAAAGACATTATTCACCTTGTACTCTATTATAGGGTGCACACAGAGGTAGACAACCACACACTCACATGCATTCACACATACGATCAATTCAGAGACATTAATGCACCTCTTTGGACTGTTTGAGGAGAGATGGAGGAAACCTGTACATGCACCGGCCAGGAATTGACGCTGGAACGAACATATTGTGCGGTGAGAGCTAACCACTGCACCACCAAGCGTCCCCCTCTGCAGATCCATTAGTAGAATATAGTTTTTGGTTTATCTGAGCAGAATGTCATCTCTGACCAAACTGAGCTGCTCCGCAAGACATTATGAAAAGTGGCTTTTATTAGCTTATTGCCATGAAGTGGGCGATGAACACATCAGCCAGCAGCTATTAACTTTGTCTGGATCTATTCATGAGCAAGTCCTCCTTTGAAATGTCTCCTCTAAATGTCTCTGTGTCCTCAGAGAGGCCACCATTTCTACATCCATCTGTGAATATGCAGCATCAGCACACACACACACACACACACACACACACACACACACACACACACACACACACACACACACACACACACACACACACACACACACACACACACACACACACACACACACACACACACACACACACACACACATCCATCTTTAAACATGCTGCATCAGCATGGAGACATGACACAAACACCAAAGCCAAAACACACACAAGGACATACACCACATGCATTCATCCCTTTTTCACCTTTTAGCACTCTTCATTATTCAACTTGCAATCTCTGCGTTTCTCTCTGAGTGTAACCGAGACGGTTTCCCAACACTATGTGCGCCTCAGCTCCGTTTCCTCGTGGAGCTGGAGGGCTCGGGACGTTCAGACAGTCTGACGGTAATATCAGCATCGCTGCGTGCTGAGTCGTGATGTCCCATTGCTTTTGCCGCTCCTGCTGCTCCTGCTGCTGTGAACGGAATATGTAATCAGTTAAGGCCTGATCCATTCCCGTTAGTTGGTCTCACCCCTCCTCCCGTTCTTGTCTTTATCAATGCATAGATTCAGTCCTCCTCTACTATCACCTTCCCACCTTTTAACACTATCTTATGTCTGCTTTTCACACTTTCCGTTACCGTTTTTTGACACTGGTGCCATAAAACACACAATTAAATTAGACTGGAGATGAGTTAGGTATGCAAGGTTGAAGTAAATGGAGAGTGGTTGAACAGAACATTAATTCACCCCGGGACCACATCGTCTGCCAATTTGTTTTCGCACTTTTGTCATTCAGCAACGTCGTAATTCTTTCTGACGCCGTATTTTCTTTTCCCCATCTCCTCCTCTTGTCTAGCCGTCACTGACGTCAGGCTTTTCTGAAATTAAGAGGCTGGCATGTGCCTGGTAACTTTTAGCAGAGATGCTAAAGTGGAGATGTTGTCATTGTAATCAGAGGCATTTCTTCAGCTGGCTCACTTAAACTTAAGATTGCGTACTTTATTGTAAGGTATTGTCTGTGCTTCACGCTGTCTTTCTGGTCTTTCAGTCTTTTCTGAATCTCTTCTGTTGCCCTTTTTTTTTTGCCTCTGTTTAGAATTTGGGACCAATCATCTCCCACTGTCTTTTTCCTTTTCCTTGCTTTTTTTTTTTTTTTGACATAGTCAGATTTATTTAGAGTCAATTCCATGACTAACACATCCACCTCCATGCTATCAAATTTATTTTAATTCTTGTGGGGCTGAGTACTTCATCCATTCACTAGATGATGAACTCAAGCAAATGATCACCAAGATTATATTTTCAATCAGATGGTTCTTGTTTAAGTAGGGACTAATGAATTCAAAGCACTAATTTAAGCACACCTGTTTGCCCATGATGTCACTCATAGTTTGATTCTTAGTTGATTACTTACAAAATGCATGCAAACAAAAATCGTAACATGAATGTGCGTTTCAGCATGCTTTTCACAGGCTCTTGGTAAATCAGTCAGTAATGCAGGATACAGAGCGGTATCACATTAACATCATCCAAACCTGTCAACCTTATATTTTATTTAACTTAAAATCCAGTGATTTTATCTCAGAGGGACTTGCTTTTAATCCACTGCTTGTTGTGCTGTAGGAGCTGTCTTTGGTATTGAGGACGGGTAGGTCCAAGTGTCATTAATTAATTAAGGGCATTTCAGCGGGACTGGCAACACCTGTATAGAACTCTCTCTCTCTCTCTCTCTCTCTCTCTCTCTCTCTCTCTCTCTCTCTCTCTCTCTCTCTCTCTCTCTCTCTCTCTCTCTCTCTCTCTCTCTCTCTCTCCCTCTCCCTCTCTCTCTCTCGCCACACACACTCTGATCCCAGCAAAGCATGAAGCATCTAGTGGAATTGGTGAAATCATGAGTATTCAACTCAGGTATGTAATCACACCAGAGTGGCTTTAGTGCCTTGTTAATGGTATTGCTGCAACAGGCAGCAAGTTAAAGTCTGGGCAAGTTTCTCGGTGCTGTTTCATTTTGGATTCATTATGCATGCGCGTGTTGTTGCGGAGGCTGTTGCACGACAGCTTTCAAATCACAACGTAATGGAATAAAAGAATTACTATGGGGCAGGAGAGAGTTTGTAGCGTTGAAGTGGAAACAATGGCAGCTGTGTTGGCCCACTTACGTGGTGTTGCCATGGTTTGCATTGTCACTGGTGCCACTTTGAAGCTGACAGTTGTGGTTTTAAGAGACATATGTGAAATCCAGGTGGAAGAACTGCATGGAAATCCTTTTTCATCCAGCACCCTCATCAAGGCAAATGTTTATTCTGTTTGTGAGTGAAAACACGCATTGCAGAAGTAATGTTATGGCATTATACCTTAGGATTCATGCTGTGCACATATTATAAAGTATAATCCATTAAGTATGACAATAACAAAAATCATCTTATTTTATACTTCTTTAATTATAAAACCTAAATATAGTTGTGTCCCAATCAGATGTTGGGTTTTCTTTTACTGGATAAGTTTGGCTACACAGTTCAACCAATCAAATGTATATAACATGTAAGAATAGGTTTTTATAAAATATAATTTTCATTTTTAAAGTGAATCATGCTCATTTTCAACTTACAGGGTAGTAACCTAAAGCCTTACTGAAAATGGAAAAAATATAAAAAATATTCGAGATTTTATCATTTCATAAGCTACTAGTCATTTATGCAGTTGCTGAATCTTTCACTATATTATGTGCTTTAAAAGTCAAACATCTGATTATTTTTTAATGATATTCAGCTTTCTGTCATTCTGTCAGTGTTTATACAAGTTATATAGTATTACTTTGAATAATATAGACATTGCCATTTTTGGTACGTGAGAGTTTTTTAGTGAGACTCAAACTGTTCAATTAATACAATTGTCTCAAAATTATTATTATATGATTGTTATATCACTTTAATTCATCCTTAAAATTAATTTCCCCCCCTAGCAATAGACATTATTAATAAAAAATCCTATTTATAAATGTTGCAAACATTTATTCTTGCCAATCAACCTCCATACCTCGGGGCAGTGCAGTTAACAAGGTTCAACTGAGTATAATTTCTGTCCCTGCGTCTGTCATCAGCGTGTTTGTTGTTTTGTTTTTTTTCATCCCACAGTTGTAAACATGCATTCACGAGTTTACTCATTGCCCCCATCACTCACTCCTTTAATTAGAAAATAATCAGAGTTGGATGAGAGGTTCATTAAATCTCATCCTTGAGAGCCATCAGCCACAAACACAGGAGGGGGATATTTATCACGATTATGAAAAAGAACTCAGATACCTTTCTTTTGTCTGCTCCTAGATAAAGTGTTGGTTGGGAGGACAGAATAAAGCAGAGTTAGACGGAGGAACAATCAAGCGATGGCGCCAAAGAAAGAAAGGCTTTTAATGGGAGAGAATGAAGAGAGAAAGTGGGAGGCGAGAACAGGAAAGTGAAGGAGCAGGGAAAGCAGGAGGAGAAAAGAGAGAGAGATCATTAGAGAAGTGCTAATTAACAGAAACCACACTGTTTAGCAGCACTTTGTCTCCATGCAATATTGATCCTCCATGACCATTACAGAGCGGATGTTTTCAGCCTTCAGTGTGGGTTTTCTCTCTCCCTTTATTTCTTTCTACAAAACCCAATACATCAGCTTTGAATCAGTGTGTAACAGCAACCTGCAAAATCCCTGATTCTAACCACTTCTAACGTGCATGTCATGCAACTCCACAGCAAATAGAAAACCACCTATGAGGTGACCCAGTCAGTCATCGCTGTATCTGCATCTGTAATTACATTATCATGACATTAGAATATGAGACAAGGATTCAATATATGTGCAGAGATAGA
The DNA here is from genome assembly GCF_963383615.2 of Lipophrys pholis. NCBI lineage: Eukaryota > Metazoa > Chordata > Actinopteri > Blenniiformes > Blenniidae > Lipophrys > Lipophrys pholis. Next base: position 13,499,393 of record NC_137627.1, on the reverse strand, counting down.
CCGACAGGATGGTTGTGTCAAGCAAGCAGATTAACACCAGTGAGGAAAAGAGGTGGTGCAGCAATGGAATGGCGTGAAAGAGATTGAAAGAGTGATGGATGGGTGCATAGAAATCAAACGGTGTAACTTGGACAGTGATGGACAGATGGAGTCGAAGGAACTGCAGATAGATGGCGTATGGACGGGAAGACAGTAATGACAGACGACGAGAGCGTGGGAGTGAACAGGAGCCATGTCACTGGCTTGTTCGGCTTGTGCAAGATTGAAGAATGTCTGTAATATCCCTTTATTGTTATAGTGCATGTTGCAGGGATTGCTGTTGGACACCGCGATTCTTCAAAAGGCTTTAACTGGATCACAGTAATATCAGGCTCCACCATCAGCAGCTGTGTTGTGTTGAGTCTGCCGACAGCTCGCTGTCTGTCACTGCACCGTCTATCTCCACAACTTCCCTGCCGAGACTTTAAGTCTCGGCTAGACTACAGTATACAGTATGTACTCAATAGTGTTTGATCTATTTGACACAGCCATATCCCTGTTGTCTCTTTTTAATAATAAATCATTTAGTATTGCAACTTCAGTTTAGTTTAAGGCCAGACTTCCTCACATCTTTACCGCTTCTTTATGTCATTTTAATTACTTTCAATTATATTGATTCGCGACAAAAGCTATCTGACTGTCCATCCATCCATCCATCCATCCATCCATCCATCCATCCATCCATCCATCCATCCATCCATCCATCCATCCATCCATCCGTCTTCTATACTACTTCAACTGGCATCAGCATTTGAACCCAATCCCAGCTGACAATGGGCAAGGGCAGGGTACAACATCGACAGGTTGCCAGTTGACCCCAAGCATTATCGGCAGGCCTACAATAATTATCCTAGATGCACAATAAGTTGGCAGTCTGCATGATGTGCAATCAATAAAAAAATTTAAAAAAGCCAATACTTTATTCATTTAATGAAAGTGTGGTTGAAATCACCCTGCTGTTCTCGCCGTTTTCTGAAAACTGCAAATTCATCTTTTCCCATGTGGCATGTTTCCATCTGTTCGTGCTTTGTTGAGCGTGAGATAAGAGCGATGTTTGTTTCAGAACGACGAGCATGATTGGCTGAATAGACTGCTTCACCCGCCCAAAGAAACACTGATAGGACAGATGGGGAACACATTACTGTAATGCAACAGTTAGATGGGGCCCCGAATCCATTTCATAGTGACACCACAGCGCTGTGAGTGCCTATACTGTGCTATCTATCACATTATCCATCCATCTTATGTACTCTTTTATCCAGAGAAAGCCTTGCTCATATTCACACCTATGATCAATCTCGAGAAACTATTATCCTGATTGCACATATTATTTGATTGTGAAAGGAAGCATGCACGAACAGGAAGAACATGCAAACTCTACAGCAAAGCCCAGGTTCGATCCTGTGATTTCAGATTATGAGACAAGAGTGCCGGCCAGTTTCTAACACACTCCAGCAGAGGTGTAGAGGGCCGACATCCAGCATGCATCAGACGTCTCCCTCCTTCAAGCACACCTGAATCTAATGATGTCATCAAGCTTATTTGAAAAAAAAAAAAAAAAAGCCCACTAAGGAGCCCCTCATTGCAATCAGCTGTGTCGCAACTGGGACAGTCCAAAAACAAGCAGGATCGTGCACCTCCAAGACCCCTGGACACCCCTGCACTACAATAAACAAATACTTCTCAGTGGCATGAGCCCGTTGTGAGAGAGGCTTAGAGAAGATGATCACCTTGCCCACTGTTTCCCTGCTCTTTGCTGAAGTGGTACAAGCCGACTTTGATCAATGTGGATCGATGCGGATGAGTGTGCAGCCGGAAGGCGCTACGTTGCAAGGGAGGGGGTGATGGCCCTGTGCTCTGTCACACACTGTGTGTGTGGGAGAGAATTAAGATATACCATGTCATGCTTTTCTACATGATAGATCGTGCTAACAGAATATATCCCCAAAGTGTAAACGACTTTGTCCAAGTGGGGTATTTTTTCTTTCTCTTTTTTATTTGCTCAGTCTATCACTCTGATTCTCTTCTTTGTCTTTATGGAAGAAAGACTTAATGCAAGTCCCCAGAATGACTCCTTGCTGTTAAACATTTGGTTGTTGTCTTTTGTTACCTTTGCTTTGAGCATTATTGGGTCAAAATTGGGCATGCAAAAACTGATCTTCTTATCTCCTTTTTCTTTCATGATCAAGGCAACATTTCCAGTCATTGTAGATACATTGCATTTATCTGCATTGTTTATGTTTCTGATTAATAATGTATTCACATTATAGGAAAACGGCTTCTATGAGAGAAATGTTGCTGCTTCTCCTTGAATGTGTAAGACTGCCTGTGCATCATGTTGTGCGTGTACTTGTGGCAGGTATATCATCACGATGGAGTAATGAATGCTCATCCTCTCTCATCTGCTTTAACCTCAAAGCAATGACACGAGCTCCCGATGCCAGTACAGTGACACCTTTTGTAGGAGGAGAATAGGAGTGTGTATGTGTGATGAAGATGTACCTCACATGTACGTGAGAGTGGATGTCTCTACTTGGATCTGACAACTTTCTGTTGGATTTTTTTCCGTCTGTTCCTTGGAAGTTTGAGGGTGTGGTCTTGTGATTATCTGCCTTACCCCCATGACTCATCAATTTCACATTCCAGCCTTCTGACTTCACAGCATCTGATGCTTGCTCTTCTCCTCAGAAGGACAGAGACTAAAACACATTGTCTGATACTAAATCCCTGCGTATGACAAGGGCACACTCACATTTTTTGCACTCTCACTTGTTTAGGTCCACAGATGCATACTGTTTTTGTCTCGGGTTGTGGGCAGCATCCTGCCTGTTGCCAACAGCATCTTTTGTTTTCACTTTGCAACCACTTTCTGTAGCTGCTGAAGATCACAGCACAAAGCAAAGGCAGCTGCCAGTCTTTGACAGCAAGCATCTTTTTTGTTCATTTACAAGGACGGCTTCATCTTTTGTCTCTGACTTTCTCCCGCCTTTAAATTGCAATACAAGCCTCTAAACAAACCCAAAAGGGAACCGCTTGTCCCCACGTCTTGATGAACACTTAATGACAATAGCAGCAAGGCAGTTTAAGCAGAATGTGAAAATAAGTAGAGAGCAAGATATGATAAACGGGGGAGGTTTTGATAGAGGAAAAAAAAGGAGAGGGTCTATTCTCAGCAGCCAGTCAAGCCCATATATCTGCAGAATGAGCATTACAAAGATGGGCAGAAAATAATTAGGCCTAAAAGCTGTTGAATCCTGTGTGCCTGTTCACCAGTGTTCCATTAAGGCTGTTTTAATGGGTCTGCTCTCTGTCTGCCTCCTTGACAGAGTGAATGAGAGATAAAACTGAATTAGACTAAACTTTGGAGATTGTGAAGAGAGAACGCTCAGACTGAGAGGGTGGAGGAGAGATGAAGACAGAAACAAAAAGATGAACGATAGAGAATGGAGAAAAGGGGTTAATTGAAAGAGAAACAGGGAAGAAGGGCCAGATCTCAGGGGGTATGGCCATATGTCAACATCACTATCTTTACCGTGTGTGTGTGTGCGTGTGTGCGTGTGTGCGTGTGTGTGTGAGTGAGTGAGTGTGTTAGTGAGGGTAAGACAGTGTTGTCAACCTAATGAGAACAAACCTAATTAGAGAGTTTGCCTTGCACAACTCTACAGAAATGTTCCCACTGGAGCCCAGACAACACTTACTAACTTATGGGTGGAAGGAGGGAGATAGAGAGAGATAGAGAGAGAGAGAGAGAGAGAGAGAGAGAGAGAGAGAGAGAGAGAGAGAGAGAGAGAGAGAGAGAGAGAGAGAGAGAGAGAGAGAGAGAGAGAGAGAGAGAGAGGCTATAAACTGTTATAAACTGCAAGATTTCAAGTTTCTTCAAAAAAGTCCCAGCTGGACAGTACGTTGGTAATGTGGTTAGCACTTTTGTGTCATAAGCTTCTGTCCTGGCCAGGGTGGACTTTCCTTTGGCCCATATTCAGATAGGATCTGTTCTGCCAACCTGTATATAGGAATAGAAAAAGCCCCAGCATAATTTATTGAATAAATTACTTTATTCAGCTCACACTTTGTGTAACGATGTCAATAGTTGCGCCTAAATCACAAATCAGTTGAAAAACTCCAATAACAGGAAAGCTAAAATCATAAAAGAGCAAAGGGAAAGGACCATGGATATAGACGAGGGACCAAACCAAAAGGTTATCTTTACTACAGCTGTTAAATCTTAAATCACATGACTCCTTGAAAAGGTTTAGAAAAAGACCAATGTTTAACTGTACAAACAAACAACCACAACCTAGAGTTAAAAATAACAATGCAATGCTTTAACAAGCTGAACAGACAAAGAGCAAATACACTGGGATAAATGGCCTAAGATCCTAAGCCAAAGTAAAGGACAGTACATACTGCGTATACACACAGGGAGTATGGAGACAACATGGTGCAGTTGACAATAACCATGGGTCACAATAGGATGAGACGCATGGTGACACTTGTGATGATGGCACATTATGGTACTCATGGTGGAGAACATGAAACAGACATGAACAACAAGCATACATTAAAAATGAACATGATCCACACACAAAGAACCCATGAGGGAAAACAGGGCAAAGCATAAAACGTAAATACGAGGATTGTAACATCTTCAACATTAAAAAAAGGCATTCTGCAGCCATGTCAGTGAAAAGGGGATATTAAACACCTTTATCCGTTGCAGGCTTTTAGGTTTCAAAAGCAAATCTGGTTTCTTTCGACCTTGAGGATGTTCACCCTCACAGCAGTCAGCAACAGATAGGCCTGGACCTGATTTGTTCATCCAAAAGTGGGTCTGATGATCACATGACACAGAGGCCTACATTCGGTGGCCCAGTTCCACAGTCAGTCTTCATCTTCACCCTGAGTCCTCAATTCATTGTCTGTGGTCCTCTGTGAAATCTGTCACAACCTCCCATCCCGTGACCTTAAATTTGCAATGATGTTATAATTTGTCAGATTTCTCTGTTTGGGTCCCGGGTTTCACCGAGGCTAACCTCCTTTCTTTGAAAATCAAAGCCATAGGAGTTTTTTTTCCTTCTTTTTTTCAGGTCGACACAGACTTTTATTTCAGTCATGCTGTTTTTGACAAAAGCATAAGCCTGTCATCACAACTCCTTCATCCCCATTTGCAGTGCTTCTTTCCTCTGAACGTTTCCCACTGACACGTAGAGGTGCCTGCCAGGTGCATCTAATCTGGCATGATTTTTGTTAAAATCAAGTTTATGGAAATCTTCCCAGCACTTCTGTTAATATTCTGGTGTGTTAACACAGATTGATGTGCAAATAAACACAATAACAAAAAAACATATATGGGCTGCAAACATTTGACTTCAGCGTGAAGTAAAATTTTGGTGGGGGAATATATGTGTACTGATATTATGTGTTTATTACAATCACAATCAGCTGATAAAGAAGTGCTGGGTTATTGACTTATTGCCAAAAACAAATCAATCAACAGATGATTTAACATTCATTTGAGGGATATGAACGACTCAGAAGAAATCATGATCAATAATAAATACGTGGTGGAATATCATATTCTTTCCAATGAAACACACTGTTTTGAAAGTAAATGTATGAAATAAAAGCACTAAAGCATATGTGAGAAAGGGAGTTGAGCGATGAGTTCAATACTGCCGCTCGGCATAAGAGCATAAACACAAATCCAGAGCAGCTGCAAATTCAAAGTAATGACTTTGTATTTCATCTAAAATATAAAAATACATTTGATAGTGATTGTTAGCTTTCACTCACATTTCCAGTGATTAAGACAAGAGTTGTAGCAACTACTGTAACACTGACAAAGCTGGTAAAACGTGAGGCAGCAGAAGATTCCGTCATAGTCACAGATGGTGAATAACACTTTGCCGATAATGCGCAAAAAGAAAACCACTGATAAACTTTCAATCAGCTGAATTCCTGATTAACATGAACTACTTTGCAGCCGTGCGTAGTATTGGACCACAATCCCACAACAGTTCAGCTCAACAGTGTTGGAGTGCTGTCATTATCCACAATGGCCAATGATTTTGTCCCATCATTAGCTTCCTGTGTTAACGATTTTGTGCCTGCACCCATCCAAAACATGCTAACACTCCAGCGGGCTGAGCATTGCTACTGAGCGCTATAATTGCTGTTTTAGCTAATTGAGCACTACAGCTAAAAGCTTTTCTTCCAGCTCTGCATCATTTGTGACGTCGAGGAGATCGGCCTTTCCCGTGCAGCCTTCCTCCTCCGAGTTACCAGCTGTTTTATTCAGTCACAGTTTCTACTAGCAGCGTCGTGTCGCCCCCGTCTATCATTGTCTCCAGTCCTTCTGTCCACATATCTATCTTTGTCGTTGTCTCAAAGGCTTATCCCTCTGCCCGGCTAAATGAGATTTTAAGGTCATTAACTGATCCAGGCTATTATACTAATGCACCAGGGGTGTTCCAGATTTGATAAATGATTGGGAAGAGATAATGAGACTTATATAGACATCTAGTATTAGCAGGGACACAGGGAGAGATGGAGGAGCAGACAAAGAACAAAAGAGGTTTTTCTTTCCTCTGTCGATGGGAGAAAAAACATGTTTGTCATCAGGCTTATTTACGAACACGTTGCCTGACTGGACAGTTGTTCGCAGCTGGAGTGCATTGCTTAATAAAATGCGGCATTACAGTGTGTGCGGGTGCGTTTCTGCGTGTGTCTGTGTGTTTTCGGCCGGTCTGGCAGCACTCTCAGTCTGCAGACAGGCCGTTCTTTGTGTCGAGTCTGATGTCATAATTTGCCTGACGTATGCTTGCCAACAGGAACGTTTAGTCAGGAAAGCACATGCCTATGGGTGTGTGTGTGTGTGTGTGTGTGTGTGTGTGTGTGTGTGTGTGTGTGTGTGTGTGTGTGTGTGTGTGTGTGTGTGTGTGTGTGTGTGTGTGTGTGCGTGTGTGTGCGTGTGTGCGCGCACGTATATGCTTGTGAATTCTCATCACGACCCTCATTCAGACGGCGCTTGCTTGATGGATGGCTGTCTTCGGGAGCAGGAGGGAGAGGCAGTGCCACTGGGGGAGAATTAATAATGCACGAGGGTTTGGGACGGTGGCTGTGAAGGCTTGCGCTCGACAGTTGTCACACCGGTCACGGTGCTAACTGCAAAACAGCCGCCGCAATGGTTTGAGTCGAGTTCAGATGCTACAATCGAGAAAAGAGGGAAGGCGGAAAAGATGGGAGCGCATTGGATTATGTCTGGTTAAGTTGGAATGCACCATTCTGGATGAGTAGATTAAAAGATCATCAAGAATCAATGGGTGATTACGGGAGTGAACATGCAGAAGGCCCCGGTGGAAAGCAACGTGCCATTTCAACCCTTTTCAGGTTATACATGTACGCCAGCAAAGACAAAGCACAGACGGCTTTCATTAATATTAATGGAAAAAAGGCGCACTTGGCATCTGTGCCTCTGTCTGTCTCACTCTTTCTTTCTATTTTTTTTGTACCTCTCTCTTTTCCTCTGCCCTTGTTGTGGGTATATGAGCAGAATCCTGCCACAGGTTTTATTCACTTGAAATCCACAGACACATCTCTCACAGAGCTGCCAAAGTACCACAGGCAACAAGAACGATGACTGTCTGTGTGAGGTAGCGACTGTAATACAGTCTCACAGCACACACACACACACACAAAGAAAAAGTGAGTTAGTGACTTGAAATAATGAGACCAGGGTGTTCACATACGGTTGTAAGTCTATCGTAGTTTTGACGATAACAAAATGGAACGTAAAGTTATTCAGCATTTGCACTGAATTAGACGATGTTAGAAAAGCACCGTTTTTGACATTTCTTTGATTTAATATGAGAGGAGTATATAACTGTTCTCAGAGGGGGGAAAAAAATATTAGGAAGCTAATAGAGCACAACTTTTGTAATGAAGCATCAGATCATCAAGCTGCATTGACACATTATGTGAAATGAGCAATTGGACAGGATTATGACCACCTGAAAGGGGTATTTATAATACCTGTTTTACCATTACTTCTCAGAAAACGGTAGAAGGAATAAAGCAATGCACAGGGAAGAAATGTCATCAAAAACATACGCATACGTATTTTGCACACACAGTTAACCTGGCATCCCAGAAAAAGCTGGGCATTAACAATGTGTCAGTAGTTCTGGAAATGGTGAGCAGAAGTTGCAAGACAGTGCTGCAGGATAAACAAGAGAGACAAGTTTCCACACACAAACTTTTTTCATTTGATATATTTAAACAATGCCGACTAGTCATGAGATTTTTCTTCTGTTCCACCACATTTACGGATATTTTTATTTTATTTTATGTGAATTGGTAGGAGTATCGATTACAAGAAAATTATTAATGTTCATGTTCTTGACATTGCTGAAACCAGCGATCTTTTTCTGTATTTTATCTTATTTTTTTAATAATTACTGAGCGGCTATAGTGAGTTTAAGCCGACAAACAAGCACACCTTTTTGTGTATTTGAGGGTAGTGAGTAATTTTTGTCAAAATTTATGACCTGTTTGCATTAGGGAAGTATTCAGTAGAGATCCCTTAAATATCTTTGATTGAATGAGCCGATTTACCACTGACTGTGAGGCATCAGCACTATAGATTGATACTTGCCCATAATGCATGTAACTAAAACCTTAAAACCTGCAAAGAGCCAATTCTTTTTCTCTTCAATGAGAAACAGACAAACAAAAAACAACAACAAGAAAAAAAACACACCACACTCACATAAATCCGTGTTGTAAAGTTCAAGGCATATCTATTAGATAAGAAGCATTCGCGTTCATTACAAGTAGTGTCACATGGTCCTTTAATATTTCCTCTCTAATATTAGCTCTGTTTTCATATCCGTTGATGACATAGTGTGTTTACGAGAATTTTCCTCTGCACACATACACAGATGTCTTGCTTCATCTTATCTGCCCCAAAAAATACGAACAATAATTATCCTCAACATTCGATTGCTAAAGAAATATAACTATGCTGAAAAAGTTTGTGAGTGTGCATTTATAATCGTAAATATATTGTATGTCTGTTTTAATCAATTCAAGGTGATTTATAGGCGGAGATTACTTCAATTCCCATAATAGACAGACTCGTACAGTATACCTACGCTCATCTATTTTAGGTAAAAATGTTTTATTAAAGACTTACCTAAGACAACATGTGAATTTCTAATGTAGCTTTGAATTAAAAAAACAACAAAAAAAAAACTGTTGTTTTTAGCAGCAGCGAGGCATTGAACCTGGAAAGCAGAAACAGAGAAGAGACAGGACATAAAACCAGAGGACTAGAAGATAGAGCAAAAGAGGGAGCGCTTTAGAGACCGATGCAGGTAGTCAGTTATCATATTAACGTCTGGGTGGAGGCCCAGCAGACAGGTGAAGGCGGAGCACAGTCAAATTAAGTCGAGTCTGGTAGCCACACACTTTAGCCGGAGGGAGCACTGCTGTGGATCAGACAGGCTCAGCGTTAACCGGTACTGACACTGTTTAGACAATGGAGAAAACAGCTGAGAGAACAGGAAGAAGAGCGGCCTCGACATTAGCATCACAGCCGGTGATTGGCAGGGTCCTCGGGCTTGTTCATGATCACATTATACAGGCGATGGAACAACACAGGTTGTATCGCCACATGGATAATGTCACTTGTGATAAAAGAACAAGAGGTAGGAAAGTATCAGAGGGCTGACCTTTCTGAATGCAGATGATAAAATGGAAAAAAATGAATTGGATTCTGTTCTTACACTCATCTGCATAATGCATTCATTATTTGTTTACAAGGAAGAAGATACATATTTCAGATACATGAAGAAGAGACTCCTATTGACCTCATCGATTTCAGTCGTATAATTTTACAGGGTTACTTCATTTGAATAAGTGAAATTAACGTCTTTAAAATCTTCTGTGAATGCGCTCCCATAAATTAATCTGATTATTCTATTCCTGTGTACCAATCCACACACTAAATGCTTTTCTTTATTTTGAAATAAAGGTTAGTCATTTGATAGAAATTAAAGCGAGCCTCGGGTTATGACAGAACAGTTGCAGTCTACAAAAAATGATCAGGTTATTAAAAAAAAATTACTTGCACAAGAGAAGTTCTGCATTTTGTTTCTGAATGCTTCTCCGTTGTCAATGATTATATAAGATGAAAAAAGGTGGGCTCTGTGAGCTCCCGTACTTTGGAAATGGACAGACAGCATCTCTGTAGCAAACACACTGACATTTTGGGCATTGTACGTTAATATTGTATACATATGAAAAAATAATCATCAAATATAGTTGCACTGCAACCTCCTGTAATTCACCCAATACATTTCCCTAAAACATAATGGTATTTTCTTTTCTAAATTATATTAACTAAATATTTTTGGGAGCTTCTTCTCAGTAATGTTACTGTTTCAAACCTATTGGACTTTGATTTTAGTAAATCAAAATAAGGGGGTACACACACACACACACACACACACACACACACACACACACACACACACACACACACACACACACACACACAAATGGCTGCAGTTGACATGCTTGAGTCGAGTCACCCAGAGGGAATGTAGCCTGAAAATCAAAAGACATTAACCAATTAGCACTGATCAATAGTCACAGCCAAACAGGGATGAGCCAGACTCGGAGCATTGTTAATGTGTGCCTCGAGGCCAGTCGGCAGGGTGGGAATACTACTGCCTTCTGCTCTCAGCCAATGAAAATGCTGGAGCAACTCTTGACATTCTGCTGCTTGCCAATGCAAAGTACCTCTCCCCCTGTAGCTAGGCAGAACAGGCTGCGCGAGGAAAATAAAAAAAAAAAAAAACAGAGGGAGAGATGGAGAGAGACAAGGAGATGAAAGGAGGGAGAGAGCAGAGAGGTGATAGGAATTAAAGAAGACTGGTAGAGTCAATGTGTTAGGTTGTGAAAGCAGGTGTCATAGTGGGCCACAGTGAGCAGCAGGTAATCTCACTGAGATAAGCAGTAGCATGACAGCCAACCTTTAATTCCCCATGGGAGGTGATACGGTGGAGTTTTCCCAGGGCTGGTGTTCCTGTCCCGTTGGAAATAGATTCATGCGGCGCAGTAATAGGAAGAAACAAGTTGTGGATGCATATTGATATGCTAGATTGAAGCGGGAGAAGAAGAAAGAGTGAAGTCGACAAAGGATCTGGAATAGTACTTGAGTTTTTTTTCCACATTCTGCATACATGTGTGAACAGACACAGATCACAGCGGGCACCTCTGTGCTCGCGCTGCTCTGTATTCATGATGAAGAGAGCAAAAATCAGCATGGCGTTCGGGATGTATGGAGGATTGAGGGCGAAAGAAACAGAACGAGGGAGGAAGAGAGAGTAAAAAAGGAGGCGAAGATATCTGAGATATTACACCTATCCGGGGGACTGTTCAGTGGAGCAGGCATTATGAGAGTGTAAATTACATTCTTTCCTTCTCCCTTTGGGTTGCCGGCTGCTGGACGAATATAATCACCCCCCCAGCAGCTACTCACTCTCACCCCACAGTCTATAGACACTAGCATAATATTAGATTGTCACGTTGTGTGTGTGTGTGTGTGTGTGTGTGTGTGTGTGTGTGTGTGTGTGTGTGTGTGTGTGTGTGTGTGTGTGTGTGTGTGTGTGTGTGTGTGTGTGTGTGTGTGTGTGTGTTTACTGTCACAGACGTCTCCAATCATGTATCGATCCAGCATCAGTTCTCCAGCACATTCTTTTCTGAAATGATGTCAAATATTGACACTAAACTCATTTGTCTCAATTGGGAGGAGATCAATGGTGATTCACGAGTCTTTGTAAAGCATCCAGCAGCAGGCTGGCCAGCCTCAGAGGTTGTTGTGGTATGGAGCAGACTGAGGAGGTCTTCTAATTGATATTCCTGCAGCGATTCTTCTTCCGGGGGTTCAAACAGCTGCAACAGTTCAAGTAGCGATTGTTGCCGTTTCTTGGGTTTATTTTTCACTTAAAGACAGATATGTAACCTCTTGAAATTCTGCTTTTTTTTGTATTTGAGGTGTAGGTCCTCGAGTTGAAAATGATTCCTTCCAATGAACGGAGTAAATACAGGTGCCACTCAAAAATACACTGGAAACATTCGTCTTTCCCCCCCCAACTTAATCCAAACAATAAAGCCATATTTGAGATTCATTATACATACATTGTAATATTTAAAGCCTGCTTGTCAATTTATTCTTCACCATTTTATCCTAAATTCAGGAAAAACAAAAACACAATATCTATAAATATTCATCAGATAGATACATTTGCTTATTTTTTCACCAGAGGCTGTTTTTGGAGATTTTAACAGTTAATGAACAATCTTGTCAGTTGGGTTGCTGCTTTCTTTGTTGTACATGTCAAGAAACTGTATCTGGTTGGGCACTGATAGGCAGTAAGATGGGAGTGCTGTAATGATCACTGTCCTTCTCTTAATTGAAACCCTGTAATATTGTCTTTATTTATATTTTGCGACACAAGCAGAGATAGACAGCTAATCCTATTTTATCTCTGATCTTGGGAATGATTTGTCCCTCTGAGAGACCATGGGAATATAGTTATGGCAATTGTATACCTCAGGTCATAAAAGAGAAAAAAGCAACAACAACAAAAAATACACAGAACTGATTGGCCTTCTTTACGATAAACCGTATGGCAGGCCCAGATGTCAGGGATGTTAGGTCAGCATCTGCTAAATGAGAGGGCAGCGTCTTGAGTCAAGGCTCATTACTTCTTTACATTAGGCTGCAGTTAAATGAAACACCATTCTAATTCAACACTTTGTGTGTCTCTGTCCTCCGCTTCCCTCCCACTTGCTTGTCTCCTCCCACTGTCCTCTTCCCCCCTCGCGCCGCCAGGGCCGTTGTTCCAGAGAGAACTGCAAGTACCTGCATCCTCCTCCTCACCTAAAGACCCAGCTGGAAATCAATGGCAGGAACAACCTCATCCAACAAAAGAACATGGTCATGCTGGCCCAGCAAATGCAGCTCGCCAACGCCATGATGCCCGGCACGCAGCTACAGCCCGTGGTGAGTGAACTCGAGCAGTGAAGGTAAATAATGTGTGAGAAATACTAATATAGCAATAGCAAAACAAATCTTCACTCACTTATAGGTGTACCAGATGCCCCGCTCATTATATGTAGACACAGAGAGTTGGTGGTTGGTTCATCTGAGACAAGCTGTTTGTGTGAAATCAAAGTGAAAGTGACAAATTAAAGATACTCATATTGCACTATTTAAGTAGCATTTCTAAGATTATCGTATGGATTCATCCAATTTTCTTTCCCGTTTAAGCCACCTGGAAATATTGAGAGCATTTTACTGAAATATTTAATACAGTTAAATTCAATTTAATAATTTCTTTTCATATTTTCAAATTTTTGAATTTGAGTAAAATTTAACAGTCGCTAAAGTTGAGTACAAATATTCAGTACTCTTTCCACCTCTGGTCAAAACAAAACTGAATTAAGGTGTATTACTCAATGAACAAACAAATAGATTACATTTAATCCGTTCTATTCATTTGAGAGTCACAATATTTCCACATCTTTGCAATCACCACATACAAAACAAATGCATAAGCTATAATATATGATATATTGTTTTTTTTAAAAGTGGAAGTTCATTCATTATCAGCCACATTATGACCATAAGCAGTGTTTCCCCACCAGGGGCCTGATGTACTAATGGGCTGTGCATAAAAACAGGCACTAATGTATGTAAGCTTTGCTCCAGATCACACCGAATACTGTGGAGAGATCATCCTAATACATTAATGTACAATACACAAAATTATTAACAATTTGTTGAAAATAGTTTTTTCTGTTTTCGTATCTGAAAATGTGAACATGTGGTGCAAATCTTCAGCTATTATTAAGAGGAGAGACTGAATGTATTGATATCACAATAGGGATGCATTTGTGATCAATTGCGCAGCCATTGTGAAAACCATAACCAAAGACACTTTATAGGATGTGAAGCAGGAAATATGGAAACTGCCCAATGGATAAAATGTTTTTAAGGCTTTCACCTTTGAATGATTGTGAGAGTGGGAGTCTGGCTTCATTGTAATGGTTCAGCAAATTCCAGATCAGAGACCAGGTTTGCAGCCTTTTTTTTTCTTTTTTTTTTAAAGAAACTTACAGGGCTATGGGAAAAACAAGATTGATAACCATTGGTTCTCGGACATTTGTAATTTCAAGGTTTGTTTACATCACACCCCTGAAATACTCAGATCAATGCAGTCAACTGCAATAAAAACCAAGCTCTTTGACTCCACTGCATGCTCCAAGGATCTTCAAGGTGATCACAGGAGTCCCATGAGTCCTCCCATGTCCAGTCCATGAGACCTTGCTGGGTCGGTGAGACCTGCCAGTCAGGCTTGAAGTGGTTCCTTTGTCTCTCCCTTGGTCCCTTGATGTTTAAGTGAGAGCAGCAAAGTGAAATCGTCTCACGGCTTTTCCAAAGAGTTTGAGGTGCCACACGCTTGGGGTCACACGTGCATGTGCCCACTTAGCTTATGGCTTATCATCCTTATCTGGGACAGAGGGGCTCAGCAGTGAAGCCCATTGAGAGCAACAGAGAAACCATGAAAGGGTTTAGAGAAGCAATAGATCTCCCTGGGACTGTAAAGATTCCTCCTTTCTGTTTGTGTCATGGGGAGAGGGAAAGTCGGGCGAAAGAGAGGAGGAGGAAGACAGGCTGACAGAGAAGGACACAGAAGAAGAAAGGGGGAACTGAACGTGGCAGGAAGAGATAAATGGACAGGGTAAAGGCAGGTAGAGAAAGTGAAGGAGATAGGGCAACAGCGGGAAAGAGAGATGGCTTCAGACCTGCTCTACAAAGAAGAGTCAAGAAAACAGATCACGTTGTGTGCAAATGGAACAAAGGGCAAGGCTTTCCAGGAATCAGAGGCACTTCCTTTTCCTTCCCTTGTGTCTGTAGCTTCGTTTCTGCCCTAATTTTTGGCACATCTATCATTCTGTGTCCACAGCTGACACTCCTAAATTACTTTGGGTAGAAAAAGTGCTTTAATTTTACACAACGAAACTGTGAAGTGATGAGGTTCTATTACATGAGGCTGTGAAGGATGATGGTCATGATGCATTTTATTAGAGAATCAACATCAGTAGACAGTCGACATTATAGTTAGATCTGTCTTGGGCGCTCACTGGTTCATTTTGTCATGAAAAGAGTGTTTTTTAGACATTTATGTTTTGGGTTGTTGCACTGTTTTGGGTGCAGGTATTGATCCTGCAGACATGTTTTTCAGTTGTTTTTGCTGAACCTGAAGCTGTGGATAAGGCTATTGATGTAACAGAAGTAGTCAACAGTGTTAACTTCATTTTCTCTAAAAAAGATTATTTAATTTGTGCTTGCTCTGTTTTACCATAAATATTCTGCTGGTTGCTATCCAACACCATACACAGACTTACTTTTTGCATATTGCATTATGTTATTGAACTATTTTCTTTTGCTGCTTCTTTGATCTTTGATTCGCTTAAAAAGATGGACACGGACTGATGCTTCAGCCGATGAACATTCTTGGAGAAACGAGTTTCAAATATTTCCTGCGAAGGCTGTGATCAGGCTTGCTGCTATGACAGAAACGCATAAATACTGTGGCAAAATGTAATCACCATTAAGAACAAAACAGCCTCTGCTCTGCTGCAGCACAAACAGCAGACAGTAGGAAGGCATTGAGATATATATATTTTTTTCTGTCACTGCTGTGTAAACATCTTCAGTTTAACACAACCCACACATTCGACTTAACAGTTTATAACGTATCGCAATCGTGAATTGTAAGAGGAATCTGCAAAGTCATATCACCACTGGGAGTAATTGAAAGCAAACAGAAGAGGCGTTCCAAAAAAGGCCATCAGCAAGGTCACAAAATCTTTGCGGGATGACTTCACTGCATTGTTAAAACCTCACGACTCTGAATGTTTTTCAGTGACATCATGCGTATCCCATTCCAACCTTGAGCAGTGAATATTTCAGACTGAGACGGGAACACATGGAGAGACGCTTTTTCACAGCACCTTGTGATAGGACATCATTCTCCAGACATTCCAGAGAGCCGTCCTGAATGAATTAGAGCGTCCGCACCATTATTCCTGTTTTCTGAGTCATCCCACAGCAGTGAGGAGGAGTGCTGAGGAAGAATGTAGATGTCCTGCCCCGACTGCCACTGCTCTATTACTCACTGCTTCCTGCTGGCAGGGGCTCAAGAGACAATCCTCAGACTGGAGTTGAGGTCAGGAACGTGCAGGGAAAACTGGCAGTGTTCTAAGTCAGCGAGCATACTCCTCAGCATCGTTCTTTGAGAAGGGCAATGGACGTGGTATCAAGGCTGTTTCCTTCACTGGACTTCCATACCCTGTAAAATGCAGTTCATTGTCATACAGCAAAGCCCCTCTCCCTCCTCACATGAACACACAGCTTGATACTCCTCTTTATTCTCACCGCCATCCAGGGATGCTCTTTGTGATGAAAACAGAATTGGAGATGTCTTTCCACAGCATGGGAGATGATCTGTGTTTCAGGTGCACCAGTTACAGAGGCTTGCATTGGCTTTCTCTTTCCAAGGAAAAGCTTTTAAAGCCGCTTTCCCACTGACCTGTCAAACCACTAATTTTAACCCGATCCTTGATGGGTGGGGGATTTCTCCAAACGTGTGCAATCTGCATTGAAAGAGTGTTCAGTCAACCAATCTGGTATCAGGGTTGGACTCTGACTGGAAGCTGCATAGAAAGCAAATGCAGTATATGTTGACCCAGCTCAATCAGACTAGAAAACATAATTGTATTTTTAAAACTATTGTCAATGGAAACAGCCACGAACAAGAACAAAGTAGATTGTGTTGAAAATTCAACAAAATGGTACTGAACTCACACCCAGGGATGAGAAAGCTTCTGCTGATTCGTGGGATGGAGGAGATTTGTAATGGAGACCATAACTTGACCTTTGTTTACCTCTCTGTGTTTTGTTGCCTTGGTGATGATGTCACTAACATGAAGACATCAAAACGTCTGCACCAGTTGGAGTCCGCCTTGTGACTTGAACCTAGCCGTTAATGTGAAATATGTCAAACGCAGATGCGTCACAGAATCAAGCCCATTTCAGGGATAGGCTTGACTGGTCAGTTGCATTATCAACAGTCCACAAATATACTTCCTTGCTGATGAGTCAACTGATAATACATCGAATCTGGCATTCAACTCAAATTACGTGGAGTGTAGCAGAAGTTTTGTTCCACTCTCAATGTATGATACCATGAATATAAAAGATTTAAACGACAGAAGTAGAAGTAGTTTGTTTTGTTGTTTTCAATACATTTCAAGGGAGATCTTTCCTTTGAAAAAATGATTCAGCAGACGTAGGGACGTGTAGGCAGAAGGGTGGCAGATCCCTCCCATCCTTTCCAGCAAGTCACACTCTGCTGCTATCTGTATGAACTCCATTGCACCATGTGATCAGTTTGAGTCGGTGACACTCAGCCTTCTGTGTGTTAGTGTAAACAGCATTTATGAAAGAACGCCTTATTTTTCTTCAAATATGACTCCATCTGTGCACATACACAGCGACGATTCTCATAAAACTTTTGCTGTTGACAGTTGTTTTCACAAAAGGTAATTTGAATAGAAGTGCTTTGTAAGTTAAATATTTAACATTTTATATAGGAACTGTTAGAGAGCTAACTTTGCAATATATAATTAACTCTCTCTTTTGCGTTGCATGTTCCCACAGCCCATGTTTTCAGTCACACCCAGCCTTGCAACAAACGCCAATGCCGCTGCAGCAGCGGCTGCTGCGTTCAACCCCTACCTTGGCCCTGTGTCGCCCGGCCTGATGCCCGCTGACATCATGCCCAGTGCCCCGGTACTGGTCACCAGCAACCCCAATGTCCCCGTACCTGCTGCCGCCGCCGCTGCCGCACAGAAACTCATGAGGACAGACAGACTGGAGGTGAGAAACGCATTCATTCACACACAAAGGAGCAGGGATAAGTGCAGAATGCATGACCAGACAAGCGCATTCATACACCGATGATCACACAGATGGGAGGATTTGCATAATTATTTTGTCACTTCCATATCAGTAGCAGATTAGATAACAGATTAACGAAACCCTAGTAAATGCTGCACCAGGCAGGACCATTTTTTTAATTTATTTTTTCCTGACATGCACACAGATTGGGCTTTGAAATATGGGCTGCGCCCATTAGAATATTAAAGCCATGTCTTAGAAAGTCGTTTTCCAACACTTGGTGTTTGTAGACTTTAATTATGTATCTGGTACACAGATTCTGTTACATCTCATTACCATAATACAGTCATTACGCAGACTTAAGCAAAGAGAAAGAGACATTAATGAGAGTATCTCTCTGCAAATATTAATGTTGTCAGTCGCATTAACAAGCAGGAGACAACATTGTTTGGCAAAGCACCAAGTTATAGTTTACAAATGTGTCGTTTTCGGAAAAATCTTTACATCTTCAGTGAAAGCAATTACTCATTTGAAACCTGATGAGCCCCCTCCTCTGACTGCGTTCATAAAATCATTAATTGGACAGCAAGTCAATCTCATCCATTATGTAGCTCCACCCGAGAAACACTCGCAGCAGAATAATGGGAAAATCGTTTGGAGGCAGGCAGGAGGCGTCCGGGAATGTTAGGAAGGTTACATTTAAGATGTTGGGTCGCTGTGTAATGAATTGTGGTTAGACTGAGAAAGTCTACAGAGCCAGTGGACAAGTGGACGACATGCCGAGCGGGACAACGGTTCAATGACAGGAAGGAGAGATTGAGGCAGACATAGGAAATCAATTTGTAAACCTGTTGTGCTCTTTAGGCCCAGTTGAGATAAAGATTAAAGGAAAATGTTGATTGAATTTCATAGATGAAGTTAGGCTGTAGATAATTGGCGCCAAAACATGAGCCGAAGAAGAACGTGCAGCAGCTCTTGAACCAGATTGTGTAACCAGACAGTCCACTGGCAAGAGATTGATAGCATTTGGCACCAGAGTCTGGAAAATCAACAAAGGATATGAAATATTTATGAGCCAATTGCAATGATAATCTTCAATTATTCCCTTTTAAGTATTCAATCCAAGTGGTCAAGTGCCTGTAGTGCTCAGGCTGAATGCATTGGCCAAGCTTTTTGTTCAAGAGAATAGATTTGTCCGCTTCATTTCTTCAAAACTATGTTTCCTAAAAATATCTGAGAGGAAAGAGGCCGGCTATCATTTTGTTTCAAGTGCGTGTCATTCAAAATAAACATAGCAAGAATTCTGTAGACCGACACACATACCAGTGAGTGGATATGTTACAGATTGTTTTTTCTGGGCTGGGAGAAATTCCTATTTTAGAAGACAACTCTCCAGACTGCTTTCCTGAGAAAATATTTTCCAGTTGTCGCCCTGCGTCCTTCTCTTGTGGAGCTACAGCAACAGTTGAAATGCATAAAATAAAATCACATGTTGCTTACCTTCCAACTGTGGTGATGTAACTAGCCCAGAGAGACAGCTACCATGGGGACAGAAATATGATTAACGGTCCCTTTATTTGTTTGTCAAACTAAGCACTTCCACCGAATTTAGCATTTTCCAATGCATAATTAACCACTGTTCAAAGAAGCACACTGATCAGACCAGGTGCTGAGAACATTGCATTGCTACCATTTAGCCCTCTTTTTCGTTGCCATTTTTTTTTTTTCTCTATGCCAGCTACACTCACCTCATCCCTAAAGACTGAGTCTATTTCCTCGATCCCTCGCTCTCTCTCTCCTTTACTCTTTAGTCATCAACCATGCTTACAATTTCCATCCCTCCCTTGTTTCCTCCCTCCCTTACCCGCCTCGCCAGCATCTGCCTGACAACAAGCCAGTCTCTCTCTCTTTCTCTCCCTCCCTCTCGCTCTCTCTCTCTTTCTTTTTTTTTTAAAATAAAAACCAGTAGCAGTTATAATGATGGTAGCAGTGTTGTGTAGATGTAGATGTGCATTCATTTATACATGTGTTAGTGTGAGTGAGGGAGGTGCATTGAGGAAGCAGGACGATTCCTCACTCACACTGATGGCTGTTTGTGGATGATGACCTGTCACGACAGGAGACAAAGAAGGCTTACTGTGTTGATAACGGTGCCGGTGGCCTTTTGTCTGTCAGCCGGTCCACCACAAATCAAATCCTTTATGCACGTATACAGACTGGTACAGTGAGACAGACGCGGTAAATGAACTTGTTCTATCACAGTAACACATAGATCAATACAACGCGCCATGAAATTACGTCTCATTTAGTGGAGGATATGATTTCGAACACGATCCAGGCGGCTATTGCATGGCTCTGTGAGTGTCAAAATCTGCTTATGGGACGAAAAAAAAAAAAATGCTACCTCATAATTCATGTGTGCACCCACTTTCAGTGGGTGTGTTTGTGTGTATGTCTGTCATTACATGGGTTTGTGATTACGTCAGCTTCAGCCTCCCCTGAGGGCAACCAGTCTTATTTTCCCATGAGCCCCATTGAGCCCTCACGCTCAGACAGAAGCGATGTGTTAACTGTCCATGCTGGTGCTGCCACCTTCTGCCCCCGCCTTGGAAAGACAACAACACAGCTCGTTTGAATAATGGATCAATGTGTGATTGATGAGTCTGTAAGCGTGTGATCTGCTTATTAATGAGCAGTAATGGGTTAACGTGTCATTAAGATTGGTTGTCTCTGTCTGGTACAGTGACTGTCAAGCTTCAAAATTACTGAAAAGATGGATTACTTCATCAAATGTGAAGTAAAGTGAACAGAAACTACATTGTGTGTGGCTGTTTTTAGCCTTTCTGTCCTGTTTGTTAGGTTTATGGCCCCATTCTCACTATTGTGTCTGTGCCCCAGGTATGCAGAGAATACCAGCGGGGTAACTGTACACGTGGGGAGAACGACTGTCGCTTTGCCCACCCAGCAGATAGCACTATGATTGACACCAACGACAACACAGTCACTGTGTGTATGGACTACATTAAGGGCCGCTGCTCGAGGGAGAAGTGCAAGTACTTTCACCCTCCGGCTCACCTGCAGGCCAAAATCAAAGCCGCCCAACACCAAGTTAACCAGGCTGCGGCTGCTGCAGCCATGGTAGGTATCTGTCTGCAGATCATACCATCCAGAAGAATGAGCATCTAAAGCATTATAACCTCTGTGTAGTTAGTGAAACGAGTAGCAATTAAATAAAACCAGGTGAATGGTTTGAAGGCCTGATATCATTTACAATGACAGGATAAACAATGTAAAACATATAGTATCTCAAACACGCTTTTCCAGTTTCTTATAGACAAATTTCTCTGGGCAATAACTACATATTTAACTACTCGTTGTTCCGGATCCCTTTAGTTCAGACTCAGTAAGCACTAGACAGACACAGAGTCAGTGTTTGCTTTATTTGCAGCAGGCTGTAGTGATCATGCAAGTATGCGACTGAGCCTACTGCTCCCCTTTCCTGCTCGTCCTTCTTTTGCTGCTTTGTTGTTGGTGAATTTGGCTGCACACCTTCAATGGGTGATTAGACAAGTGCTCTTTTTTGATCTTGTTTCTACAGTGCAGTAATCACTTTTATCTAAACCGAGAGAAACTCATGTTCAGCCAAGTCGAGTTCTGTAAAAGACATTGTGCAGCAAGTAATCCAGAAGAGAATTGTTTGATATAATGTACCTTTTTACTTTTAAGTCAGGCCATAAAGTCAAAATGACACTGTATTCCAGGAGTGCAGGTAGACCTCTTTGCTCTTTTTTATCTCATGTTATATTTCAGGGGATTAATGTCTTTACAAATAACTTGATTTGGCATTTAAAATACCAGTACAGACCTGATAATGTATTTTAAAAGATGCATTGTGAAACAACAAAAACTTGATTTTTTTGTTAATTTTACTCATGCAATCTTTCAATAATACAGTGGTTTTCAATGAGGGCCTCTTGTTTGCCAGAATCTCCTATATCTTTATTCATTTCATGGCAGTTAACATCATGATAATAACGTAGTGCGATGGAGATATTTTGGTTGAAAACTTAAAACAAAGCAGTGTTAAGTGAGGGTCCAAATCAAAATGCGTGGTTAATGGTTTGTTATGGAAAATGACAGGTGATTTGAATATTAGCATACATTTACTTTAAAATTATATTTTAGCAATCATGGGCACCTGGGTAATCCTCTTTTCTTGTAAATTCTTCAGTTCAATGAACTAAATTTCCCTCTGGGAGGAATTTGTGTGCAGGGCCATAATTCTTTTCAGTAACTCTACTGCCATTAATGTGCATGCTTTAGTCTTGTAATTGTTGTATATTGCATTCCAATGATTTGTTTTTTTATTTGTTTGTTTTTTTTGTTTTTGTTTTTTTTTCTCACCAAACCCACACTGCACTGCTGCCCCCCCCCCATGATGCACCTCCGCTTGCTGGTTTATGTTAATGCGCTTGAACCCCATTGGCCCATTGCCATCATGTGCTCGCTGCCTGCTAATTAAGACTCAGTCGGCTGTCAAATCACTGAAGCGACCCCTCGACGCAACTTTTGACCTGGTACTATGACCTTTCACCTTTTAGCTTGGCATGTAGCTGTGGTGTGATAGATATACTTTTGAACTATGTATTTAATTAACCAAACTTGAGAAAACACCAAGGGGTGATGAACTGATTGCAGGCCCCAGATTTGATACAGAAAAGTGTGAAACATTTCTTGTTTGAATCCTAATTCAAAAACATTGGCGAGAAAAAAAAAATGAAAGCACTTCATGTGGAACCTTGACACGGTTTTCAATGTCAGCTCATCACCTCAAGTAAATCTATAAAGCAATTCATTAAGAGCATGAAGGTTATAATATTGTAGTGTCTATTAGTATATGGTAGTCTTTGCATGATTTTTGTCACCCATATTGCATGTGTAACTGATGAAGAGATGTCATGACAGTCTTAACATGGCTTATAGTCTACTTTTATCATGGAGCAGGCAGTGCAGCTTTCTCTAACTACATCATGTTTCTGTTGATGGTCCAACAATAAGACCAGTCGCTCTTTGTGGAAGGATCTAGTTGTATTTGAGCCTGAAAAACAATTGTTGAATGAACTGTTTTATTAAATATCCACTAATAACCTCATGACAGTGCTTAAAGGATTTTTACAGCAATTATATTTTGGTCTAGATGTCACTGTTTTTCAGCCAGTACAAATATGCTATCTTACTCTGACTGAACTAGTGCAGTCCACTGCATGTTTGTGTTTACTGTTTGAAATCTTCATTCTCTAATGAAATTCTTTCTTCTCTCTGTCCTGAATGTCACTGCTGCCATCCTTTGGTTTCCCACACTTCCATCCCTTTTTTTTTTTTTTCTTTGGTGTTGTCCCCTCATCAGGGGCTCCCTCCTGTCTTGCCTCCTTTACCAAAGAGACCTGCACTTGAAAAAGCCAACGGTGCCACCACAATGTTCAATGCTGGTGTTTTCCAGTACCAACAGGCCCTGGCCAACATGCAGTTTCAGCAGCAGGCGGCCTTTATACCATCAGGTAAGGCCTGAGTCTGTTTGTTTGTGGCACTTTGTTGATAACTCAATGCCTGATCGTACGATTCTCACTTACCTGTGTTGTTTTGGAATAAGCTGTAAATGTCTGAATGTGTGACGTCACTTTTAATGACAAAATGAAAAGGCTTCCACAGACTTACTTCCACACTGATGAGCCATGACATTTGAACACCTGCCTGATATTATCTTGTCTCATTTTTGCTGCACATACACAACAAACCGCATTCACATGTCCCATCAGAACCAGCAGCATCCTCTCCAGCAAACTGAGCGACAGGAGCTCATCTGTCGGATTAGATCACATAGTTCAGCCTTCAATCTCCACCTGCATCAGTGAGCCTTGGCTCAATGACCGCTGTTGCTGTTTTACTGCTTTTCCGTGATCGGGCCACTTTTTGATGGATACAGATCGCCGCACGCTGAAAACACCCCACAAGAAAGGCTGTTTTGGAGACGCTCTAAACCAAGTTTTCTCACCATTACTATTCACCTCTTGTATATCTAACTCAGATCCTTAAGCTTTCCAATTTACATATTCACTTGCAACCCAATGTATCCTAGCCACTATTAGCTGCCACAATAAAGTGATAATAAGCTACCAGCTTCACCAGCCACTAGTCATAATGTTATGGCTGATCGGTGTTTGTAGAAATTGGGCATTGAGACAGGAAGGGGAAATGAAGCCAGGTGATGTTTGTAGAAATGTACAGACTATCTAGCCTAACATAAACAGCTTGTGAGTATGTAACCTTTCTCAGTGGCATAAATGAGCTCTACCTTTTGGACTTCAAAACACAGTGAACCAGACGGGCAGAAAGATAGATCACCGTTAGATAAATTTGATTACATAAATCAAATAGAAAATCTAAAAGTAGCAAAAAACAATACAGGAATCTTCAGAGTTGTACAGGCAAATAGAGAGTTTTCTCCTCAGTGAGAAGTGGAAATGATACTCTCAGTCGTGGTGTGTGTGTGTGTGTGCATGTATTTGCTATGCACACACGCTCACATACACACAGCTCACTTGAACAGCTTGCCTTTGGGCCCCGCATAGTCATCTTACACTGTGCCCCATATTCTCATCTGACAGCCTAAGAATAGCTTGCCATTGATTGCCTCCTGCGAGAAATTGAGATACCAGATCCTCATATGTTCCGCACTATCGGACTGTGAGGTCACTGCATCAAACTTTGAGGGGTTCAGAAAACGGGTCAATCAAACTTTTCACAGTACAAACAGCCGCTATAACAGCGGCAAGGAAAATTGGGCCACAGGCTGTGTTTCATTTGCAGTCCAATTGTAAAATTGCAGCTAAATAATAAAGTAAGGGCTTGCCAGGGGATTTTTTTTTTTCATGTATACTTATATCTCTGTGGGACAGTTTGGGTGGTTGCAGCAGCTTTGACATGTATTATTATTACTGAAGCTAGTCACAACTGCCAGATATTCAGATATTGTCCTTGTATTGTTTCCAGCATGTCAACAAATCCAGATCACAGTTTGATCATTTCCACATGAAATCTGATAATGTCTGTCTTTATAACACTTGTAATGGGTTTTCTTGATTTCTTCTCCCCCCGTATTCACTCCACTTCCTATTGCAATGCATGATGGGCAGGCTCGATATTGTGCATGACACCTGCAACAAGTGTTGGTAGGTGCCAGATTTCCTTACCGATTATCTTTGAGCCCATTTTAGCCATTCACGTTCATTCAACAGACCGCACAGCATAAGCACATTCTCCATTTTTTGCCAATTCAGACATTGGTATGTATTCAAACTGGCCACTGTAATCTCATTTCAAACACAGTCGGATGTGACTGATGATATTTTAATTGCAAATTGTGGTTGTTAGTTCTGTGGTTTACTACATTGTGCTGTACATCCTTGAGGTTTGGAAAATACGCCCTTTTTTGCTCTGCCACAGGTCTCTCTGTCACCTAATGCTTGTTGCAGTTCAGAATCCCCTGCTTCATTATACTTCCATATCAGGCTGTCTAACCTCTTGAGCACCTCATTATACTGTCTGGTTATGAATGCCACATAAACATGAGAATTTACATATAAGTAGACAAAGTGGTTGTTGTTGTAATAGTCGCTGTTGGGGTTTCATTTATGTGTTTTTCCAGTGGTAATTGGAATGTATTAAAAAAAAAAATAATAATAAATAAAATAAAGTTGTTTGACTGCCCTGCCAGCAGATAAAACATGCTGTCATCCATTTGTTCATTTTTCTTTTCATATTAACTGTTAGCTGTCTTGCACTTTGAATAATTTTCCAGCAATTTTCAATTGATTTGAATGGATTAAAAATGTTTATAAAAAAATAAAAAAAAGACTTTCTCATGTTTATTCGCATTTTATATGCAGACTTAAAAATGAAGTGTACAGCACAGTGCAAGCCTTTAAATCTGCCTTTGTTCAACTGCCTGTGTGATCTTTCCCTCCAAGTACCCATGATGCACGGTGCTTCTCCAGCCACTGTGTCTGCAGCCACCACATCTGCCACAAGTGTTCCCTTTGCAACAGCAACAGCCAATCAGGTTTGCTCCTCTCACCCTCCCTAAACGTCTCGTACCGTCTCAGACTTTTCGGAAATTCTCTCAGTCTTGTGATTTCAATTTGCCCCCCGTAGTGCAAAATGCATGTGTGGTGCACAAGGGCTCATCGCTGATATTTGCTAGAGTTTTTGAAAATCTGTGATTATACACACAATCACAATGCTTTTTTTTTTTTTCCGTTAACAACTCTTCTCTTCCTTCTTCTGCTTCTCTTTGCTTCTCTCAATCAGATTCCAATAATATCTGCAGACCATCTGACTAGTCACAAGTATGTGACCCAGATGTAGGCGTCTCAATCAGAACAGTATGTACTGCATCTCCATCCCAGCATCTCACACACTCGCCTCTGGACCTTTACAACGTCTCACACAAAATGCTGAAATGACGTGACAGAGTTTGTTTATGGGGTTTTTTTAAGACGGCAAAATGTGTTGTTTACTTTACTAACGTACAGCTGAAATGAACAGTTTAATCCTTTGAACATAGTTTTACTGTTCAGATTGGGATGGGAGGCTCCCGTGACTCCCCAGTCACGATAGCTGTTAAAGCTAAAGAAATAGGACTGAAACAATTTATATATTTGTTATTGCCTCGATGCCAAACATGTTGCCGCAAGCACAGACGCCCAAGCTAACATTTACAAAAAGAAAAAGAAATAAACATGATTTTGTCACGTTAACATGTAACAAGTCCATCTCATGTATTGGTTAATTTATCTACCACAATCTGTTTGAAATGACAACTGTGGCTTCAATTCAAGTATTTCCACTAACTAGAAGCAAAGTGTAAAATGTAGTATTCTTCGACAAGAAGTTGTGTAATTTGTCTGAACATAGCAGCAGCCTTGCAGGCTACATCTGCTTCAAAGTAACCACACAAAACCCATAAAGTAAGAATGTATTTGCAAAACTCAATGACATGAACATGAACAATATGAAAACTAAACAAACAACTGAAATCTTGCAATTATTCAGCCTGTTACATAATATTAAAAATGCTTACCGTGGCCTTCATTAGTCAAGCGTCCCCACCAAAATGACTTCTATTTTGTGACTTTATGTGGTGTTTGTGACGATGATTGACCAACAATAGACATTTTTATCACTCTTACTGATATTGTTCAACAGAGATTTTTTTTTTCTGACATTGATCGTTATAATATAAAACAAATAAAAGCATATAGGACATACACATCATTGACAAATGGAATGTAATAGTGCCTTTCTATGCATTATAGAGAAATTTAGTCATGAACCTGCAACAAATTAGTTTGAAATTGACAAACAAAAAAGTTTTGCCTTTATTAAATATGTATATGAATTCATATTATATGTGTCAAAACTTATATAGACACCCCTATTAAAACTGCTAACTATAATATTTTCGTATCTTTTGATTCTTTTTATCCACTGGTACTACCTTTGTCTTCATATGCTTGAAATAAAAATCAGCCAAAGTATGGCGACACCTGAACTGAAAAAGCTTGAGTTAAGCTCCGCTGAATCCTCTCTTCTGATTTTCTCCCCTCAGATGGATCTGGAGTGTGCTGGTGTCGAGTCCAAGATTAACTGTCAACCCTTCATGCCTGTATCATCCAGAGTGAGATGGTGATAAATCTGCATGTTGACATAGGAGCCACAGTCTGTTAGAAGCATTTCATGTGTACTTCATACACACTCTTACACAACAACTGAAAACAACGTCATTGCATTAAAGACTGCCTTTCCTTCTGTAGAGGCGACTAACCTTTATTCACCAGACACACTTTGAATGTTAACACAAGGTAAATGTGCGGAGCAGTCGTCCGGGGAGTCGGCTGAATCGGTACGTCCATTGACCGAGAATCATGACCTTACGTTGTTCGCTTATTCATGGGCTGTTGCTCTCTGACTTAAATGTGTTCATTCGTTTACACAAAGGTGCACCTTGTATTTTAGTTGAGGTAAAAGTTTCAAATAACGTGACTGAATCACATATGCATGCAAAGTGTTTTGGTTTTGGATTATTCCTTCT
This sequence comes from Lipophrys pholis, assembly GCF_963383615.2. NCBI lineage: Eukaryota > Metazoa > Chordata > Actinopteri > Blenniiformes > Blenniidae > Lipophrys > Lipophrys pholis. The sequence continues at coordinate 13,471,170 of NC_137627.1, read as the reverse complement.
GTTGATGCGGCGATAAGGGAAATTACAAGAACGCACTCGGAGGCAAAAGAGCAACTGAATGTCTGTGAGGTGTCTTTCAAACCTTTGTAGCCTACCTTTTGATCTCTTAAGCACATGTCTTTAACCTTGCAGGCATACGCCTGTAGAGTGCCATGCATCTCAAACAACATGAATGGTATTGAAGCAGTGTTCCAGTGTGTTCAGCTCAACGATTCCCTTTAATACTTCCCCCTTGGACAGCATGTGTAGAGTCCAAAGGTCCTGTCATCACCTGTGTTCCCCATTAGCACCACTGCTGATTAGATTTCCCAAGATTGTCTGCTTTACCCAAAATCTCCTACTGAATGAATAGCTGTTTGAGTTTGACTTTTCGTTTTTTTTTCGTTATTGCCGATGTTAAGACCTGAAACGACTGCATCTGCTTCTGACACAGATCTCTCCATTAAGTCTCTTGACTCTAAAAGTCAGATGAGCGGTTTTCTCAGCCTATTTGAGAGACCAAAGACTCTCTTGGTGATGACGAAGTGACGACGAATAGCTTTGAAGCCATGGTGGCGTTTGGTGTCCAAACTGCTGTGAGACAAAAGTCAAAATCTACGGTGCAAGTGAATATGTGATTTGTATGACCTGAATTGTTCTTCATTTGTGTGGTTATGCATATTTTAAGGATGTTTGTCGAAGTAGATTCAGTGTAGTGTATATATATGGTCTGATCTATTTAAGATTATTTGTTTGATTTGCCTACTTTTCTTTCCTTTTCAATAGCCAGCCAAAGTCTTTAATGTCACTGTTAGTATATATTGTAGACTCGTGGGGCTGAATTAAAAAAAAAATTAAATAAAATAAAAAAAACAAACTGCATAGCCCAAAGAAGGATCGGGTTGTTTAGAGTAGATCTCTAGAGTTCCTTGTTTTTGTTGTGTTCTGGGTGCACTTCAGGCATATTTAATTGGTGGATAGTACAGGGAAAATGGCGAGAAAAATAAACGATTGTATTACTCATCCAAAGCCTTAGAATGTACCATCGGGTCAGCACAATGCAACATGCCATTTTGAACCATCCAGTTGCCTAAATCACGCCATATTAACACACCCAGACAGAGCACTATGTAAACATCATGTTTTCTGTCAGTGTTTTTTTTTTTTTTCCCTTTAAAAAAAACAAAAAACAAAACCTTTCTTGTAGTTTATTTTTTTTCTTCTGTCTTAGACAAGGTGTGCTTTATTTTTTCATTTGTTTGGATGATCTTAGTTTTGATTTTCAGTTTTACCTATTATATTTATCTTTCTTAAAATGAATATAAGGTACTGTGTGTGCGTTTGTGTGTTCCCCATGCACAGTTCACTGAAATTCCATGTTGATGTTAATTTACGTATGATTATGATTGTAAACTCAATATTTTCTACGTTATGCATATTGTTGAACTGTATGCATATGGTTGATTTCTCTAGTCTTTTGTGTTCTTTGAACAAAGATGTTTTATATGAGTATCTAATAGTGATGAAATAATAGAACAGAGAGGCTAAGTTGTCACTGTGGCAGCCATTGCCAATAACCGAGTAATATTTTAATGATTGTAAGGTTTGTAACTAGTCATATAAGAAAAAGAAAAAAAAAGACTATTATAAAAAAATCTAGGTCCTAGATGTTTAGAGTAAAGATGTTATTTTCTACTGTATCCATTTCAAATAGTAACTATTGTTTTAATATTTTTACTCTCCCTGGAAATTGGGCCATGTTGGAAAACAAGCTGCATATTTGATCACTTTTGGGGGCGTTGCTGGCGGGGTCAGGTGAACGCGGTGAGCGGGGGGGGCTGAATTTGCCCGCTCATCTCCTACTGAAGCCGACTGCAAACGACGAGGGTGGGGGCGGGGAATCTGGAGGTGATAAAGGTTGACTTTTTTGCACTTCTGTACATAGTCAAAAAAGAGAGAATCATGTATATTGAGATCTTATTTTGAATAAAAAAAAAAAATGATGTCTATAAACGACGAGGAATTTTGCTAGGATAACAAAAAAAAAAAAATCTTATGAAAGGCTGAACAAAATTGCTTGCATCAAAAGGGCACCGAGTTCTCACTCTCCTACCCCTTTCGGAAAAGGCCAAGTGTTGCTCTTCTTTTTTGTCAGCAGCTTGTAGTTTGCCAGGTAACCTACCGGAGGAGGCGTCCACTGCCCTCCAGTGAGAGGGCCTGACTGGGTCCGCCTGGTCTCCTAAACCCGCCTGTCATGACTGGTGATGTGCACATCGATACCAAAACGTCCATGTTTTCGATACCACTTAATTGTCTGTTTTTTCATCTATGTAAAAAGTAAAAAAAAAAAAAAAAGTGCTATATTCTGCTGTTTGGTAGAACTACTTCTTCTTCCATGTGTGATTACGGATTCTAATTTGGTGACTAACTCTTTAAATATGCGCTCCCTCATTAGACAACACCGGAAATATTAAATCAGAGCTAACAGCACAATCTGTACCCAAGAAACACGGCAAGCTCAAAGTGACACAGAAAATTAAAAGAAGGTAGCATGTTGGCTATGTCAAACAGAAATGGCATGTAAACACTCTATCGGAGTGATACGAAAACATTTCAACTTAACAAACCTCCACCGAATCGAGGTCTGCTGTCAGGAGTGCTTTGGTCGCCATGCTCCAGCTAAATGATAACACAGCTTACCACGGCAATGTTGATGGATTATGTTGAGCCTGGCTACGTGGCGCCAGAACGCAGATTACTAACGTCCAGAGTACAGCACGAATCAAAGTGTGTCGTACTTCTACAGCATTCGAAACTGATGTGGTTGTTGCCGACAGTGATCAAGGTTATGAATGGCTCTTAACACACGATTCATTTTGGTGGGGAGAGTGTTTGACACACCTAGATTAAAAAATAAATAAAAATAATTCTTCCTTTGCTCTTTCCTGCTATTAGACTAGTTAACAAGTAATTATTATTTATTGTTTATCCGTAGTTTAGATGACGACAGAAAACACAGCCATGCGAGGGACAAAGATAATGATTGTCTTTATGTCCTTAAAATAGCTATAATTTATTCCCATTTTCCTATATTAAGGTTACCCTCACACGTTAAGCTTTTGAAAGTACCATATCTGTATCGGCGATAGCTTTGATTTTACTCGGCATCAGATCGGAAGGAAGACCGACGGTATCGCACATCACTAGTCACCGCCGGCGGGTGGGTGTGCGTGTTACGACCAAGCGCTCCCAGGCCCAACCAATCACAACACGTCCTGTCTCTTTACTTTACTCTGAGAGGAATGCATGTTAAAGGAAATACATGTACCGTTTAAAAAAAAAAAAAAAAAAAAAAAAACACAACACAGTAATACTGATTAAGAAAACATTTACAACGAAAGATGTATTCACAGTATACAATACTCTATCAGTGTAATGACATGAAATATATATTTAAAAAAAAAAAATAGAAAAATAGAATAGTGGTTTTATTTAAAAAAAATAATAAAAAATAATCCTGAGAATATACTCACTAAAGTTTCACCACTTGGAGAGTCAAAATACATGCAACACAAACACCATAGCTATAAGTATGTTCTTTATGTTGGTGTAAGCTGCGCTTTTAGTAGATGAAACGGACACACAGGAATTTAATGAAACATCAGGCAAGGTAAAAGAAGATTTACTTACAACTTTGTAGTTTGTCCATTAACTGGTAAGTTTTGAAAGTATGTCCTGATTTTCTCAGTCATCTCTCATCTTCTACAAGCATGCCTGCTTACATTTAAAGATATGATGTAAACTGAACTTTTTTTTTTGGTTAGTTTGTTGTTTGTTTTCTCTGCTTGTAGTGCCAATATGATGTATTCTGTCTTCTGCCGCGGTTTGTTTCTGCTTGTTTTACTGTTCCAGGCCCCCTGAAAGGATGCGTCACGTTTTTTTTTTTTTTTTGCATGCCGGCCACCTCCTCTAGAAAAGCACCTGTGGAGAAAAACCATTGAATGCACCAGTCTAAAGCCATAAAATACAATCTCATTAGGAAGAAATGAGAAGAAGCCAGAGATGATGAAGAGGTGGGGAAATTGCACCTTGCGAGGCTGATAGGGAAGTGTTTGCCTTGGTTTTATTAGCTACAGCATCATGCAATAATTCAAGCCATGAAAGGTAGTTAATATAAATTGCGGTGTGCTGTGCCAACTCAGATGAATGTGTGTAGTTAAGAGAAAAGTACCTGGTGCATTTTTTCACAGGGGGCCTGCTTTGCTATATTTGATTCTTGCTGTTATGAAATCAAAATGTAATAAAAATTTACAAATGAACTTAAATAAAGAAAAATGTGTGACAGGTGATTTTTTATTTTTTTTTTTATATGCAGGACTTATTCACATAAAGAAGTTCAGGTGCGTCACACTCATTTTAAGTTTGCCCAACTTCAGCTCAACTTGATTAAATGATCCACTGTTGTGAAAAACAGGTTTAGGGTCTCACTACGTGAAATCATCTGGAGGAACAACAGTGAAATCTGAAATCTTACCTGCCGCAGTGCAGGGTTTCGCTTCACGCCCAGCATCTCTGCACCTGCAATCACTTTGATTCTAACGCATCACCGACCTTTGTGAAGCTCTTCATTTTGGGACTCCACTGTTTCACTTTGTTTTTCCACCTTCATGCTTATTGCAGTATCTTTATTTTTTCCACACTTTGAAAGTTTAATTAACAAGCAGGTTTAATTAAACAACGATTAGTTAAGACAACTAATTAGTTTGTTACAAAATGTAAGCACTTAATCCATAGGTGCAACAAAATATAAAGTCTAACCTACAAACAAAAGCAACAAATGCGGGCGATACATATGTACATTTCGTGACAGATTTCAGATAATCAAAGGGAAAAAAAGATTCGTTTTTCAAGAATTAAATCTTTTTTTGGCTTGTAAATTGTTATTTTATAACATCTCGTGATTCGGGTTGAACTGAATTGGAAAAATGAGCTGATATTCCTTGTCACTGATTTAACATTTTGTTCTGTAGGTTTAACTCATCTTCTTTGAAAAGTACAAGTAGCTCAAGCCAACTATTTCTCTCACCGACGTGATTGTCAAAGTTGTGCCTCTTCTCGTCAACACTTAATAAACTATGCTTAAAGGAAAATCCAACTGCATTTTCTATAAATAAACAACACAATTCTAGCTGACTGAAGGTAGAGGCACTGAAATCCTCCTACAAAATGCAATTCATTACCCTAAACAAATATTTTTTTCATAATTGACAAGTTCATTATTTTCACATGTAACTGATATTTTTCAACGTTTTCAGTGCATTTAAAGATTTCACATCAACCGTGGCCTTCAATAAAATCTTATTTCAGATGTCTCGGGTCATGATGGATCAGCTTGTCCCACCTTTTAATTAGGACCAAAGATTTTCAGCTGGAAATGTTTGTGTTTTTTTCTGTGAGAAACACACTGATAACACCTGCTTCAGTTGCCATTTTCTGTTAAAAGTCATTTAAGTAGCCTGGGGCAGAAACACTTTGTAATGCTGAAGTTTTTAATCATCAAATAAGGAGAAATCATATTGAAATATTACCTCACATCATTTTTACTTGAAGGAAAACATACATTTAAGGTACAATTGCAACAAAAACTGTAATGAGGACAACCTAAACCATGGGACACCGTAGTTTGTGTTCAAACAAAACAGATATGAAAGAGTGTTTGTAGAGGAAACTACATGTGATACAAAATGTTATGTTGGTCTTTCTTTTATGTTTTACAATGATCTTGTGTGTGAGTTGGCAGCCTTGCTAAAGGGGTGGGGCTATATACCACAAGCACACACACACACACACACACACACACACACACACACACACACACACACACACACACACACACACACACACACACACACACACACACACACACACACACACACACACACACACGGTTACCTATCAAAAGCTGTACCTCACTGTAGAGCCACCAGATGGCAGCATCTGTAAATGGATTTGGGCTCCAAATATGGCCGTGGATGACCAATGAGAATTACTCTTTAATGTCAAAAGTATTACATCAGACTGAGACTATTGTTGCTGAGGTCTGCTAGTCGTGTCACAGGTCCATCACCTTAAGAGGCGGAGACACTTGTCAGGGTGGATGAGAAGGTACGGTGAGCGGATGAAAATGATCCTCTGGGACTTCAGATGGCGTGGTCAGCAGCTGGAGGAATTCCCAACATGTTGCTGGAGTTGTGGAAATGTTTACTGATGCATCATTAACAGGAAGCTGCGAGCCATTATCCCTAATGCATCCTTTCTTTATCAAGATTGTTCGGTCAAATTATCAAGCTTTGTGTCACTTAAAGAAATCTAACAAAAAAAAAGAAAAAAATGTAAATGGCTCTTTGTTATGTCATGTTATATTCAAATTTAACTTCCCTCTTGTCGCTCTTTATCTTTGACACATACACACACACACACACACACACACACACACACACACACACACACACGCACACACACATGCACGCACACGCAGAGCTCTGGGTTGGCCCTCTTTCCCCGTTTCCTCTGTTGTGGGGTTGTCGGCCTCCTTCCTGTGCTTTGTCTTCCCCTTTAAGCTTTTGTCCTCGCTTTTCTTCTCGGATCTGTCCCTCCTCTCCCTCCCTCCTTCGCCCAGCTCTCTGTCCACGGGCGTTAGCAGCAGACTGTGTCGTGTGGAGGCTTAATGAAGCAGTGCTGATCCAATAATGGCAGCTTCTGTCGCCTGCCTCACAAACTATGATGTACAACCTCGTGTCCGCAACGCATCATGAATCTCACTTACCACTGCCCCCTCAACAGGCCGAGTCTTTCAATTAGACGCCACTTAAAACAACAAAAATAGCTGAATAATGCAAATGGATGTGTGGATGCGGGATTCTGTATTAACTGAGTGAACCTCAAGCCAAACAGGGTAAAAGGGAAACAGATTAGTTTTGCAAGTGGGCAATCAGCCGTAAATGTCCATTAACACACAATAAATGCCATTTCATAAATTATGTCTCAGGGACCACTGGGGGAAAAAAAAAAAGAAGAAACACTTGTAATTTTTGAATTATAGATGAAGACAAAGACATGACGTGTATTAAGAATAAGATAAGTCAACTTGAATGCGTGTGTTTTGTTATCAAAGTGACCTGCTCATAGACTAATGCTTTGACCCCATTATGGAGTCAGTAATGAGGAGAGAGAGAGAGAGAGAGAGAGAGAGAGAGAGAGAGAGAGAGAGAGAGAGAGAGAGAGAGAGAGAGAGAGAGAGAGAGAGAGAGAGAGAGAGAGAGAGAGAGAGAGAGCAAAACCGTGCTAAGCGAGAACAGCAGGAGAAGACACACATGAAAAATGAGGAAGAAAAGGTGGAGAAAGTCAGTCTTACATCACCAAGCACAGTACCAGCTTTGGCAGGAAATGTAAGAGTAAGTGTATAAATGTAAGTGTATAAATGTAAGTGTATGAATGTAAGTGTATGAATGTAAGTGTATAAAGGACCATTTTGGTTTGAGTCGCTTTACATGTGAAACACACAGGACGGCCGAGAAATCAGGAATGAGACAAGGTTATATGTGCGAACCACAAAAGCTGGGTGACTCCGGGCGTGACAGTCGGTGATTGGAAAAGATGGACAGCTTGGATTACAGTTTTCTTCCCACCTGACATTGTCACTTCCAAATCATCCTTTCATTATTTTTAGACACCGTCCTCCCCAACTCTTCCCTCCACTCTCTGACTGCTGAGTCACCACTTGACTTCTGCTGAGTGCCACTTGGAGCACGCCTCCAACATTCAATTTTCTCAGGCGTGTGTGTGTGTGTGTGTGTGTGTGTGTGTGCGTGTGTGCGTGTGTGCGTGTGTGCGTGTGTGCGTGTGTGCGTGTGTGCGTGTGTGCGTGTGTGCGTGTGTGTGTGTGTGTGTGTGTGTGTGTGTGTGTGTGTGTGTGTGTGTGTGTGTGAGAGAGAGAGAGTGCAGGAAGTGTGTCTCTGTGAGTGTATGTTTACGGTAAGTGTTTGAGATTGTTTTCCTGTGTTGATGGAAAAAGGGGGGGTTGGGGGGGCAGCAGCAGGTTAGACTAATCACATCTCCTGGAGGAGGAGAGGTAAGGTATTGATCAGGCTGGCTGAAGTCCATCGCAGAATGCAACACCAGCCATCTGCATGGCCGACAACAGGCCCGTGATGTGCTTGTGTGTTTTTATGGAGTCATGTAACCGAAGCCTGTCCAGAAACACCTGGATGGTGTTTGACAGTTATATAGATCAAAAAATGATTGTCAAGCTTTGTACTCAGTAACTATATTCATTTCTGGGCCTGCATTTGAATGCTAAGCACTTGGGTACATCAGCCTTCGGTTAGGTCGACCTTGGGTTGTTAATAACAGGTTTGGAATTTTATCTCTGCGTTTCAAACTGATATGTGAATGGAAAAACATGACGGACTGGGTGGCCAGTCAGAACAACTAATTAGACCAATGTAAAGCAATAGTTTCTCCTGCAGTGTGTTTATCAGGAAGTTGTTGTCCCTAAATCCCTCCATCCATATCTTAATGCACATGAGCTCATGGTGTGAACTGAAAAGGAGTCTACATAATGCATGCGATACTACAAATGGCTTTTATTTGAAAAGTGGTGGCTTTGCAGCCCTTCTTTTCAGTGTACACCGTTCTTGGTTGTGAGCATCATTGAGTAAAATAGTTTGGCCCTCTGCAGTCGTCCTTGTGTATCATGCAGTCCACTTAGAAGAATTAATTTCTCCACTCTGCATTGATTCATCTTCTTTCCTATTTTGTCTGCATAGGGTGTCGTTGTAGATCCCAAGTCGCTCCCAGACCAACCAGGAGATCCAGTCTCTCTCGGGCCAGTCTCAGGACCTCCTACACCACAGTTATGGCTCGACTTTGAGTCTCTCCAGAATTGGCCAAGATTGCGTGACCATAGCTGAGTGTGTGGGCACAAAGACAGACAGCGTTGCTTTATAGCTTGTGCAAATCTTCCTCCATGTGCAATGAGTAGAAGCCCAAGAAAACAATCCACATTTATTTCTTCAGATTTAACACATTTCTACCTCGTCTGCAGTTTCAATGCAATTTACGCAAAATTTATTTTTTAATCAATTTACACACCGGCAGCTGCCATGTAAAGTGCTCATACACCAGTAGTAACAACCTGAGGTTCAGTGTCTTAAAGACTCTTTGACACATGAACCGGGTGAGGATTTCATTCAAGAGCAGATGAGAGGAAAACAAGAGTTTCTTGTTATCATTTTGCAAACGAGCAAAACACCTGCCAATTCAAGATGGTATAATCTCAGTGGGATTGAACAAGCTCAGACAAGTGTGTCATGTAAATGAGTCATCCACTCACACATCAACAGTGGAGATTGAGAGATATCTTTCCCACATTTCCAGTTCAGCGCATGTTTCATGAAGGAATTCTCAAATTTGACTTGATCCTCTTACCTGAGCGGCATTGTGCTTTACAGAACTGTAGGAATCTGTTAAAAAAAACAACTTCAGGATAAATACTGGTTGAAAGAAATGTGTTGCCGAGGTAAATCCATCTAAAATGTTGGATCTCTCAATGTACAGAGTGTTTGTTTGCTTTGATAACCGTTCTGGAGCCTCTTAATTCTTTCAAGCAGCTGCATGAGGTTGTCACCTGGAGCTGCTCCATCAGTCTTGAAGGAAGTTTCCACGTATGCCGAGCACCTGTTGGCCGCTTTTCTTCTTCGCGCCGCATTCCGACTCATCGTAAATCCTCTCTGCTGGGTCCGGGCCAAGTGATTGTGGACAGAGTGCTCTATCTTTGCTTATTCTCTGCTCCATTTAACAGCTTTTCAGAAGAGTTATCGACGCATATAGTTTTTATTTCCGTTTGTAATGTTGTTGCTTTTGTATGATGATGCAGAAACACTGAAAAGACATGAAGAACCTGATTGAGTGGTTGTCTTTTGATGGGAAATTAACATTAAAATAAGTATATATAACAATAGAATCTATTGAATTGTATGTTTAAGTTATTTCGAGGAAGAGCAGTCAAATCATGTTCTGGTCACATTGATCCACAAGCATATATGCACATTTCTAAATAATTTCCACCTTCCCATGCAGTCATCATCACCTAAACCTTTATGTAACTCTCCTCCTCCTCCTCCTCACCATCACCACTTCAGCTCTCAGTCTGCAGGAAGTCTTTTCAATGTTCCCGTCAGCCGTCCGCCTCTCTGCTCCACCGTCAACGTCTCGGCTCCAGAGGTCTGTTCCTCTTCGACTATCATCACAGTCATCGCTTCATGATCTCGCTTATTGTCTAAGACCAGTCTAATGGCCACAGCTTTAATGTTTATTTCATGTTGCTTCAATAAATACGGGTAATTACAAGAACTCCCCTTTAATGTAACAGCGATAATGAAGGAATGCCTTTCTGGAACATTAGTCAGGCTGCATCAGACATACTGAAATGAAAATATTTTGAATATTTGGTTTGCTGGTGTTTTATGTTGTTGAAAAATCAGTGTCACATGTATATAATTATGTGTGGTATCTTTATTTAAGCACATATGTATTCTCTTGTTTTATCATATATGTGTTTACGTGTAAACAAATGAAACGTTGAGCCACACAGTGTTGTAGTAGTAAAGTTTGGGCACCTTTCTGTGTGGAGTTTGCATTTTCTCCCTGGGCCTGCTTGGGTTTTCTCGTTGAATCAATTTCGTCTCACTTTCTAAAAACATGTATTTAAACTGAACGTCTGAGGATTGCATCAGAATGTCTTCTACCATTTAATTTTGATCCATTAACTGCAAAAATCCTCTCTTTTTTTTCCCTTTCTACAAGTTGTACTGATTTTGAATTCTTAAGTCGTGGCAAAATCTAAAAATGACCCTTGCATCTATCACTTGAAGGCCACCAGGGGGCACTAACCCATTGTCACCGCTGGTGGCCATGCCGTCAGGCTTCTGCCCAAAAATAAATAGCTACATAATAACATTTCTTTAATATTTTCCCAGAAATTGGCTGCAGTGACTCTTCATAAATAGACCAAAGAAAGTTACAGGAAACTCCAGCATGTCTGCTCTTTGTCATGACTTAAACTGGAAATTAATGATGCATTATAACCTCCAAACTTCAAGACTGTGGAAATGTAAAGAAAGGGGGAGGAGGATTTGAAGCTTAAGGAATGCATCACCTCTCTGATAATAGAGGAACAAAGCAGGAGGGTGCAGCATCATTTCAGCATTTTGCAGACAGAATATGGGTCGTACAAAGGGGGCACTGAGGGCACAGCTGTACCCAGAGCTGAACAGCCACTATTCTCATGGTGACAGGATGTCCCTGGGCGTACCGTGAAGCGCACAAAGACAGAAATAAAGGCGCTAGTGAGGAGGTCAGAGGAGGCACACTGGAGGCTCTATTAGCATACTGTAAGATATCTTCTATTGAGAGTAAATTTGCAAGTCATTTCTTTCATTATATGGAGCTGCGGTGCTTTTTGAGGACATATGAAACAGCGGTTTGGGGAAACTTAACAGAAGATGAGAGGCGTAAAAAGAGAGGGACGCACCTAAAGAAAGATCCCACTGTGATACCAGAACCCACAGGCAGAAAGAGGGGGAAGAAATCTGTTTTAACAGCTGCAGAGGAGGCTAAACTTCATCTGTGCGACAGGACTCTGTGGACAGCTTGGAGGATGAAATCAAAGAGTCACGAGTGAGAAGCCAAAATGGATTTGAGTCAAATCTGTCACTGTGTCACCCTCTGGCCTGCGAAGGTGGCGTGGTAAGGAAGTGGTAGAGATCACCCTTTCATTTCAGCCTGTTGGAGAGTTTTACTATGAATTTGGACCGCGAGGTGGCACGGGCATAAATCACAGTGGGATATGTAAGTGTGTTTCTACCCTCAATCGGTCCCTTTCCCGGGATGGGTTTCTCCCTTCGGCCCCTTCTCTCTGCCTTATCTGGCCCATCTCTGCCATGCATGTTCAGCTCATAAAGTACACTGTTCATACTGAGGCGAGCACCACGCCACCGGCACTGTGGCAGCTGGCACCTAAATCAGTACTGGTGTAATTAATTCACTGTGATTTAAGAAGAGCTGCTGAGACAGGCGCTTTGGTGTAAAAAGCCTCCTCGATGCAGCTTTCTCCCTTTTCTTCACATCCTGTGCCAAATATTTTGCTGCCCAAATGTTTTACTAAGATCCAATTTGTAATGCTTCCATTATGAACTATATTACATTAACTTCTAATATTTTAATGTGTTACTTATGCCACGGCTGCCGCTTTCATTAAAAGAAATAGCCTTGTAACTGCCCGAGCTTCCCTTTAAGAGGGTTTCTTCTTTTGACAAAATGATTATTTCATTTTGAAAATCGGGAAAAACCAACAACCTACAAGTATGTTACCAAATAAGAATGTGATTTAACAAACTATTATAAGACTTAGTTACTTGGGTGGTATAAGGTCATCTTTTCCCTTTTCATGCCTGCATAAGGACGTTTCATCATTTCATCGAGAGATAGTTTTGATGATTTACAGTATATGTAAATGTGCATGTTGTAAGTTAACTGTAAACATGGACATACACACATGTAAGACAATATACATAGCTCATGTTAAACCATGGCAATCGCTGGATTAATGTGTGTAAGCCCAATCTGCACATGACTACAGCAGCAGATATATAATCTTCTGTACAGTGAATAATAACCTACAGCAGCCTCATACGGCCACTCCCTATTAACCCTGTAGTGCCCACTGCTGCATCATGTTATGCAGAGCAAGGTTAGGCCTTGGTCCGTAGCTTCACAACATTTTTTATTTTTTTTTAATTACCAAACAGAACAATGTATATACAAGATTTTCCTTCTCGTGAGGTTCCTTTTTTTTTCCACTTTCAAAAAGGTTTCAGGGATTGGCCTGCATATGTTCAAAACTCTTGACATTTCAGGCATTCGGTTACAGTCAAAAAAAAGCTTCTGTTTTCTTTAGATGAAGAAGAAATTTAGTCGGCGCACTCTTGGTGTGCATGTGTCACATTTGCTCACAGTCATTCAGACACACACACTAATGGTGACTGACTTCATGGTTCGGTACGGAGACAATGAGGACAGCGAATCAAACCAACAACCTTAACATTTGGAGACCTCCCAGCCTTTGAACTGAGCCAGGATTAATGACGCTAATGGACAATGGACAGTGAATTATGATGTTGAATTTTTTTTTTTTAATACAGATCCAAGCAGATTAGACAACCTTGTTAGTCACTTTTTACCCTCGTATCATGCTTTTTGTTTCTGATTGTGTAACACCCCCAAACAAGGGGGCTGAAAAACGGTATGTAGAGTGTGTAACAAGCAGACACAAACTTTCCTCAGCTCATGCGAGTGATGACTGTATTTCAATTTTAGGCAAAAATTCAAACAATAGCTTACACGCTATTAAACACATTCATTTTGCCAGATACTGAAGTGTTAAACCATTCTCAAACAGAATCACAGCTAAGCAATGAACTAAACAAGCACAGGCTTAATTGAACAATCATTCCATATTATATACAAGTAAAACTTAAAATCATGTCTCGTAAATCGGTTTTCATGTATCACATACACTCAGTGGGGCACGGTAGCAGGTATATCATGATCATAATCATGATTAAAAAAAGGGGGGGGGGGGGGGATCACAATTATTCAATCTAAGCCAACTCTTTTGAGAACAAATAGAAAGATGTTGTAAGTGTAATGCAGACTAATTAAGATTCACAGTTACAGACTGTATTTAAAGACTTTAAATATATTTGGAATCAAATGCATCTACTCCATGAGGAAAGCTTCTATTTTGTATGGATCCCAAGAGTAGATAACAATAACAACGAATAATGCAAATGTCGTATTTCAAGCTTCACCGTGTCACAGTTTTAAAGCCACCCACTTGATCGTTGGTGAAATGTGGGTACATGATCATCGCAAACCACTGCATCCTGTTTTTATTTACATTTTTTTCCCCACATTTTTTGCAGTTGGGGTTTTATTTGGCACCAAACAGGAAACAGGAAGAAACTGTTTCCATGTGTACAGAAGAAGATAGCAATCGTGGTGCAGCCCTGAGCCTGACACAGCATGATTTCTTTTTCTCGGACATGAAGCCCAGTCATGTCAAAACAACCATTACACATTTTACAGCTGATTCAATTATGTTGTAAAACCTGCTGTGGTCAAGAAAATAGTGATTCAACGTTTTGTTATGGTCATCTGGTCTAATCTCTTTGCTATTTCCCGCTTCTGTGCCCATCCCACCGCCATGCTCCTTGATATGACCTTGATTTGGAGTATATTCATGCAGCCAGTTAAACCGGACGCAAGCAGTTTCTCATGAACCGGTGTGTGAATTATCCCCAACATCCCTACGACTCAGATAGGCACTTTATCACACCAAGACGAAAAATAAAAAATAAAAAAGAACTGCCGCTGAGGTGCTATTTTTATCTGAGTCACGGTTGAATTCAAGCATCACTGAAACCATTTCTGGGGAGAATCATGTTTAGAATACCTTACATATTTGATTAATTCACAGGAATCGTTACAAAAATGAAGGGTCGTAATGAAAGACATGGAGCCAAGTGTCTGAAGTTCTCCTAACCACCTCCTGTAATCCTTTGTGTCACCCTATTAGGCTTGGAAAATTGTGATTAACAGACCGTGATGCTGCCAAATACAGTTATAAAAAAAAAAAAAAGAAGCTGTTTAATTGTGCTTTAGTTTAATCTTTCTGAGAAAGAGGAACGATGAAACAGTGAGGGATGGTGAAAACAAAGACATGGATCTCCTCAGCGACGAGAGAATAAAACCTGAGAGAGAATTTAGAGAAAAGCTTAAATCTATTGCTTTCATTGTAATGGATTTATTTAGCAGTGGTGTGGTGTTAAGCACTTTTGCATGTTCTCCGTTTGCATGCATGGGTTTTCTCTGTGTACTTTGGTTTCCTCCCACAGTTCAAAAACTGATATTTGGTGTAAGGCTTGACTCCTGTACCCCACCAGTTAAATAACATAGCAACATAGATGATAGATGAATTAATACTTCAGTTATGCTATACCGTATTAACGTCATCCACTATCGTACTGGCTGATAGCCTAGAAAATGTATTTTAAAAACTTTCTCTCATTGCAACACAGTTGTTGCATCCTGCTATTTCACATACATGTTATCCAACAATGATGTGTTCTTTACCGGTTTCCTGAACTCGTGTTTAAACTGGCAAGCAAAGGCACCCTGAGTTGAAGTCTTGTTCAGGGGGGTTGCATTTGCTGCCTCAGTGCGATACCGAAACTGGGTGTGAAGAGGAATCATACAGACAGCATTACACAGTGAATGTTACTGCTGTATGTGAAAAGCCTGTGGAGGAATTCAAGTCTTTTGGCAAATCTGTTGGCCTAAAGTATAAATCCAGGATTGAAAATACATTTCTTTCCAGTCCTATTCTGTCACCACTGACAGGACATGGCATTAGAATACCTCCCATTACTTTAACTCCGAGACCATTTATAATAACTACAAATTGGAAACATAAAATACAATAAAACTACTAGAGGCAGAGAAATAAAGCTTTATGTTCGTCTACCAGTCAGTGGTCCACAGGACTTCCACGGTCCAACTGTTTAATCACAGATAGGCCACTGCAGCATCTCACACAAATCTACCCTGAGCTTCACGTACCATCAGATACATACAGTAAAAGTGAATAACTATCAGATTGTAAAAGTTTGAGTTATCTTGGAAAAGGGGGGCAAAAACACTCACTTATTGCATATTTCGTGAATGTCTGCTGCCAGAAATCAAAATCCAGCCATACTAGTCATATGAGACCAATAATCCTTGACTTAGGTCCCCTAACATCTGGCATTATGGGGCCTCATCAACTTCGAGTGTTCCCATACAACGGCATGTACTGTGGTCACTTGACTTATTTATGCCTCTTCTTGGCCCTTACTGTCCGTAAATCTGCAGTTGTTTAGAAATATCTCAATCTTTATTTAATTCTCTAAAACAAGACAAGCAGAGCATATAAATTGCATAGCACACCTGAAACTAAGAGTTAGTAGTAGCATTAGAAACACGGCATATGAAAGATGTTTGACGATTTTAGGAAAATGATCTAAACACCAAACATACAGAGAATGAATGAAGAGAAAATACTGTTCACACAAAGGTGCAAGAAAACCTATTCAGCATTTTATTTTTGACGCTTTATTCCATAGTAAAGATGCGGATAGGCCACCTGACTCCGCCGTACCTGTGGCTGCTTCTTATCCAGCTTATAAAATATCTTTCCAAATGCTACAGTAGGTGGTTTTCCTCACCTGTGGAGTAGAACTTCAAAGATCCTGTTTCAGGTTGTAAGTTGAGGGTTGGACATGGTTGAGAATCTCAAAGTAATTTCCTCGGTGCTACTCAGTTTGAATCTGTTTCTTGGCCTCCTTCTCCTTATGTCCAATTATATGTCTCACGACTCCTGTGGCACAGTGCCGCTGTCTTGTCTCCTTTTTCTGGCCTCAAGTAACAAGAAAGGAGGGATTGTTTCACGTCTTGGCACTCCCTTCCGACTTGATGTAACACACTGTTGCTTCCTCTCTCGTGTCATAGTTGTCAGTTTCCTCTGTGCTTCACGCTCAATGTTTTCAGTCCTGTCTTCTCGTCTTTCTTCTATCTGCCTTTCTTTGAGTCATTCACCCTTTGGTCCCTCCTTCTGTCGCAAAAAAAAATAAAAAAAATGTCCTGCTGTCACGTCTCTCCTCTATGAAGTGCTGTCTTCAGCTGTCTTTTAAGTCTCCCGTCCTTCTGAGCTCCATCCGTCTCTCCTGTTGAGGACTGAAAAATCCGTAACTGATAAGGAACGACCTTTCACTGCCACTCCCGTAAAACCTGCACATAATAATATTTCTCTATTGCGTGTCCTCCACTGACTTGTTTAAATTGGCAAGCCGCCCTGTGGTCTCATGTAAAAATGTCCGTTTGTATTCAAAGCACCATCTGCGCTTGCAACCGCATCCATTAACTCTATTTTTCTTTTGTCCGTCGTGTTAGAAGTGAACATCAAAACTCCCTCTTCAGCTAATGAAGAACCTAATGAGACAAAATAATCTGTGTTAGTCGGAGCTTTGGAATGTGGTTAATCGTTTCATGGTTAATTGCACTTGAATTCCGCGATTAGCTTGCGTGCGCGGCAGTGTTGTTATTCAGTGGCGAGCGGTGATGTTCCATGGCAGGAGGGTTCGAGTCCCTACAGGGGTCCCAATGGAGTGAGTTTGCATGTTCTCTCTGGGCTTGCATGGATTTTCTGTTGGTACTCAAGCTTCCTACTATTGTTTTACGACAAGTTTGTTATATTTGATGTACTGGTGACTCTAGATGGACCACGATTGGCTGGTAACCTCTCCACCCTGTTTTCAGTTGATAATGCATAAATGCATAGGTTTTATATAGCGCTTTTCTCCACACTCAAAGACGCTTTACCTTGCATTATTCATTCACTCTATACTTGAGTAAGTAAGCTACATATGTTTGTTTTTTTTTAACATTGCACTTGTACATTCATCTATTACCATAAACTCCTCTTTGCATGATTGTTTAGACATATCAGATATTCCATATTGATGGAGGCAAATGTGCTGAATATTTAACATTTGCTAAATGCAAAATGTGTGTGTGCAGCTTCCATATGTCTCTGTTCATGCAATATCATATTTGTGGCAATTTTCCTATACACAAACCCTTTAGTAGATCAAGCCCTATAGGAGGGTTCACACCGCCAAAAACTACTGCCAAAAAAACATGGAAATGGGTGCATTGTATTGAGTACAGTTTACTCAATAATCACAGCTACATATGACTTTTGCTGACATCGTGAGCTCCATGTTGATGCCGAGAATAAATAGGGTGGTTTTGAAGAAAAAACTGGGAAAGCTTCATTATAGAGGCTGATGTGTAACACATTTTAATTACGCTGGATTACATTTTCTATATCATTCCAAATTCACTTAACGCCAAAAGCAGAGTTTTACTAAACCTACATTGCCACGCTGTACTGAGTCCTTTCACGCATGGCATTTCACAAATGGCATGTGTGAAAGAACCATGTGGGAAATATTGGCTCCACTTACTTGCAGCAGTAGTCCAGATAAGACATCTCTCAATATAAGAAAAATAATGAAGAGATGTAAGTGTGTGGGATCTAGAGCATGTACTCATGTAAACTTGTTTAATAATGCCATTTTTATTTTCAGTCCACATTTTTTTCTTCATTCTTTTCAATTTTATCTCTCACTCCTTTTGTCTTCTGGCATACATTAGTTTATGGATGTGACGCGACCCTTCCGAGACAGGTGCAGGCACATCAGAGTCTGTCATTACTGCAGAAAATAATTTCCTGACGACTTTTTAATGCTTTGTCTCAAATAATAGCCAATATGCTTTATTTCTCACCAAGTCCAATTGCTCATAACATCCACAACTGAATTTACTTTGCACTCTGAATGTTCAGCAATTTTCCAACAGATTGGCAGTTTAATGGGAAAAGTTTTAAAAAAGTCATTTTCTCAACTTTTTTCTTCCTCCCTTCTATTTTTCAGTGCCGCCTTTTATAATTTGGCTTTATTCCATTAAGGATTTAGTGGATCGGGGCCATTCTGGTAGAGGTTCACAGACAGGACAATAATGCTGATGCTGTAAGGTGCCATACATTCCGCTGATAATCCCTTCTGGCACACAATGGGATATTTCACTGAAGCAGTGGCTCCCTTGCATGAATGCACACACACAGACATGTGAGCATGATTACTACCCCTGTTTACATGCCTCGGTCATGTTATACTGGAGAAAAAAAAAAAAAAAGAGGTCATGCAGGAAATATTTGATTATAATCTTATTCAGTTCTGTCCGGGTACTGAAGCAGAAAAAATCACAGCAATGTGAAGCCCTCCTGAAATCATGATAATGTACATCCTGAATGGATCACCAAGTTCCGGAGTCTTCTGTTCGTCCACATTAGCCCCACTGTAGAACCACACATAGATATGTGCGCTAATGTGCCCCATTAGCCCCCCCCCCGCCCCCTTTTTTTTTCTTCCACTTTGCTTGAAGGGTTGAAGCATATCTGTCTCCCCCTTCCCTGCCAATGGGCCAACAAATTATTGAGCAACTGAGACGTTCTCCATTAGACCTCACTGCCCTTCAGTTCCCTCCATCAGTCACTTCACATTGCTTCCATTTGACACTTGAAACCCCTCCACTATGTCATTAATTGCAGCTGAGTGCACTGTTTTACTCTGTTTTTACAGATTCTTGTTAGAAATGGAGTTGTTTTGAATTTGAAACTTTTGTTATCTGACATAAATACCTGAGAGACACAAATCCTTACTGCTACACACACACACACACACGCATGAACGCAGATACAATGTTTGTTCATATTTTATTGTTTATATATTAATTAAGTCTATGAGTATTTTCTCTACACATATAGTAGCTATCTTATATGGGCAATATTCTTAAATAGCCTTTATCTTTACTTCTGTACTTTTACCTATCTACCCTCACTGCTGCAACACGTTGAGTTTCCTGGCAGAGGGATTAATTAAAAAGAAAAAAGAGAAAACTAAAGAAAAAGAACAAGTATAACTTAAATTGAGAATTAAAACTGAAACTGGAAGTGTCTTCATTTCTAAAAAAAAAAAAAAAAGTATCAGACAATGGTCACATAAATGAAAGAGTGAATGGACCTTATTTAAACTTTACACACACTTCACCCAGTTATATTCAACCGTTCAGAAGAACAGCTGCAATGAAGAGGCTCAACAAACAGTGAGACTCACTGGGGGTTCTGTCTCTTGGCCATCAACAGTTCAACACATGAACAGACAAAGGAGATTAAACTCCCAATCATCTGATTGGAGGACAACTGCCTTTACCACCTAGTATACTTTATTCAGTTCACTTCCAGGAGCTAAAACTTGTAAATAATTGACAAATTCCACGCTCAACAGGGCAAAAGTGCATTTCTCACTACCTGAAACAGCCTGCAAAATGGTTGAACAAATTGTGTTTTCTAGCTTCTGGTTGCCAATATTTTTGGAATGATCTTTTGCATTCTCAGTCATAGTTTAGTACAGAGCTTAAATACGTGGTGGTTATTGAGGCCTCTTGTAGATGCATATATATCAATTGCACGTTGTGTTAACATGTCTAATGACCCAACAAGTATGAGGAGGGAAACAATAAATAAATGTCAGTCCTGGTTTAGTACCACTGATGTTTGATTGAGGTTTTAACAAAGGGCCATCCTTGTCTGACCAGATGTTGACCCGCAATGCCCCAGTTTAGGGAGCAACTGTTACACTACGGTGTGCATTAATGCCGCCAAATGATGTGTCAAAATTTCTTCCCACAAACTCATTCTTGCCTTAATTAGATTTACTTGAGCTGCCCGCTCCATTAGAGCATTCACTTCCTTAATTGCCTGAGCGTTACTCTCATCTCCCAGAAGCAACATTCACCACCCACCGTTATGAATGTGCTTTTTTCACAATGGAAAATTGAGCAAGGAACACACACACACACACACACACACACACACACACACACACACACACACACACACACACACACACACACACACACACACACACACACACACACACACACGCTCTATTTCTCTCGCTCTCTCTCTCTCATAGTTGGAATGTGAACGTCCATGTATGCACATATGTCTTGGCTGATTCAGTCCATGGTGACATTTACACTTAATTCAGACATTTTCACTCCCAATCATAATGCAGTGACCCCTGTAAGAGGGTGGATGAAGTGGTGCAGATGGAAATAAAATCACAATATATACTGACTAAATGGATTGTGGGAGCCTTTTCAACAGGCTTTGCTTAGTATATATATATATATATATATATATATATATATCATCATTCAGTTTACTTTCCTCAAACAGACACTATTCAAAAGTGCACGTGTATTTAGACATTTGTGCTCAAACAGGGCTGACTGCAAAAAATGAAAAACAAACTTTGTATAAATTAGTTGGAAGTACGTCCCCGGGGCCTTTCGGTGGGGAGGTTGCATGTTCTCCCCATGTGTGCAAGGGTTTCCTCCGGGTACTCCGGTTTCTTCCCACAGTCCAGAGACTTGAATGTGAGATCAATTGGTGACGCTAAATTGCTCCTAGATTGTGAATGTGAGTGTGTGTGGTTGTTTGTCTATATGTGTTTGCCCTGAGACAGACTGGCGACCTGTCCAGGTGTATCCTGCCCTCGCCCGCAGTAGGCTGGGATCGGCTCCAGCTTTGAATGGATGGAATGAAGGAAGACAAATGATACAAGAAACTTCAATGAGATTAAGGACAAAAGTACATGGAAACTTTCAACCAAAAGAATCAGAGATTGATACTATCCTACCAAACTGCTGTGACTTAGCTATTATGAATATGAGGTGCATGTTTAGGCCTGCAGAGTTTCATTCACTGCAGGTTAATTGACTAACTGAATAAGTTATTTTCCCTTGATAACGTGTTATTTTCATTGAAAGAAACATATGAAAGAAAAAACCCATTACAAATGGAAAATATGATGGCAAATCCCCAAGCTGGTGCATCACTGGCAGCATCAATCATTACATACAGGTTTACAATCACAGGTAAATATTTAGTTGGGAAAACATCTCATGATTGGTCAACATCAATACACACACAACTCCTGCCATGGCATTCAATTAAATCAGACCTCAGCTTATTTACCTTTCCGGGAACAGCTATCAGATTGCATTCAGATCACAGCCGCCTCACAAAAGTGCACAAATATCGGCCACACTTTGTAAAAGCGCTGGCTGGATGGCGTTCTGCCGGGCAACTATATTTCAGTGGTATTTACACCAAGCAGACACACTGACCTTCTCTTTATTTGATAGAAAGCCTCTGTGACATTCAGCCAAATTGATCAGATTACAAAAAAGTCAGCTGCTTCAGGTGGACCTGCAGAAGTAAATGATACCTTGCCGTCTGGTTAAGGTGGGGAGATAGTGGATATAAGAAAAGAGGACAGAAAAAATATGAGGGAATAGAGATTAAAGAAGAGGAGGAGGTGCAGCGGACCCAGCATGTGGGCTTGGTCATAAGGTTTAGCCTGTTGATCACAGTTGCAGTCAGAGGAGCCCAAGGGAGCAGCTGACCTTTGCGCGCGTGTGTGTGTGTGTGTGTGTGTGTGTGTGTGTGTGTGTGTGTGTGTGTGTGTGTGTGTGTGTGTGTGTGTGTGTGTGTGTGTGTGTGTGTGTGTGTGTGTGTGTGTGTGTGTGTGTGTGTGTGTGTGTGTGTGTAAGCAGAAGCACACCCAAGCTGTTTACTGAAAACTAAAGAGTGCACCTGACTTAAATGACCTTTCTTTTAAGGTTCGTCCACTGTGACTGCTCGGCAGAGCAGATGAGAACAACACTCCATTATGATGACGGTTATTCAATGATGGCTATATTGATGGTTTTAGTTTCTTATTCATCTCTACATAGGACATTGATTTTTTTTTTCTCCAAGCACTCGTCTTCTATCAGTAGATCTCAGTGGTATTGCGAGTTTCACTTTCTGTAATAAGCAGGTTATTACAGGCGTCTGAAGGGCTTTGTGATTAGCGTTGGATCTGTTATACATGGGTGAAATCTACCAGGAGTATGATTCCTCTGGGTGTCATAGAGAAACACAAAGTCATCTTTTTATGAATGGAACAGAGTGCAAGTAAACAGCACGCTTCGATTTGTTCCTCATTGTCACAATAACATTGTGTACGTGTTTGTGACGTAACATCATCAAGTTTGGAATAAAAAAAAGAAGAATTGTGGCGTCAAAGCACAACTAATGGCTGCAGGCACTGCTCCTAAACTTAAAGACTTGAAAATAATTGGAAGGCACGAAACAAAAAGCTCGCGTCACACTGAAAATAGCCCACTAATATTCTTGATGGACATAAACTTGCACATCACTTTATTCAGTATCCATGTAAACGGAACAACACAACTGCTACTAGCTGAAGGATAGTGCACATCCTGAATGTTACTCCAATCCATCACACAGCCATAGACATACAGTACTCACACACCTACTGGCAGGGAAGTGTTGCAGGAAGCCAGAGAATCTGAATCAATCCCAGTCACTGGAGGAAGTTTCTTCTTTTGAGGGAGGACAACTGACCTCTTACTTATACAGTGTACACTTATTTGCTAAGAAAAGAATATATTTAACAAATCAAATTATCTTTAAAACATCAAATTCCGTTTTTAACTTTTTGGCCTGATAAGCCACCATTTGAAAACATTCGACTGCCACCGGTTCCATAAATAGCAAATCTAATATTATTATTATTATTATTATTATTATTATTATTATTATTATTATTATTATTATTATTATTATTAATAATAATAATAATAATAATAATAATAATAATAATAATAATAATAATAATAATAATAGATTTGCTATTTTTGGAACCGGTGGCAGTCGAATGTTTTCAAATGGTGGCTTATCAGGCCTTATCAATAATAATAATAATAATAATAATAATAATAATAATAATAAACGATTATGACCATTACCCTGTTTTCTTCAAACCCAATAAAAACTTTTTTTGTCAGTGGAATCCAGTGTGACCATGTTTGGTGTAGTTTATTTTTTAGAGCGAGTTTTTCAGCAACAATCCCACGAGAACAGACTTAACCAGACTATCTGATATGTTGCTACAGGGACTGTAGCTGACTGTCGCTCTCCCAGGCTCTTGGCATAGATGGACAGTCATCACGGGTGTTTAAGCTGGAAATGCAGAACAACTATGAAAAGATGCTGGCTACTGAGAGTTACCATGTAGCTAAATCTCTTTATTTATTCAACGGAAGTCACATGTCGGTACGAGGGAGTGATAAACAATGCAACGATTTTATCTCAAAGAAGAATGGATGAAAGCGAGAGCGGAAGAAACATAAAAGACGGACGGCAACAGGAGGCTCAGGGGTGGAGTGATGCACAGTGACAGAAGAAGAGAGCCAAAAAGAAGAATTCATTATTTTTCAGGATAGTCTGTTGGCAGGCTGATAAGAAAGATCAATACCAGCTGAGATGCTCATCAGAAATAATGCGTATGCCTTTCTTTTGTATGGGCATGTGATTCACCAGAATTTTTGTGAAGAAAAGAGAAAAATACAACGTATTTAATGGGACCCTAAAGATATAGAACGGCCACAAAGACAGACAGGGAAAAGCAAAAGATTAATGAGAAGACAGAATTGTATAAAGAAAAGATAAGGGGTAAATTGTGGCACATGAGCTGGAGTTTGAGAGACATAAACGGCTTAACGGCAAAGTGGGAAATAATTTACTCGCAAATGCAGCTCATATGTCAAATGTGATTTTTTTTTTTTCACTGAGGCACATGCACGCTGGTCCAAGAATGCTAATGCCGCTAATGCAGGATCTGATTTTTATTGCTGGGTGTTGTTGCAGAGACCCAATTTCACCACAGTAATGAAAATGACACACACAGGAAACAATGTTAGCCACCCTGACTCTGACGGTGATTGGTTTGTCAGGGCGGCCAGCGGAGCGGGATGTAAAGAAATGCAGGTCAGAGACAAACAAAGCCCCTCTTCTCTGCATTCTACTTGTTATTCTGATTACACTTGGCACCTAAGAGATCTCATTATAACCATTTTTGGGACTTTTGGCAATTAGACTCAATCTAGTATCGTGGCAATGAAGAAATCAGACCCAATGGACTTGTTAAAGTTCAGAATGTGTCCTCTGTTTCACAATTATATCTCTGAAGTAACGGGCTGTTTTAAAGTGTAACCAAGTGTTTCTCACAGGGCTGTTTTTGCTTGTACAGGCTCCAGACCAAATAAAGCGGTGGCGCGGGATGTTTTGGACTGGAAGGCAGTGATCCATAATGTGGACTCAGTGAAGCTATAGAAACCGCAAAAAGTAATTTCAACGCTGTCCTTATCTAACTTCACACCTGGACGCATGTGCAGGACTGCACTGCTCCCTCGGACGTGGATCTGTTCTGACTGGGAGCACCTGACTCACCCAAATCTGAGGCAGTGCGAGTTGAGCAAAGAAGAGTCAGGCTCGGTTCATCCATACTTAATGTTCAGCACGGCGCTCTGGTGTCTCATTCCAATAATCAGACTATCCTTAAAACAATGTATTGAAATATCATTTTCTCAGCGTGTTTATTCACACTTACAAAAAAATATGATACACTAAGTCATAAAGCATGTCACATGTAAAGTGAAGCAAATATTGTGTACAAAACAAAGGGAACGTTACATTTTAAATATTTTATATATCTTTCTATTTTTAACTATGGATTTTTGTGTGTGTGTGTGTGTGTTGCTGCTGTGCAATCTTTCTAATTATCTTTTTGGCATGAAACAAATACTTCTCATAAAGTTGCTGGTCATAAGAGATCTTTAGAAATAGAAAGAAAGCCAAAACAGCCAAAACAGATTAGGATTACGTTGCAAAGTGTAAAAATAGCATGGTTACTAATATCCGAGTGTACGTCAACTGCAATTTTTACAATTCAAGGAACTGGTGCTCCTAAATTGTCCAGAAGTCATGAGCCACACCGAGACTCAAAGCTGAACAGCAGATGGAACATTTTCGTAGTCCAGAAGTCCGACATGCACCGCTGAATGCTCGCAAGAGTATTGGCAGGGAAATAGCATTAATACAAGTCATTTGTATGCAGACATTTTGAGAAGCATTAACTTCGACCAACATTTGTCTGAAAAATGGCCACACAGACAAAATATATGCATTTATTCAAAAATAACAAATGAACCAATACTGTGGAGGGTTATTAATTAAAATGAGAAGTGGTTGCTCTTCGGGCCACAAAGTGGAGTAATGGCAAACACCTGCCTGACAGTAAGAATGTTTCTGGTTTGTGGGGAACTCTAAATTATCTGTAGGTGCGGTCTGTCCATATATATGTATGAAAGATACATGGATAGATGGATTGTCTAAAAAATGAATAGAATTCGTTTTTGCATTGTTTTGAAAAGGCCTTCAAGAAAAATTCAAGTTTTTCATAATACAAAATTATTCGTAAGCTCATTTTCATATTTTCAAGATGTAAATATGTTTTTTGCAGTAAAGGCGAAACATTGGTGTTGTTACAGGTCCAGGCGACCTGAGATCAAACTGGTCTGTATGAGTCAGCTAAAAGGGGTCAAACTTCGCTGATCCATCCAATAAAGCCCTCCGGATGGGAAAATGGAAATAAAGGTGGTTTCAATACAATATGCATTAAATTTGAATTAGAAAATAAATCGAACAAAGAAATTATGCTTCTCATTTCAAGGGATTCATTGAATTCTTCTGATCCCTCTGTGCTGGTCCATTTCTGCTACTGAGAAGTATCATTTATATTCATATTTCTACTTCAGGCGTCATATCTTTTTACATGACGACTCAGTAAATTCCATTAACTGAGGGAGAGTGTAATCATAGACTCCTGACCAGTATGAAAACCGACAAAAGCTCGCGAATAAATTTTGAACATTTCTGCCTTTATTTGGTTTGTGAAAGGGCTCTGAAAAGACCTTCAATATCCGTGATTGTCACTGTCAGCCACTTTGATTCTATCACTGCTTTCCCTGCACCTTAATAAGTAGCAGCATAGCAGTAAATTTGATCTGTATCGCTATTGTAATTAAACTTTTCAAATCATCATACGTGGATCCAGATGTGTTTGTGAACAACTCCAAACCAAAATAAACTGATTTCTACCCCCATCAAAACTCCAAAACAGCTTAAGGTAACATGCAGGTTCACTATGCACTGTTATTGTACATAGACTGAATGATGAAGGCACATAAGCCTCACGATGTTACAGACATTATTCACTGGAGAGAGATGTTTTCCAACACATGATTGTACGAATTTTATATAATAAAATGTGTCATTTTGCTCCATCAAGAGTACAATTACTTAATTCGTGACACTTATTTCATCGTCCCCAGAAAACCTCAGATTATTTCTGATTGTCTTGAACAAAAATTTTAAAAATCGTAAAATATTTCATGGAAATCCCAGAGCAGCTCCCTCCACCCACTTGGAGCGCCATTGACCTCACCACCATTGGTGGTTAATACATGTAAATCTATCCTACAGCGAGCATCCAGCCGTGCCCAATGTGTCTCTGTCCCTGTCAGCCTCTGAGGAGGAAAAATGAAGGTCGGAGTCAAACGGGATGGCGTCCTTGGCAGAAAATGTAATGGTGTGAGCAGAAAGTGTTCTACAGCTTTGCTCACCCTGCCTTGAAATCTAGAATTGAACATTTTTTTCCCCCATTTAACTTCCGTCTACTGAAAGAATACTTATAACAATACAAGAGTGGAGAGAATAGGCAGAAGCGCTCTGAATGTCACATGTCAAATGTTGATTGGCAGCTTTGTTTAAAGAATAGGCTGGCTCGGTGGGAAAATGCCTGCAGAAATCGGTTTCCATTTAAGCCTTTGCGTCAGTGCTGGCAGCTGGAACACTTGCTGTGTTTGCACAGGGTTGAAAGGGAAATACACCAGAGCTTTATGTGTTTCAAAAAAAACTTGAAAGAGATGATATCTTGAAGAGATTAGGTACCCACAGAGATGCCATGCTGCAAGTTTCCAAAACAGAGTTATTTGAACAACAATTTAAGTGCCCACAACTGCTTTGTGGCAAAAATGTCTTCAAACGTCGAAGCAGTTGCATTAAATCTTTGCTGTCCCTAATGCTTCCACTCAAACATGCAGTCTAATTGGGACTTCTTGGTAGTTCTTTCAGCTTAAATGTTTTTCACTGCTGTACATGTAATAGAGTGAAATTAACATTTATGGGAAAGATTAAAATAAAGTACAGCTGTGAACTTGTGGTTGTTGTGCAGACTCTTGTCCTCCTTGATTTGAGTGCAGCTTTTGATAATATTTCTCACACCGCCCCCCTTTTGTCAGCGTCTCTCACACCCCATTAGACTGGTTCAACTTAAATCTCTCAAATCATCTAGCTCAAGATGATCACATCGCAGCCTTGCCAATCACTCCCGGTGTTCCCCAGGGTTTTGTTCTGGGGCCCTATCTCTTTATCATCTGCCACCTTCCCCTTGGCAATGCTTTCCAGAAATCCAAGAGCCCATTCCACTACTTTGTGGATGACACCCATTCATATCCTCCAAATCAACTTACACCCTCCTCCATCCTCCCTCACAACCTGTTTCTTGGGAAATATAATCCTGCTTCACTTCAAATTTTATAAAACTAAGCAGTGACAAAACAGTTTTTTTCCAAATTGGAACCAAATCTACTCTGTCCAACGGGGATGGTTTTCCCCTCATACTTGACATTTCCTCAGTTTTGAGTCTGGGCCTCATCCGAGATGGTACACTATCGTTTCATCCACACATAAACAATATCACACAGTCCGCATAATTTCATCCACGTAACATTCTTGATTTCCGCCCCTCCCTCTCCCTGTTCATCACATCTATTCTTGTCCACAGCCTGGTCACCTCCTGCATTGACTACTGTAACGCTCCCTCACAAATCCCTGCGAAAGCTTCAAACTGTCCAAAATTCAGCCGCTTGCATTATCACCAACACCCCCTCTCTCCAACACATCCCACCAACTCCATTGGCTCCCTGTCAAATACAGGACTGAGTCTGAAATCCTTCAACACACATTCAGACTCATTCACAACCTCACTCCTCTTTATCTGTCAGACCTCCTCCACATTTCCGCCCCTACCTACTGCCTCAAATCCTCTTCCTCCATTCATCTCACTGTGCCCTCTACCCACTTCAGCAAGGCTGTGAGGCAGTCTGCTCCCAAACTGTGGAAATCACTCCCTGTGATTACATCACTCAGTTTTTATTCTCTCTTTAAGCTATTATCTAGTGTTTTATTGCTTTTATTCTTATCTTGCAGTGTCCTGGAGTGTTTTCAAAAGCACCTTAAATATAATGTATTATCATTATTATTATCATTATTATTATTATTATTATTATTATTATTATTATTATTATTATTATTATTATTATTATTATTATTATTATTATTATTATCATTATAACTGATGTGATTTTTTTTCTGTGATTTGAAAAAAAAAGTCTGTATAAATAACCATGTTCATGTGTTCACAGTTATTCATGCAGTTCATCACAAAGCAAACACCGATAGTGTCAACCATAGACACATACATGTTTTTGAATTTAGTTTTTTTTTTTTGGGGGGGGGGGGGGGGGGCAGCAGGCACTAATAGGGGAAACATGCAAAATACAAATTTATCTTGACGTAAGCGTGTTAGACACGTCTTCACCGTACAGTTATGGGGGAGCAAAAAAAGAAAGTATTACAACATATTGTTTTGTTTTGGAAAATCAATCCACACACTCATCCTTTATATTGGCTATCCATCTTAAAGTCGCAGGGGGCTGGAGCCAATCATAACTGACATTGGGCAAAGGTAGGGCACCGATCCATCATGAGACAGACAGAAAGAGACAGAAAATATACAGGATTTCATTCTCACATGCAGTCAACTCAGAGTCAATAACTTCAGCTGTGAGTTTCTGGACAGTGGGAGGAACCTGGAGTACTATGAGAAAACCCATACACATACAGGGAGAACATGCAATCTTCACACAGAAAGACATCCGAGCCCAACGCACTCGAAATGAAAATGTTCATACAGCGAGGAGAGTTCAAACCATTAATGCAGCCCTGACATTACCCATTTTTAATCTGTTCAAACCATGAGAAATCCACAATATTACATTTGTGCTGTTTTTAAATGCTGGCAGAGAGAGGAAGAGAGTAGAATGCAACCAGAAACCTCCACCAATCTACACTCCCAGCTAATATCCACTGATGGAACTTAATGTGCATCTATCAAGTAAATACTTGCCATTTAGTTTTTTTGTAGGGGTTATTAATTAATAACATCCATTAGATTATTGCCCAGGCCTGGACGCATTCCAATTTCCACCATTTCAAGATGTTTGACATCACAGCGTAATTAACTTAACCTTTGGCTCTCTCAAGGCACTGCTGGATCCTTTCACTATTCTTCACCATCCTCTCTCTGTCTGCTGCCTTTGCCTGTCTCGGTTTTGTCCTTGGCTGTGCCAGACACATCCAGATGTTTGTCTCAACTGTTTGTAGGAGGCTCAAAACAACAATAGTGAACACCAGCTCAGGTGTCATTATGGTGGAATGTTTTTTTTCAGCCAGCTCTTCATCACATACATTTGCAGAATGCAGTCTCTTCTGAATCTATTCTGTCGCTTGTGTTATTACTACTTTGAATATGAGACCAATATTCTCATTCAAAATAAATTCAATTTTTTTTTTATTTTCAAGACAGATTCTGATTTGTTGTCTCTTTATGTTTGACAACCTCTGACCTCCACCAACACATCCAACTCCATTCTGTGCATGCGGGGGCTCAGTGCTCCATCCAATCACTCCTTGGCAAACACAACTATCAGTGCAATGAAAAGCCTTATTTAAAAACTTGTGCTTGCATGTGCTGTTACTCTATTTGTACTTGGTTGCCTGCTAAACTCACTCAAACTGAATTTGCATGTTAATTGCATGAGCACGCATTTCATACAGGATTTTAGTAAACATAATAGGTTTTGGGTATCCTCCCACTCAAATTCTGGTACCCCCTGTGCCCCCTCCCAGTAAAATACTCAGGATCCGCCCTGGGAAACGTAGGCATCACCCCCCCTCTTATCTACGGAGCTGATATATTACCAAGACAGTGGTCCACTACAATAGGGCACGAAAAGTACCAGGAAGTGATTTGTACTGTTAACGCCGACTTTCACGCTGACACGCGAGGATATTATATATATATTTCTTGATCGATGATCTGCCGGAGTTCGTGCGTCAGATGTGATAATGGTCCACCCCGGTGGAGGCAGGAACAGAAACGGCGCGTCTTTGGACGGGAAGCTGCTCAGTGGCTGTGCGTGCGCGCACCTCCCCTCTGTCCGTAGCGCGGCGCAAGGGCGCAGAGCGCGCAGAGCCTCCTCGCTTTACGGAGCCCGCTGCTCGCAATTCCTGCTCTCCGTGCCAGAGCCTGCAGCTGTCTCTGTTGCGTCCCACTGCCGCTGTTGTGGGAAATCTTCGTCCGGCATGCCCCACCGACGGCAAAGTTGTCCGTCCCCACCCCCTTCCCCTTGAAGTGTGCGCGCAGGAAACAAAACGAAGGATATCTCAACTTTTGAACAATTTTTTTTAAAACATTGTTTGGAGACTGATTGAAGAATGTGTGTGGCGCCCCGTTCGCGTGCTGACTGAAATCTTTGCACGGCCATAGGAATGTGGAGTACAAGTCTATCTCAACGGTGAGTGTTAAGCGTTAATCATTCCCCTCTGTGCGTATGTGTGTGTGTGTGCGTGTGTGTGTTTGTGTGTGTGTATGTGTGTGCTGAGCTGCAAAATGAATTCATATTCAGAGCTTGAGTGGCAAGTCTGTGCACGACAGGATTTCAGTCCAAATGTCATTTAAAGTGAAGAAAAGCAACTCTGGCGCAGCCTGCACAAAACAACCGTCTTTAAAAGTGTCTGAATGCAGGCTTGAATATCTAATGTTTCCTCACGTATGTATCCCCTCCTCTTGCAGTAAAAGGACCTACCTCTGCCCCTGACACCATGACCACAGACTTGAACTTGACCTCTCTGCTAAATGTGACAGATCTGCACAACCACACAAGAGGATGTTCCCTCACCAAGACAGGTTTCCAGTTCTATTACCTGCCCACCGTTTACATCATGGTGTTCATCACCGGGCTAGTGGGCAACAGCCTGGCCATTTGGATGTTCGTGTGCCACATGAGACCGTGGAGCAGCATCTCCGTCTACATGTTCAACCTGGCCCTGGCTGACTTCTGCTACGTCCTCTCGCTGCCTTTTCTCATTTTCTACTACTTCAATAAAACAGACTGGATATTTGGAGACGTCCTGTGCCGGCTGCAGCGGTTCATCTTCCACGTGAACCTTTATGGGAGTATTCTGTTTCTGACCTGCATCAGCGTTCACAGGTACACCGGGGTGGTGCACCCGCTCAAGTCTCTCGGCCGACTGAAGAAGAAAAATGCTGTTATTACGAGTGCATTGGTCTGGGTGGTGGTTGTTCTGGCGATCTCGCCCATCCTTTATTATTCCAGGACTGGCTTGAAGCGTAATGCAACCACTTGTTATGACACCACCACCGAGGATGAGTTACCCGGTTATTTCATCTACAGCATGACTTTGACTGTGTTTGGGTTCTGCATCCCGTTTATCATCATATTTTGTTGCTACGGCATGATCGTCAAAGCATTAATCTGCAACGATATGAACAACGCGCCTCTGCGGCAGAAATCCATCCACCTGGTTATTATAGTTCTTGCAGTCTTTGCCGTCTCCTACCTGCCTTTCCACGTGATGAAGAACCTGAACATGAGAGCACGGCTATACTTCCAGAGCCCCGACATGTGTGAGTTTAACAACCGTGTCTACGCCACTTACCAGGTGACACGGGGGCTGGCCAGCCTCAACAGCTGTGTGGATCCTATCCTGTACTTTCTGGCTGGAGATACATTCAGGAGGAAGTTGTCACGGGCCACTAAAAAGCCCTCAAGGAAGGGGGACCATGTCCTTCAGTCCAAGAGCGAGGAGACGGCGCTCAACAGCCTGGCTGAGTATGTGGAGAATGGAGACCGGAGGCTGTGACAAAGCACCTCTGTGTGGACTTGTGTTTGCATTAAGAAACACGATGGAGCAGGAATGAGTAAATGCACTGCGTAGACTGAAGACTTCATGTAGAACTCATTGGACGATGGTTTGTAGAACTGTAGGACCCCAGTTAACCCTGTGATAACCATCGCTTGCTTGTAGCCTGTCGATGTTGATAAGCTATTGTACTGTATTGTTCCGTACATGTATTATACTCTAACTGTTAGAGCCATCACTCCTCTCTCTTATCCAGCAGTGTAGTTAGTGGTACTTACACTTTGGACACAATGAACACAATGATGAAACAGGCTAAGGGAAATAGGTTGTCCTACAGGCAATAATGTCCCGTTCATCAATTTGTCGCGTGAAACTAGGACTGAGAAAGAATTGCACCTTTCTGTAGCCACAAGCTGATGTTTAATCAGTGGCTATTAAGCAGGTGAGAGCTTGTGCTTAAGTAAGTGTACATGGGATGTCTTTTAGAGTAGAAAAAGCTAATGCACTGAACCTGAGATTGCTGCATGGACGTACCGTGCAGTCATTGTAATGCACTATGACCGGGGAGTCTCGACACGGAGAGCTACCCATCACTCCTCATTTCTTTCTCCATCTATTACTGACTGGGTCGGGAATGCAGTCGACTACTTTTTCATCGTGACAGCTCTGAGGTTAGGGTCCACAACGATTCTGTTACCACAATCTTACTCTCCTTAACGTGTTCCCTTCGGATAGGAAAAAAAAGAAGAAGAGAGAAGTCAATATTAACAGTATTTTTTGCGTGTATGATACTACAATTAATGTAATATTCTGAGGTGTGCTGTACAGGATGTTGTGCAGTTTCAGATTAGTTTGTCGTCAATATCACTAATCCAGATCTTTAGTGCATGAATCGGTGAAACACTCCAGTGTTTATGGCAACTTAGAAAACTTTAGACACACACACACACAGACTCGGTCACCTGCTTCGTGACTCCGTCAACATATTGAAGATTTGTTTGTATGAGATACCTCAAAGTGAATAGTGCACCGTGTCCGTGTTTTGGCAGATAATCATTTCTGTTTTGTATCCGTTGTAAACATTCTGGAGAAATGATTGTGGAGCTCTCTCAGTATATATTTTATCCTGATCAATGTAGATGTTTGATGTTTGTACTAATTTCTTTGTAAATCTGTTGTGGTCAAGAAAGCAAGTAAATCAGTTGTACAGGATATTTGGGGCCACGTGTATCTTTGTCAATAAATTTTTTTTATATTTAAAATATCCCAGACAGTGTACTGAGGTTCACATAATTGTTTTGCATGGGTGAGTGATTTTATTTCTTTGTCTCGTTAGTGCCACCTTGCTCTTCGCGGCCACATGTGTGCCGGGGTTAACGTGTACACTGTTCCGAGTTAAAAGTCTCTTATTGGTTTTGGAGACGCTCACGCGGCGCTCCGTCCTCCCCTCTGCTCCCACTTGTTCTCCACACTGCTGTTGACTTTCTCTTTCAACACAGCCAGGAGGAAGTGAAGGGACGAGGGAGGAATAAAGAGTGGCACCTTTTTCTCCTGGCTTATCCCAAGACTGCTTTTGTGTCTGTCACAATGGAGTGGAGTTATTGATGCGGACAGGGGTGTGAAGCCGTTGCCAGGACCCCACGGCTGCGCGGCGTTGTGGGCACAGGGAACTAACCAACCCTCTTCCTCCAAAACGGGGCCCATGAATACAAACGGCTTTTGATTTGCTGGCTTTGAGGTGCAAACTGCACAACTGGCCTCGGCAAAAGTATGTGCGTGTGTGTGTGTGTCTGTGTGTGTGTGCATCTTTTGTATTTCAAAGCCTGAAGGCAATGAAGACCTTATTCGAGTAGGTGGCTGTTTTAGCCGTTATTTCTGTTTGTTAGGTAATGGTTCTTTGATTTTTCAGAAAGCAGGGTCTGCGTCACGCACACGGACCACACAGGCATATTAATATACACATCTATCTGTTTGTGTTCACTTTACACGTGAGCACACGGAGAAAGGTTGGATGCAGCCGTTGCCAAATCTCAAGTCAACATCTGTGCTTTTGTGCTTCAGTGTCAAATCTTGACTTGCAGAAAGTTGGGATGTGTTCCAGTTATCTCCTCCCTCCCTCCCTTTCCTTCTCAGCCACCTTTCACCTCTTTTGCTTCTCATCCCACTCTCTTTATTCTTTTTATTGTGCAGAGGTGGCTAAGTACTCACATTCTCCACTCAAGTAGAATAGATAGTAGTACAGATATAATAATAAAAAAAAAAAAAACATTAATCATTAGTGATTACACTAATTCACTCAAATACTGTTAGAAAGGTTCTGCTTCTTTACCTGTAATGATGGGGTTAGTGTTAGGTTGCATGGCGTTGGAGTATAAAGGCAATTTTACATTGATCTATTACTCTGTGCACATGTCTTTGGACTGGGAACTAGTATATCCATAGGATACCATGCAAGCACAAGAAGAATGTGCAAATACTGCACTGAAAACCCGTTTTTCTTCTCACTCCACAGTCGGAGTGCTAACCACTAAATCACCATGCAGACTTTCATGGTGATCCATAAGTAGAATATTTTTTTTGGGGGGGACAACGATTGTTTGCAAAGAAATTTGGGGTAAAATGTCATATTGTAAATGTAATGTAAAATTTTAAATAATCTCAGGAGTGAAACAGGTAATCGGATTTACATCTGGTGTTTTTGTTTGTATCACAAACTCTACAGTCAAACGGGTAAATGTCTTGACTTTTCCCTCTCAGTGTTCTTACATCCGGCCTTCATCTGTTGGGTTTCA
This sequence comes from Lipophrys pholis, assembly GCF_963383615.2. Taxonomy (NCBI): domain Eukaryota; kingdom Metazoa; phylum Chordata; class Actinopteri; order Blenniiformes; family Blenniidae; genus Lipophrys; species Lipophrys pholis. The sequence continues at coordinate 13,435,572 of NC_137627.1, read as the reverse complement.
AGTTGAATAATTAGCCATTTTTCAGAATGCAAAGAGTAGAAATTATAGATATTTGTGTTCACAGATAGGATGTAAAAGTCAAAAGCGATCAGCAATTTTTTTTTCAGGTTCTATTAAAAGAAACAAACAACAAAAAAACTTCCCTTCCCTACTTCCTAGAGGTATGATAATTTGATTTAGTGTTGGAAGGAGAAAGTTTTGTTACACAGCAACAACAAAAGTAAGAGCTGACTGTGGGGAGTAATGGCGGTCGCAATGAACAAAGTCTGTGTATGTGTGTTTTTCACGTTGGTTACCCCACTGGTGGCAGGGGGGGCCTATGAAGCCATCACAGTCAGGACAGTGCGACTAAACCTCTGATCTTTGTTCCTAGAGATTTACTGCAGGGTCTGGCACATCCACATCCATCACTGGGCCGCTGTCTGCTCAGGCCAAAAACTAGCAGCAACCACAAAAAAAACTAAAACCAGACGTAATCTAGATGTCAGCGTGTGGTACTCGGTGATTAACCCATGATACAAACCATCACAAGACGGTCGCAGTGATGTGGTTAAGCTGCAGATTGGAGTGATTCCATCAACGCCTCGTGACAGTGCTGCAAAAACCCACACAAGGCAGAGTGAGCTCTGGTTTATGTAAATTCTCCAAATGTTGATGCTTTTGGGAATGCACGGTGTACTAAAGTAGCGATATTCACCGTTGAGGCCTTGCAGAGCCACTTGTACGGCCAATGCTCTATTTGTATACAATACAGCATGTGCCAGTTATGTTTTCCACTAACTCAAAGGAGTAAATATGTTAAAAAAAACAACAACATTTTGTTCATTCATTGTTTTGATATAAACATAGTAACTTGTTTCTGTTGGGCATCAAACAACCACCTGCAAAATCAGTTGCACTTATATGGGTTTGTCACACTTCACCTCATTATGAACTTTCCAATGCAACAAAACAGAGAGGAGACTTCAATAAAACGCGTGTGCCTGGGAAGAGGACCTGAGCTCCCAAAACTGGACCAGACGCCTCCGGTCGGGTAAGGACAGCTCAAACCTCACTGACAGTCATCGTACTCGTGGAGGGATGGAGGCTGTCGATGCATGCCCGAATGCAAACAGGTATGCCCATGTATGAGGGAATCACATATCACGGATAATACTAATATAATGCAGAGCAGTTAATCGTCTGTCAGCAACGATCGCTATATGCCACTTTGCGCACAAACATTAACAGTGAAACAGAGTGAGAACTAAATAATAAAGGTCTGATGAAAGAAGTAGTCTCATAATGACTGCTTATGCCGAAGTGGATATGACAAACTACGGAGAAGAGGATTACATAATCAAGGAACGTGTTTAGACTCAGACCTGTCTGACTGCTGTAGCCAGAAGCCCAGAGGCATACGTGTGTATGTGTGTGTTGTGTGCCCACGTGCATACATGTGTGCATGTGTCAGGTCCTGTGTCTGTCAACAGGAATTTAAAAAGCGATCTTAACTCCATTTAGTGTGTCACTATGCTGCGTTCAAGAAACCCAACCCATGTAGTCTATTTTTGTCGATTCTTGCTCTCACTATGATGACTTCTGCCTTTTTTTTCTGAGGCCGACTTTGCTTTTTGACGCCAGAAAAAAACGTCAACAGGTTTACATTCTCAGCATCATAGGAATTTGCAATTCCGACGTAAACCAACGACTCCTTCTCATATACTTTATTATGCAATTTTATTGTATACAGATTTACGTTTATAGTCCCCTATTTATATTTGAAAGCGACACTTACTGAGGATATAAAACACAATACAGTGCTACAAAGAATGAAATCACCCAGCAGTGCATAAAATGACTAGAAGCAGCCTGAGGCAGATGCAGAATTAAACTCCTGCTTTGGGATTAAGGACAATAATATCAGTATGATTAATGATATGCACCAATGAACTGCTACTGTCAGTAAAAGCAACAGTTTTACATATATACATTTGCTGAATTTCTTTTTTTTAATAATAATTGACATTTTGTCATTTTGCTGTATTAAATTGCATATCTGCTAATAAAATGTTGCTTCTTTCTATTGTGTTTATTTTGATAAACAGTGCCTTTTTTTCTATTTTTTCTTTTGATAATGTAGCAATTGAAAATGTTCGGTGTCAATACATATCAAAGCAGACATGTGCAACCTAAAACAAATTTTTAAATATTACCAACATAATGACGATGCAGCACCATAAAAATATATTCCAGGAGCTGGTTGTAATTGGAAAACCTTCTATTTGAATGGGGTGACCTGAAGGTGACTATCAATTTTGATCTCCGCCAGACTGTTTTGTTGCTTTCATATGTCTGCGACGACAAGTCTCTGCCCACAACAGATATAGCTTTTCAGAATGAATGATGGCTTATTAGAGGTAGCCTGAGGTGTGGCTGGGTCTGACATTAAGGGCTATCTGAAATGAAATTGTGATGAGTGTCTTTGGGGTAATACGCTTTGCTTTTGCCTCTGGTGTTTGGCCTGCTTTGACCCCAGGTGTGGTTTCACCGTGTTGTCAGATATTCATTTTTGGATCCTTTATAAAACACAGCCCCCCCTTTGCCCATTCCCTGTTTCGATTGCAGTAAGCAATGAAACTGTCATGTTTTGGAACTGGCTGGTTTATTGTAAAGCCGCGCTTATGACTTGGACAGCTGCCAGCTACATTAACAGGAGAGTAGTAACACGTGTAAGATCAGCAAATATTAAATACAAATAAAGGAACAAATATGAGCTGGTGGGGAGAGACAGAGGAAGGCCTGTCATAAGATATATGATCAATATCTATGCGGCCAATCTCGCCTGGCTTCTCGTTGATTTTCTGCCGCTTCTTGGCGTTTACATCAATCAGCTTGAACGATCGGCTTATTGGCTGACATCCACAAACCCATGTCTTTGATTTTTTTTTCACAATGATCCTATCAAGCCATTTAACCCAGACAGTCTGCAAGTCTAAAAGTGCTTCTGCCTGATTGATGATTGATGAAAATAAAGTTTTTTGCAACGCTTGTCTTTCGACTTTATGAAAATCTCGCATTAAAAAGCTGAAACGCTGTTTCACATATATCATAAAGTGTGCCTTTGCAAACAGCTTGGCAGCACCGGGTGATGACAGCAACAACAGTCAGCGCAGCGACAAGCTGGACTGTCTGATAAGACTCATGAGATAGGAAGTATAGTTTTGAAATGAGTGGAGCTGGAATAAAAGGGGCTCCTGCTGCTCGGTAGAATACAGAAAATGATAAGATAAGGCAAGGTGTGAGAAAAAGACCCCGCGAAGGAAAGAGATACCAGATATGCTGTAGGCATTAAAGAGCGTAAGGTGGTTTGACTTTGACTCGTGGGGGCAGACCGCGTACATGCAGAATATGCAGGTGTTAGAAATGGATAAGAAAAGAAAGCAAGTGAGAGAAGAGAGGGTTGCTTTATTGGAGATTTTTGCAGTCTGTGTTACTCAAGCCACTTTATCTAAGTCATCTATCTATTGTATGGAATTTCTCTAAGGTGGGATTCAGGGCTGTGCTGAAACAAATGACTTAACAGTTTATCATTAACAGGTGCGATCCTTAATGTTTTGGGTCATTGCTTTAGAAAACCATCGCTTCCGATTTGATTTAAATTCATTTAAGATGAATTCAAAAGAGAAAAAAAATGCTGTCCAAGTTATAGCTCAGTTTTTCATTGTGTGTGTCTACAAAATAATATTACCTTTTAATTTTAATGTGATCATAAAGGCAAATTGAGCATTTGTAACCAAACAAGTTGCTTAAAAATTGTTTGAAAAAAATTCATATAACAAATTGCAAGTTGGTTTGAATAATTTTTTGTGCTTCTGACTCTCCTCCATCTGCGGACTTGACGCATGAAATTGACAATTCAAGTTGGTGCACTCACACTTTGATCACCACTCATGTAGCACTTCTTGTTTGCAGTAGCTGCACAGTGCAGAAACCAATGCAGAGTGCCAACGTTGATCAATAAAACCCTTTTAAATATTTTATTGGGGAAACAAAAAAAGGTCCAATGCAGATATCACAAATTGTGCAAAACAAGGCTTCCTTAACTTTTTTCTATTTAACAAAATTACAGGACAATCAAACAAAAAGTAAAGAACAATACTGTAATCAACAACGTGAGAATCACCTGAATTAAATTACATCAAGATTCAAAACTAAACACTTTTTACGAGGATCCACACTGTGCAAACAGCTAAAATCTAAAATAACTAAAATAAATAAATAATCAGGAGAAAACATTCCCCCACATTCCTGATACAAGCCTCCTTCTGCCACCAGCCTCGCTGTGCGTTGTGAAACTACTGTACACAGTGATGAGCTTTTGCACGCCTCTGAAAGTCCAATGCTTTTAGCTGGCGACCTGTCAGTCTGTTTGCTGCCCCGCTGCAGGGCGGAGGATAAATCCCTCAAGACCAGAGTTTATGTACCAGCAGATTACATCCCCTTCTCACATTCAGTGTTTTTAGTGAGCGTGAGATGCAGAAAGTTGATATCAGCTTGTGTTGTTTCCACAGGAAGGGGCTTTACATCAGGTTGTGTGTAGGCTGCTATATCAACACAGTCAGTAAAGGACATATTATACAAACATGGCTGCGCAAGTAAAGAGAAGAGTCATCACTCGCCTTCAGGTCCACTCCTCCTTTCCCCTTTTAGTGTGCCGTCATGCAAACAGGTCCTGCTCGCTCTCTCGCTCTCTCGCTCTCTCTCTCTCTCTCTCTCTCTCTCTCTCTCTCTCTCTCTCTCTCTCTCTCTGCACTCTTCTTCTTTCTTCACTTCAACCTTGCATGAAGATTAATTTTGTTTATTCTGATGAAAATGACATCTCTGAAATTGTTGGCAGAGTTTAGACCGTAAGGTTTAACATTACTCAAAACTTGGTCATTTTATGACTCTGTAATCATCACACTGAGATGATGTACAAACTCTTCCAGTGTTATCAATTGACTATATAAGGCAAACGCAGTGACTTTTCAACAATTTTAGACTCATATCCTGAATATTGTATGTACTGTAGGTTCGACATTCACATTAGTGAAATCGATGTAGTGGATTTGATTAGTTTTCACTCACAGTGACCAACAAAAAACACTCTAATGGTTCTCACATTGATATTCAAAATGTTTAATGCAATGGCTGATTATGTTTGTTTTAAAGATAAGACTGCATTTCATGAATCTGCAAAGAGAAAAAAAATACCAAAGAAGACATTAAGGGCAATTTTTAAATAAAGGCAACTGCAGTTAACAATAAGGTAAATAAGGTAAGGTAAATATGGTAAGTAAGGTAAATAAGGAAGACAGCCAGTTACCTTATTGTCAGCAATATTATGCTTTCAAAAAAGCAATGGGGTGAATGAAGGGCATTGCCGCAGGCAAGACTTCAGACTGAACATTTTCAGAACTGCATTAATTATGAATACTTTCTTTTTTTTTGTTTATAATCTTTATTTAGCAAAAGCAATTCCAAACAACAATACTTGAGTTCTCTTTATCACAATGTCTTGTACAAATTGCAAACATATTCATGACGTATTTGTTATTTTTCAGAAAAAAACTGACGGAAAAAGTTTGAATTGACTGTATTTATAGATCATTACGCTATTATGTCAGTGGTTAAACACAATTGATAACAAATTAAACTGTGTGTAGCCACAAAACAAAGTGAGTTTGACGCTCTTGGATGAGAGAACAACCTTGACTCTCTTCTGTGCGTCACAAATCCACGTAGAAACTTTTCACTGAGATACACACACACACACACACACACACACACACACACACACACACACACACACACACACACACACACACACACACACACACACACACACACACACACCTACACACACACGTAGTGTGTGTCTTCTCAGGCATTCTGATCCAATGTGAAGCGTAGGCCAATCGTATATTCAGCAAAGAACCGTCTGATGCAATATTCATGTGATTTTTCCATGCAACAGTGAAAGTGAAATATAGTTCCCGTTTTAAAAACAGATTTTTTTTTTTTCCCTTAACTTTCTATCAGTATGACTTGCTGTTGAATTACAAGATGCGAAGGAAATTATTTCTTTATTTGACTTCCTCTCCTCTGGTAAGTCCTTAACTCGGTTATTGTGCACTTTGTGGGAGGTATGAAGAACAAACTGTTACTGTCACTCCACCTGCTTGCAGAGCGGCAAAGCAGGACACGCAGTTATCAAACACAACACCAACTCAATGAGTCAAAATGATATGACACCATCAAATATGATTGAGGATTGTAAATGAATCAGTGTATCAAACTTTATTAATAAAGCACTTTTCCTACAAACACAAACAAAACAGCATCTATCTATACACAGACAGAATTGATGGCAGTCCTAAAACATGCATTTGTGGTTAACTGATGACTCATCATTGCTTCTAAATGTGAGTGTGTGAGAGTCGATCTCTCTTTTCCCAAAAAGATTGATGGATTGGTGGCCTATCCAAGAGTTTCTCTGCCTTCAACCCAAGTCTGTCGGGATTGTCTCCCTCCTGTAACCTTGAGTTATATAAACCATAAGAGGTGATGGATGAATGGGGGAAATAAAATGATGGCAATAAAATAAAACACTAGTTTGAGTTACCAATATCACACTGCACCTTTAATAATGAATAAAACATAACATATAATTGAAATGCATGCCAGGTTGACAAAAATATAAGATATTCAAGGGTTTCTGATAATAATTAACACTTTCTGCAGCCTGCAGGTTCACAGGCAGGCTGTTTCACAGATGTGGGCCGTAGCTGTGAAATGATGCCTCATCACGGGTTTATGTTCTGTCTTCAAGGATGATTAAAAGTCGACTACCAAAAGATCAGCTGTTGGAATTATACATGACCTCATGAGTTCCACATCGAGTTTAAATACCACACATTTCCATGGTAAAATCCACTTCTCGTGTCATCAGAAGTCACCCCGAAAAATATTAGAAGGATACATATATTAAAATGGATCATCTTTAAATGAAAAAGTAATAACACGGGTTTATAGCACACTTGTTTGTGTTTCCGATGCAGCAAACAGCCAGGTTCAGTGGTTTTAACATTTTTTTTAATGAGCACAAAGGAAACGTACATCACATAGTTGCATCATGTCATGCATGTTCATTTCTGCATGCAGGATGCAACGGGACACAGTTTTTGTACAAAATACATATCGTTTGGGAACATCTGGTGGCTCAGGATGGATTTCCTGGTGAACGTATACGATTTAGAGCTGTTTGTTTATCCACTTTGTTTATCCCCAAACTCCAAGTGCAGTACTCTGTTGCCAGTTTGGGCTGGGGATACTAGCTTAACGCCACAAATAGGAGCACATCTGAATCGCCGGGAGGTTAAAAAAAAAAAAAAAAAAAAAAAAAGACACTCGCTTGCATTTTTTGTCGGCGTCAGTCTGAACATAAAAGCAAAGCCATTTTAAATATTCCAAACATTGATTAAATTAATAGCACTGAGATTAGCCCAAACAATTTTCCAGAATGTATTTAATAACTGAAGCTTTGAAAACTCTCGTGAAAAAGTGGAGATAGCGGATCTCCTCTGAAGCTGACACGTGGCGCTAATTGCCATTTAACTTCGCCTTTGTGTTTTTTGATTCAGCCGCTTCAAAGTTAATTGCTTCAAAGCTCTTTTTTAATTCTGTGTCTCTATTAATTTTTTTTTTCCCCCGGTTTTGCTTCTTCTCGCCTCTTGGTGTTGGTGTTCACGCGCGATCACGTGCACAGCGACAGAATATTCTGGTACTCGTCACCTCATGTGTTGTAATTCCTATTCTGGTCCTGGAGTGTTAATGATCCTTCACAGATAAAGCCACGTTTTCCTGGCTCATTAGACAGACACACCGTGTAATGCTTCGCAGGTGGCTCTTGGGCGTTTCACTCTTTTATTACTGCTGCACCGTCAGTTTGGGTATATCTAAAGTGTGAGATATACCAAGGGTACAACTTGTCTTTCCACATTAAATCCAAGTTGAGATAAAAACAATTTTCAGCTTCCTGATGCAGAACTGCCAGAAAATAGTATGTAAAGACTTTTCAAATGGCCTCTCCTTGGATTGTTTGCAATTTCTTCATTCGGCACCTTATAGTGAGCTAGAATGGGTTTGGATTCTTTACTCGCCAATGATTTACAAATGATTGAAAACATTTCTAAGCACTCCTTTCAAAAGTAAACACAAACTCTAACTGGATAAATGGGAACAATTAGTGTGATTGCCCCTCTTGATTAAAATGTTCCAGTGGTGTGCGTTTGGTTTTATTTCTAAAATATAATCTGTATGATCTACTGTAGTTGATACAACTTTAGTTCTGACATTATATCTACCAATAATTAACCCATATATACGTAATCTTATTGTGTACAAAGTTAAACCAATGTAGTCAACCCATATGATTTTGATTGTCTTTTCATATTTAATCCATTTAGTCAACCCCTTTCGTACCATTGTGAGTTACCTAGTCTGAGCGTGGAAACATTTCCTGTTATTGATCCATCTGGGACCCATAAATGAAGCCTACTTAAGAAAACCTATACGGCGCTCTGTGGTTTAACACAATTGGGTCCCAGGTCGGCTGCTGTCCATTTTGAGGCCATACTAAACTGGTACCCAAGTAGCCCAGACATGAACCATGTGGGGGAGGCAGATACACGTCAGCTGGGATCATGTGTGTTCTCACTGGGTTCATCCTTGTTTTACCAGGCAAATAATTGTTTTCATCATTATCATTTCGGAGAAAAACACATGTTCTTCAGAGAAACAGGCCTATGATGAAGTCCTCACATGAAGACACAGGAGCACAACATGTTCACAGCACAGCACACAGGTCGTAATAAAGCCTCATCAGAGAGATTCAGAGGTTAGTGAAGCAACAAAACACAACAAGGAGTCAAGAGGATGCTTTTTCCCTGAGTAAATCATGATGAGGTGGAAGAAAAAAAAACGTGTCACTTACTTTCTCAAACACTTACTGCTCATAACTGCATTTTCATAACTATCTCAACAGTCTATTCTACAGTATATTTTAGTTTCCTCTTGGTTTGGCTGAGGTTTGGTGTGTGAATAAGTCAGCAAGATCCTTGGAATATTCTCAGAGTATGTTAGTTGTATTGCTTTGTGTTATGGTGTAGGGTTCCAGGAGGTTTAAGGGGCTATCTTTTCAATGCACTTATTATTCAAACCATGTAAGATGTGCTCAATAACTCTAAACATCGATACTCAGTCACAGATGACCTCGCAATATCAACTCACGCACAAACGCATCTACTTTGTATGTGCACTTGTGTCCATTAGCCAGACAGAAGCATCTACGGAGTGCATTCTCCTTTAAAGGAAATAGCTGACAAAACAGTATGACCTCCAAAGCCGCTGCACCGACACCCACACACTCACTCCCACGGAGCCAGAGGTAATCAATGAAAGGTTTCCAAAGCAGCTACTATGTTCGTATTGTTTACATCCAACACCTGGATAGTGTGCTGCCAATTTCACCTGCAACCTCTGCCGCTCAATTATAAATTCTATCCCCTCACTTTCCCGGCCTCCTCCAGTGATTAGTTGCTCTGTCTCCAGACACCTCCCCTTCCTATTTCTCTTTTCCTCTTTTCTCTTCCCCTCCAGCCTTGTTGTTTAGATTCTATTATCCGTTGCTGCTTGGCTGCCTCACCCTATTAATCCCAGCAGTTCGAATTGTGTGTTTGTGCGCGTGTGCACTGATGTCTGTGTCGGCTGCGAGTCGTGCCAGCGTAAGAGCGCACTGGCTACCGAATGTCTGCGTATGATTAATGGTCTGGGCTCGGCGAGGTGAAAGTTGACAATACACAAAGGTGCATGCACACGCTCATACATTTGCACGTGCATACACACACATACCTGACATAGGTGCCCTGGGTGTCTGTCTGCACAAAAAAAAAAAAAAAAGAAGAGCTTTTAGAACAAGGCTGCATCTCTTTCAATGCAGCTTCACAGGGGGAAGCGAAAAAGGGGATGCAGTTATAATGAAGTGGAAGTGATGTGATTTAAAAGGAGCGATGCCTCATTAAGGAGGGATATAATTGTGAATCTACCGCCGCTCACCCTGAGAGATTAAAAAGACAGTGAAAAGGGAACTTCATCAAACCACAGCTTTCTCCCCCAGCTAAAGAGCTTTAAGGTGATTATTCATTGGGTATTAAAGGTTTTTCTGTTGGTGATTCACTCTGTTGCTGATACATACGCGAGTTTATGCTTGTAGGTGTGTGAGTAAGATGATCCGCTTGTCCTGGATTCCCAGCTAAACTTAGCAGGCGACTGCAGTCATGACTGGGTGGTCATCAGCATAGTTCATTCAGCCGCAGGTCACAGCCCGGGTACCTGTTGCTTCACCCTGCTGACTTCACGCCGCATGAACTCCCATCAGATGGATATCAATGCAGCTGGGGACATGGCTGTGTGGCTGCACTGTGACTCACAGAGGCTCGACTCAGAGGTTTTTATTTAGCAGACGGTGTCTTGAAGTTCATATCTATACTGAACCAAATGTATTTTGAAAGAGGCCAGTTTGAGTCTACATCTGTTAATCTATGTTTGATCACAGGGGTGGCATTTTTTTTAATGCTCTAAAATTGACTAGTTTGAATTTGTTTTAGTTTTTTTAAATACTATACTCTACTGCAATTGAATATTGCACTTATAACTTCTTGAAAAAGTTAAGTGCAAAAATTATCAATAAGTACTAATACTCACAATACTCTGATATTGGCTAATCTTACAATTGTGTGCCGCAGCTGTGTTGTTATAGTGTTGGTGTGATGACTCATCAGCTGAGCTGTCAGCACTTTGTGGATCAGACCGTCCTGATTCACTCATCAGGTTCAGCTGAAATTTCATCAGTCGGGACACTGGAGGGCAACTGGTGGCACACCGACCACATGCGACCCTGATCCTCAGTCTTTGTGGCCTGTAAGGAATTTTAGATTATTGTGACAAATATAAGTTAACCTTTAACCACATTTGAGCCTCATTTTAATTTGAACACATTATTATTATTATTATTATTATTATTATTATTATTATTATTATTATTATTATTATTATTATTGTTACTAATACTAAAATTAATATTAATATTAGGGTCGCGGTTACCACTTCATGAGTGCTAAAAGTAGTGGCCTTATGCTCACAGACTACTTTATAACACTGAGCATGACTAATGTTTTACCTTTATGATCGCATATCCTGTATTCACTACAGCCACTGTACAGGTTACAGCAGGATTACCACAGTAAATATTGAAATGACTGCTAGTTGAATTCCAGTGAAGTACATCAGGCTCAGTGTCCCGGCGTTGTGCAAATAAACTCGCTGTTAGTCACTGAGTTTAACAAGCAAGAAATTCTATCAGCAAACATTATCCAGACCCAAATTAATTGCAAACTAAAAATCAGTGGATGAGGTTCATGTCATGCAGCTTCTCATGAAGATAAACAGACAGTCTCCTTAAAAAGTTCAAGATATAGCGCAGACACATTTTTCCTCTTTGCTTTTTCAGCCTCTTTTGAACATAGCATTTTATTAGATTAAGCTTTTGTCTTCATTTCTTCAACTTCCTGAAAAGTAATACTTCAATACTTTAATACTGTGAACAAACTGCAGCTGGATTACTGTGGAGTGGCAGGGACGCGTGAGCTGAGCTGTCAGCACTGTGCGGGTCGAATGATTGATTCACTCATCAGCTTTTGCTGAAGTTCCATCAGTTAGGACATTGTGATGCAGATCTGTTCCAGGACAATTATTGAAGTCGGATATTTTTAATTGCAAGCACTCCCCTGAGGTGGATGCACTTTTTGGCAGTCACGCTGAACTTGGCATAACACCTGTTTATGAAACAAACAGATCAATACATGATGACAAAAGGAAAACATCATTGACATCAATTCACTTCCTGCATTACCTGCAATTACAACTATCGCACATAAGATAAATAGTGAGTCAATCTGAAATATCGCTGAAAACCACAAGTTTTATACGATTCTTTTGGGAATGTGTGCGCACACACACTCACACACACACACACACACACACACGCCTACACCTCTTATTCTAATAGATGAATTGCCCCCATTGTGATTGCAGCAGCAGTAATTGCAGTGCTGCTGGGTTTCAGACATTTCTCTTTGACCACAACACTGAGCTGAAGCCTTCACATTCTCCAAAATGACATCTGGTGATGACAAGAGCATTCACATCTGCCTGAGGACTTTACAAAATTGCTGCAGTCTCCCGAGGCAACCTTCAAGCGCCAAACCATGAAACGAACACAGTCACATACAGCATTTCTCATTATGATGAGCTTCCACCCATCAAGCCTGAGCGAGGAAGTGAAAATGTCAGGCTCCTCTCTGTGAGGATGATGGTTACTGTGACTCTCCACCCTAAACTTTAACCCCACGGAGTCAGCCGTGCTGAACTGGATGAAGCTGTATGTATTATTAATGATGGCCAAATTCCACACATGAAAGCCCGGCTTTGTGGGCCGGATGAAAGACCCTGTGTCTACTCTTTCTCTCTCTCTCTGTCACCCACTTTCTTTCTATTTCTTATTGCTCTCTGCTCTGTGACTTGTCTTACATTTTCTAATTCATGTTGTGATCAGTTGGACCGAGGAGTTGGATGTCACCGTGTCAATGACTCCACCACTTTCTGCCCTGGCTTTGTTACCGAAGCTATTTACTCAAAACAACAGCCTTTTGTCCTAACTCTTCCCGAACAAAAGCGTGTTCTCATTTAGCAAGATGTCTCCTTTGTCTGTATCTGTCCATTATACTTCCTCATCTTTCACTACTGTGAGGCTTCACACATTTTTCATTAAAATAATAACACCAATCAGTCACAATTTCCTTGTGAGAACTCTCAGAAATGTTACCAGGGTAATTTGAGTCTTTCTGTGCAAGACGATACAAACACAGCGCATTTCACAGCTTTCACACCCCCCAGTGTGGAGAGCAACGGCTCACCTGAGCTCTGAAAAGCGACTGAGGCTGCTGGGAGAGAAAATCCACATGGATGAGTGTTGGTCTGCTGCCCTCCACTGGACAAAATTTGGCATTACAGTTAAAAAACAAAAAAAAACAACAAACATCTGCGAGTGACTGTGTGACCTTTGACCTTTAATCAAACTCATGAACCTTTAACAAGATCAGATGTTTTCAATTCAAGAAATAAATGTTTCTTTCATTAATTCCTTTATCTTTGAGCTTTTTTGGAGGGGGGGGGGGGGGATTTTCATCTGTATGTTTGAACACAGAGAACAACGTGGTGGTTAACACTGCAGCCTCACAGTGGGAAAGTCCTTGGTTTGCACGTTCTTCCTGTGCATGCATGGGTTTTCTTTGGCTTAACCAATTACCCTCCACAGTGGAGTATAAAAACATGGATTTCAGGGTAACTTGTGTTTTTAAAGCTGTTAAAATATTGTGTATACGTTTCCTCTTCTCAAATCCATGAATCAAAACACACTGATTTCCACACAGGATGAAATCAAGACAATAAGCGAGTTAATCTAAGGTCAAATAACGACAAACAGCACATCAGAAACGAGTGATAGCGACTACCAAACTCCATCTTGTTTGAAACTCCAGTGTTAAAGGAAACCTCCCCAACGTTCATTCGACGTGCGATATCAGATATTTTACTGAGTCGACTGTCTCTCTCACAGGAGTGAGGATGAAAGATGTGTCATTGCGCTATATGTGTTAGGGCAATGTTGTGGACGTTCACCTTTCCGTGATTGGACGGCACGAGGGCAGTCCGCCGGCTATTTCAGGCCATTTCGATTAGAGCACGCCGTGGCTATGAGAGGATGAGTAATGAAGACGGGCCCCCGGGTGGAAACTGTCATCTGTGGATTGAAACAGATCCATCTATAGGAGGAACGCAAGACTGATGTACACCCACTCGTCTAAATAAGTGGGTGACGGGGTTCCTCAAAATGTTTTGTGTCCACCTGAACTTCCTGAATCCTTGTTTACACGGTTCACCCGAGTTCCTTCTTTGCACTCGTTTAAAGTTCCACAACCTTTCGAAGCTTTTGTCACGGAGGGGTGGGGGGGGGGGGGGGTGAAGATATGTCACTGCGGGGCTTCGGCTGTGATTGATGCCGTTCCACACAATTCCGCCTGCAGATACTTTGCGAAATTAAAATCCAACTATGGGTCATAATAAGTTGAGTGCACTGCAAACCATGGAATAAATGTCACATCCTCTCATTCGCATTCGTTCTGTTTCGCCGGCTGGAGTAAATCAAGGGAACGTCTCAGTTGGCATTTCTTTCATTTGCCTTTGTGAAAAACGACGGGTGCTCCTGGAGATTTCTGCCCATAAAATGAAAAGTGCCACAACGCTTGTGATTTTAGGACTGACATAAAATTTACTTTGTTTGAGAAAAAGCGTCAGCGCCCATTGGGAGGACAGCCTGGGGGTGCAGCTATTGAAATCACTTAAACTGGGTTTCATCCGATCCAGTGGCCTTCTCGTCCAAAGTTTACTTTTGTTAATTCTCTCTCTCTGAAATCTTGTAAATCTAGAAAATTCCATCTGCCTGCGTCTCTCCAGCTGTTTTCATACACGTCTGTGGCCTGTGGCTTCACTGGTGGACATATCCGTTTTTGAATGTAGGAAGAATCAGAAATAGATTAAGGAATTAAATTAAATACTCACGTAGCCTAACTAAATGCCAGTGAAGACGCAGTTTTTGCAGTAAACGACAAAACACATCAATCTATAATATATAAACTCCTTTTTTTTTATCTTATTTTTTAGGTTATTGGAGATTTTAATGCTAAGAAACTATTTTTACTTCTGGAATGAACTTAGATATTTCTCTTCCACTATCTGTGAAGTAGTTTACTGACAGTCGATATTTTTTTTTATTATTTATTAACTATTAAAGATATAATTTGAAATAATTAATATTATTGCCTGGATGTCACAAAATCAGCATTTGTTACGTGAACCCCCCCCCGTCCCCTCATCACTTGTACCTTGGTTATATTCCAAAATGAAACAACAGGATGGAGTTTGCATGTAGAGTAAATTTGACTTCTGGTCCATAAAGCTTTAAATGGTCTCAGGCCTAAATAGATGTCAGATTTACTTGTCGAGTATGAAGCATCCAACCCCCCCCCCCCCCCTAAGTGTTCCCAGAGTCAGAAGAAACGAGGTGAAGCAGCAGTCCGTTGCTCCGCTCTTCACCTGTGGAACACCTGAGGACCGCTGACACACTCACTTCTTTTAAATCGGGCCTGGGAACACTATTATTGGCTCAGGCCTTTATCTTAATAATGTTTTTACTCTACTGATTCTCCTTTTAATGCCTTTCCGAACCGCCTCATTGCAGAGTATTTCCTTAATTTCCTTGGGAAGCGCTGTAAAATGTGTCTGAATGGTGCTCCATAGATGCATTTGCTTTCCCTTGCCTTTTCATGTTTGTCTCCAAAAGTATGAAAGAGGAAGAAGTCAGTTTGTTTAAAAGCTGTGATCTATAAACTGGGTACAATGAAAAACCAGTCAACGGTACAATTTTCTGAATCATCACCCCAATCCACAAATTGACCTTTTATTTTGATATGATTTTCGGAGGTCAGGTTTGCTCAGGGTCCCACGGTGGGAACGTGTCAGCAGTGGAGTCTGAACCTGTCGGTCTCACAAGCCCACGTGCTGATATATTACTAAAGATGCTAAAGGGTGTTTGACGCTGGATTGACTTACTGTGTGTAACCGCAGAGGAACTGCTGAGATCCTTGTTTTCATTGTCAAATATCTCTTTGTTCGGCAGACCAGCTTGTCAAGTTAGAAGCTCCGCCACGAAAGTAAGAGTATGAATTCCCACACCTCACCATTAATCAACTCTCCGCAGCCGCGATTTCACTCGAGGGGTTTGTTATATTGTTAATTGTTTAAGTGTGTGTCGATCTAATTATCAGTACTGTCTGCATATAAACGCAGGTTTTCCCTGGTGTGACAGACGTGCCCTCAGATCGGTTGTGATCGTTCTCACAGATGTGTTGATCCACATCAGAGGCTCCGGGTCACATTACTCTTCATCACTCCCCCGTGGGGGCTGAACTGATCGTCCTCACAGGCTTTGGTTGTTTCTTAATGGGATCTGGGGAGGAACATGGCTTCGGGGAACTTGGAAACTCCACATGATGATCCAATCCACATGTTTCATGTGCTGTGGTTTTAAACTGAACCCGGGGGCCGAGGCCTGTGTTTTTCTCTGGGTGTTTTTGCGTCTCACGTCTTATACGTGTTTCTATAAGATTGTGAGAAGGAAAAGTGGTGGTGATGCTTAGTTAATCATGCACTGACCTTTCTTTTCTTTTTTTATGATCACATTTTTATTTGGTTTTATGAAGAAAATAGGAAAATTGTAAACATTACAAAAGCTAAGAAATAAAAAAAAAAGAAGAAAAAAAAAGGAATGAGCACGGACTTTTCTTTCCATAGATGTAATCACACTGCATGAGTGTGTATTCCACTGCTGGTAATGACATGTGCATGATTAAAGTTCTTTCGAGCCTGCAGAGTTTCGTTTGCCATTCCTTGAGGTGATGAAGCCATCGTTGCAGGTGAATCATTGTGACTCTGCACATACAGGCAATAATTAGAACCAGTGGTTATTTCAGTTTACAAAAGGGACAAATGTTTTCTTTTTTTCTTTTTAAGTTAGCACATGGTTGCTGAAAGCCTATCCTACACATCTATTATTGCGGTTAACTTGAGAATAAAAGAGCTGACAATCCCGAGTGAATCAGATCTTGTGCTTGTCTGACCATTGAAAAGTTCTGATGTGTAAAGAAAACAAAATATGCCAGTAATGTGTCACTCATGGAGTCATGCTTTAGGAATAGTGGGGGTGTTTTTACATCACAGAGCAACAGTAAATATCCAATGGTCCACTAAAATCCAGAAGAATTCTACACATGCTGTTTAATAGAGTGGTTTTATACGCTTTGCTTCACTGCATTCTGATTCATTGTGTGCATTTTCACATTTTGAAACTCGTGGGTGAAGTTGAGTTGAAGTAGCGCCCGGCCCGCATTGTTGTCAAGGGTTAGGCAATATTAAATCGCGGCAGAGAGGCATTTTCCAGTAAGTTGTGTGAGAGTGACTCAAGCAGTAGTAAACCCGGGGATCAGAGATGTCGAAACTAAGGTGTGGCAGGTCTGCGTGGGTACTGTGGGGAAAGCGGCGGCGCTGACTGTGCGAAAACAGCTGCACTGCACCTTTAACTCAAGACCGGAGAGCCCCGTGGTGACGTCAGACGCAGGCGTGCGTGCTCAGTGTGGACAGGAAGCGCAGAGAGCTCGTGGTGTCAAGTTTGAAGGAGTGCGCGAGAAGAACACCGGAAGTTAAAGAGGTCGACCACAATAAAAATACTAGTAATGATAAACAATAAAAAAATAGATTTTTTTCATTTATAAAACTACTCGCAATAACACGTAACTGAAGATGAAAAAATATATAAAGAATTTCATCAAGCTAAGCAAGCCAGACATAACACACATTAATTTCATGTACCAATCATAGTTTCACATTATGGAGAGAGCCACTCGTGTCATTAAATTACAACAAAATATTTTTTTAAAAGAGAGATGGTAAAAACAGAGCATTCACCATCATAAAACCTTAAATTCTATTGTCATTGTCATTGATGTGTTGTGTGCTGTTTAAATAAATAAAAAAAAGTAAATCATCCATCCATCCATACACCGGAGAGACAGACAGACAGACAGACAGACAGACAGACAGACAGACAATCCTTGGTGGATGTAATAAGTAGAGAATAAATTGGAAACTTGAATGGGCACTCATACCTTTGCCAACGCCACATTTGTTTGCAGAACCGCGTTAACATCACTAGCATGATAGCCGTTAGCTCGTATTGGTAGGTCAGGTAGCTACATTCCTGTGAAACACTGAGCAGGGAGCATCTCCATGGCAACAGATGCTGATCTCCGTTGATCTCCATGTGGTGCCTCTCTCATCCCCTTCGCATGGGGAACATTTTTCACAGTTTTTGGGGATGTATTCAGAAATGGTTAGCCGTCAAATACGTACATAAAAACCAATAGATAAATAAGCTAGAAAGGGCACTTGGTAGGGTGCATACCTTCGCCAATGCCACATTTTATTGTGGAACCGAGGTAGCATCGCCAGCATGATAGCTGTTAGCTCATATCAGTGTTAACTGGGTAGGTCAGGCAGCTACATCCCTCTGTGAACCACAAAGCAGGGAGCATCTCAGATGCTGATCTCCTTTTATCTCCTCCAGGAGGTGCCTCTCTCATCTGCTTTGTATGGGAAATTTTTCTAACAGTCTTTGAGGATTTATTCGGATCAAATCATCTCTGAAAATGTCATGCAATTTGGGTGAAAAGTTGGTAAAATACATACATACACGATAAATGAATAAATGAATAAATAAATGTCAGACAAAAATATAACCAACATAACCAACTTCGTTAGTTGCCCGACTTCATTGGTTGTTCAACTTTCATTAGCAAGTAATTAATGAAACTGCCCACTTTCTTTGGTCGCCCAACTTTCATTGGCAAAGGTAAATAAAATAAAATAAAATAAAATAAAATAAAATAAAATAAAATAAAATAAAATAAAATAAGATAAATTAAATTAAATTAAATTAAATTAAATTAAATTAAATTAAATTAAATTAAATTAAATTAAATTAAATTGGCGCAATATAAACAATATATCCAGTATATACAATAGTAAACAAGAAGTGTGTGATTGCTGTTGAGCGCCCTGAGCTCTTGTTTCGAAAGTTCAGACCGGAAGTGCTCGTTTGCCGTTATGTGTGTTTTGACTGTACCTCGGAGAGCAGCGGACTCACCGTGGCTACTTGAACGAAAACGGGGGAAGCTCGTCCAAGAACCGGCTGCGCCGTCGTCGGGACCTCAAAATGCCACATTACAATCGCTGAGCGTGGGTCCGAGTCCACCCTATCCACCTCCCGAGCGGCGCGAGCGCGCGGCCACGCCCCGTTCCCACCGACCGGAGCCCGAACAAAACTGCCGGCGGAGGCGCAGCGGCGAGCGGTTTGAAAGCCAGCAGGGCGGCTAGCGGGCGCAGAGCGGAGAGGAAGCAGGACTGTCGGCTGTGCGGGGGGAACCATGAGAGAGTACAAAGTAGTGGTTCTCGGCTCCGGCGGGGTCGGCAAATCCGCGCTGACCGTCCAGTTCGTGACGGGCTCGTTCATCGAGAAGTACGACCCCACGATAGAGGATTTCTACAGGAAGGAGATCGAGGTGGACTCCTCTCCGTCCGTCCTGGAGATCCTGGACACGGCGGGGACCGAGCAGTTCGCCTCCATGCGCGACCTGTACATCAAGAACGGCCAGGGCTTCATCCTGGTCTACAGCCTGGTGAACCAGCAGAGCTTCCAGGACATCAAGCCCATGAGGGACCAGATCATCCGGGTGAAACGGTACGAGCGGGTGCCGATGATTCTGGTGGGCAACAAAGTGGACCTGGAGGGGGAGAGGGAGGTCTCGTCCGGTGAGGGGAAGGCGCTGGCCGAGGACTGGAACTGCCCGTTCATGGAAACTTCAGCCAAAAATAAAACCTCTGTGGATGAACTGTTTGCAGAGATAGTCCGACAGATGAACTATGCCTCGACACCAAATGGCGACGACCAGTGCTGCTCGTCTTGTGTTATTCTTTAAGAAGAAAAAGGACAATCATCAAGTTTTATTCTTTGCTCGGTTTTATGTTTGCAATGGTAAGTTGTTAACCTTAAGAGCTGACATTGCTGTTTTTTGTTTTTTCCTTCTTCTTCCCGGAGACACTTGAAAAACGTTGAACCACATGTTTTAATTAGGCACAGACTGAGTACAGTTCACAGTAATATCGAGCAACGCTAAACGTTTATCTTTAGTGCTTGATCTCTTAAACGCCGCATTAGTTTACTTTGGAAGCCTACAATAGGGCATTAATGCTGCTTTTGTTTTTGAGAGCCATATTGGGGAAGTGTCTGACTCATGGGGCTGAGCTGGAGGGGCAAGCTTTGACAGATTTAATTACAAACAGGGTTGAATTTGTTCATCTACATTGTGAAAGGTTACCAAAAGTTGAGCAATTCCAGCGGTTCATAGTCGGGGATTGCCAAGTTGGCTGGCCTCTGTTGAGCCCAGCTCACATATCACCCATAAAAACAATGTTTTTTCTTCTTTCTTTTTTTTTCTTCTTCTTCTTCTTCTTCTTGCATCGCTCATTCGTAACCTGTCTCCTTTCATATTTGTGGCAGTGTGTTGCAGCGAGTCTGTACTGTTGAGCTCGTCTTCGTGTCTCACCCTGGCCTTGGAGGAAAATGACGAGAGGAATGCTGCAGGGGGACGAGAGGAGGAGGAGGAGGAGGAGGAGGGGAGCAAGTGAGACAGAGGGAGGGGTCCACTCTTCAGGAATTCTGCTGGGTTGGAGTATCTTGGCTGCACGATCGTCGTCCACCATTGATGTCAACACGGCGCCCCGAGTTTCAGCCGCAGCCCTCTCACCAGTCGCAACTGTGCCGCCAATGGGAAAGCAACGGAGAGCTACGCTTAGAGAAACTCGTAAATGGATATTTCTGTATAAGAAGAAGACAAAGAGAGAGTATATTTTGGTAAATGACTGCACAGCCTGGGCCAGGTCACGATTTGAACCCAGTTTGGAGTAATGCTCCACAACACTCCAGATTTTTCTTTTTTTTTTTCTTTCCGAAGTCAGAAGAAATCTATACCACATATCCGGAGGTGGCATTAACGTGTTGAGGGCCACTTTTTTTTTTCTTCTTCTTCTTCTTCTTCTTCTTCTTCTTCTTCTTCATCTCTCCGGCGTCTGAGAGGACCCTAACTGAAGTGACATGGGGACGCTGTCCTGATCGCCCTTGTGTCGAGTGCCTTTCCAAAAACAAATCAGCTGTTCAGATTGAGTGCCAACCTACACGTATCACCAAAACAACCCTTCAACAAGGCAATCCACAAACTAAGGAACTCCTCTTCTGGATAATCTTGTAACGGTGGAGGCCGAAAGAAAGAAAGATAACTTGACTAGGTTTCTTTTGTGAATGGAATTGGTGGTTTTCTGTATGTTTTCTTTTGGCCTTTTCTTCTTTTGATTTTATTTAATTTTTTTAAGACTAAGGTGTTCTCTTTTGCAATGTCTGCTCCAACTGGCCAAACCCTAATCTTGAAATGCACAGGTACTGGATCCCCGCCACCCCCCCCTTTAGACCCGATAACAACACAACAACGCTTACCTTCCAGACCAAGATAAATCGAAAGGAATTCTGTTTCTTCTGTTTATTTTATTGTTTTTAACAGGAAATGTGATGATGTACTGTTGACAAATCTAACCTGATTGTAAGTTTATTTCCAGATCAGCTATTTAAACTGTGGGCTGTCTGTTTTAAAAAAACAAAACAAAAAAAAACGACTTTTAATACAAATTGCATTTTCTAAAAAAAAAAACAAAAACAAATTCCAGTTTGTGTTGTTTTCATTTTGTTTCCATCGGCTTTCCCCAGCACATTGCTCTAGTAGATCATTTACTCTCCCTGGACGAATCGGGTTATTAGAAAGGTCCTCGGCAAAGTTATTAGTTAAAAAAGGGTAAATGTTGATTGTGCGTAAACGGACCGCTGTTTAAACTTAACAAAAAACAAAGTTTACACAAGTTGTTTTGGGGACGTGTGGGTAGCCCACATGCTAACAGAATATAGCATTACATGATGACACTGGTGCAACTTTGTCGTTCCTTCTTTATTTTTGACCAATTCCCCGAGCACTTTACCAGCAAGCTGCACTTGGGTTGGTAGAAGCTGTTGTTTCCGCAAGTCTAGTTCTATCTACCGACCGGCTCGGCGTTCTCAAATCGGCGCGGGTGTGCTTCGGTTGTGAGAACACTGACGCAACATGAGAGAAAGCAGACCGAGGGGTGTGTACGTGTGTCGTGATTAATTTGAAAAGGAAAGAGTGTCTTTTGTTTTGGCCCGCTGCAGTGACGCGAGGGAGTGCGGCTAATTTGAAGCTATACAGTGAATGCGATGCCCTTTTTAACAGCGTGTATTCAGGTTGAATGGAATTGTAGAGTCATCCCTACCTCCTGGACGATCCCTAATTGTAGTCGGCAACACAATGAGAGAAACGCACAAGTATCTACTCAGCAACTTTACGCGCATTAATAGACCGAGCCTGGCGAATGCAGCTCTGTGGGTGGGGGTGGTGGTGGTGGTGGAGGGGGGATGTCTCCTTTCAATGTGTGGGTGTAGCAGTGTTTCAGCTCAGAGCCTGGGCCCGGCTGCAGCGCGTGTGGGTGTTGTGCTGTGATGTGGAGGGGCGGGTGTGACTGAGCAGGCCTCTCGTTCTGTTCCTGTTTACCTACGGGGATTACCTTGCCTCGGCTGCTTGGTGGACCGCGGAATGGCTTGAGGGCGAGCGAGTAAACAAACATAAGACGATTCTCACATAGAGTCCGGTTTTTCTGGTAGCGGACAAGCATTAGGGGTTTTTTTTTTGTTGGTTTTTTTAAGCTGCACCTCATTGGTGTGCTGTGCGATGTTATGGAATGTGCCGTGTGTGTGTCTCATGAGTCCGAGCATATGTGTCTGCCTGTCACTGTGCAGGCCTGTCAGGATATCTGTGCCAGTTAGCCAGTGGAAGCAGTGGTGTCGTATGTATCGGCTGGCTTTGCCCCGCACCATGTGACTGTGGGGTATGAGGACATCGGGGTGCAAGGGTGTGTGACGGGGCAGGTTACTGTGAATATTACACCCAACAGGTGCAATCAAACAAGCGTAACTGGGCATTCATGTCCAAGTGATATGGAGAGTTGTTTTTTTTGACATATTTAAAACAGTGGAGGAAACACGCCTAATCAAATATATGTGTGTGTGTGTATTTATGATGGACCATTATCATTTATGTATAGTGTTATTTGCCAAGTTTGTCTGCATGTGAGAGAACAAGCAGCATGTTCAGACACATTTTTCTCAAGCTGAAAAGACCAACTTCAGGACAAAACATTCCGTTTCTATGTTCTCTGCAGAAGAGCTTCGGTTTCCTGTGTCTGCTGTTCAGCAGTTTGTAGATCCCCCTCAGATCCTCCACAAGCCACGGCCACTTTCCAGCTGTCTTATCTGTGTCAAGTGAGAGTTAATAGCGCGATTCATCAAACGCCTTAATGCAGATTGCACGATTAGTCAAGAGCAACGGGCCTGAAAACTGAACTCTGGTGGAAAAATACAGTAAAACTGCATTGTGGATGAGAGTGGTGAGGGTTTTACAGCTATGCCCTAGTTACTGTAAATGTACACCCTCTGCTGCTTCTGCTGCTGCTGCTGCTGCTGCTGCTGCTGCTTCTGCTGCTGCTTCTGCTGCTGCTTCTGCTGCTGCTTCTGCTGCTGCTTCTGCTGCTGCTTCTGCTGCTGCACTGTTTCAATCTCTTGCTGTGGTATAAACATCTGATAGCAGAAGAATTTGCCCTTTGGAGAGAATGAGGCCTGCCGAGTTCCTGTTTCTATCTATTTCTAAGGAGTGCGAAGGTGAAAGCTTCACTTCCTGTGCTTTTTTTTTTTTTTTTTTTTTTTTTTTTAAATGCAACTCTGAGCGAATAATATAATCATCGATTTATTTAGTTTTAGCTGTTTTTGTGAAGAACTTTGCAGTGGAGTTGTGAATGCGTGTTTTCTGTTGTGATTCACGTTGATGTTGCAGCGAACAGGAAACCGGTGGTGTTCAGGTTTGTAGACGGCCTCAGCCTGTCAGTGGTGGTTGGTCATGGGAGACGGTCATGTGACGCGGTTGCCATGGTTAAGGGGGGTTGGGATGTGGTATGGCTGCTCGGGGTGGCCTTGTGACCTATGGGAGCTTCACTCACTGCTGGAATGGTGACTGTAGGGCGAGGAGAGGAGGGTGTTGGTGCGTTTGATCATTTTTTATTTTTATTTTTTTCCCCCCCATGTGTTGTCAAAAACATCTGCCTCTTACGTTTTTGGGTGAATTAGGACAGGGTGTTTTTAACTTTTAAAGGTAATTTCCACAATGTTACACAACTGCAAAGGCGGAATTTAAAGCTTCAGTTACGCTACATGAAATATTGACTTCCTGATAATTTAGATAAGCTGGAGTGTGTTAAAGTAATGCAGGATGCAAGTTTATATATGTGTGTGTATATATATATATATATATATATATATATATATATATATATATAAAATGAAGCCAGTTGCTCTGACAGGAAGTGTTGCAACGGAGCCAGTGAGAGTGGGTGGTGTGTGTTTGCATTTTTTTTTACATGGGACTTAATCACTATATAGGCTCCTTGTTGAATTATAGGCTTCTCTTTCTCTTCCAGCGTCATCGTGCTATTTTTGAAGCTGTGTTGTGTTCAAGAGAGCGGTTTGCCTTTTTTTTTTTTTTTTTTTTTTCCCTTTTCTGAGCACATGTGCCTCTCATGTACTGTATCTGTCTTTTTCAAACCGTATTACTCCTTCCTTTCCCCTTCCCGGTGTTTATTTTGCCGTCATATCTCCCGACACTCCTGAACGAACACAGAAGAGGTGCATGGCAGAGCCTCTTATGTTTGGTATTGTTCATTTTATTGTGGGTTTCTATTTGAGTGGAGGATTACCATAACAACACAGGAACATCCATGCGCTCCTTGTTTGTCTTATCGTTAAAGGCTGAATGAGTTTTTCTTTTTTTTTTTTTTCTCTCTCTCTCACACACATGAACACACACACATTGCAGTTAACCTACATTGTGCACATTTTAAACCACAGTGCAGTTCAGATTCCTACAGCGGGACTCTGTCCAGGCACCGGCAGCAGAGGCATCGCTCGGCTCCCCTGTTGCTACTTTGCAGGAACAGTGTGGGCTGGATATAACCTGACACTTTCCTCCGTACCCACATCTTACATAATCCATGGCCTTTTATCATATCCTTTAACTGCACTGCGCCTTGAGGTGTGAAAACCTTGTCATACTATTAACAGCAGAGTGTGAGGGGATCTTCAAACGAGTAGCTTTCTCTGGGGAGAGGTTGTTTTTTTTTTTGTTTTTTTTTGCAGCGTGGCGATGTGTCTCTCTGCGAGTGTGGTCTTGACCCTCTCAACTCTCATTATGTGTGCCTGCTGAGTTTAACAGGAGAGCTGCGTCGTGACTGACAATCCGTCAGTTCCTCCACTCGAGCGCTCTCGTGCGAATCGGGGAGTGGCTTGTTCACTCGGCGCTGACTGTGCCAAGATGGGAATGCCCCAGAATTCCTCCCATTCCTGTCATTCCTTCATCTGTAAAGTCTGGACATGTCTTTAGCCTGAAATGAATGAGAGATGGGAGAGCAGAGGGAGGAAATTCATGCCCGGTTTAAGAGTGTTTTTTTGTTTTTTTTCTTGTTGTGACGGATTTCCGTGTTTTGCATTGCATGATCACAAGCCTGATTTCGAGGTTAAAAACGCCAAGAAGTGGCTAAAAAAAGAAACGCAAACAGTGGAAGAATGAGCAACTGTGATGAAGGATAAAAGTGAGAGTGGAGGGTTTGTCTAAACAGGCCTCCAGACACCGCCCCACTGTGTCACAAGATTGATCCCACCGGGCGCACAGTCAAACTGCTCTTTATATCCATCTTTAGATAATCATAGCACAGTTGTGTCGGTTCACACCAGAGCGCCATCCGAGAAGGAAACTAGGCCAGAGAAGCCAGTCAGACACGACTAGTTACTTGCGGTGTCCCTTGTGTGGATTAATAGCTTTTGTTCACCAGTGTCAGTGAGGACGAGTAATGCTTAAGGACCTGATTAGTTAATGAGCTCGGTTACAATCAGAGTTTTAATTATGATGGAGGGGAGGGGGGGTTAAAAAATCAGGTCATGGAGTATATAGTGGTATGACATAGTCTGCAATCGGATCTTGCTTTAGGTATGATTAAATATCTAATTAGTATCTTGAGCCGTCCAGATACATTCTCAAGTCTTCAGACTATTAACACCCTCAATGTCGGCTCTGAGTTCGGCTTGAGTGATTCAAACCCCGCCAGTCACTTGTTCCGCAGCAGGCTTCAGGCGTATCGCCTGCGGTCCCGGGCGTGGCTTCTCACTTGTATGACAAGGCACGTGACCTGCAGGAAGTGAGCGGCCCTCAAATATTATTTGTTTGGAAACTTGTTTGATCACATGCTTGCCTCAATGTTGACCTGCTTGTGCTATTTGGGCGACTTTGAAAGGTTTGGTTAAAAAAACCACAGCGGAGACATGTAAAAGGCTGAAACTACTAGTTGTGATAATGCTCTGAGAGAATTTTTTTTCTTTTTTATAATGTAATAATACCCACACCCCTTAACTACTGCTCACAACACCACAAGAGATCGCTCAGGGCGCAGTCAGCAACAGGCCCGGAATCTGGACCGGGTTAAGAAAATCAGGAACGTCACGAGACACAGAGCCGAACTACATGTTGAACTACTAATACTTGTTTTTCATGACAAACGTCTCACATTTACCATATCTGTGTCTTTAAAGACTTTGGAGGGGTGGTTTCACTAAACTCGACAGTATTGTTTGACTTTGTTTTTCATTTTCTTGCATCCGTTTGCTGCGTCTGTGAAAACCGGCATGTTATCAGACGTGATCCCAATGCCAGAGAGCCACAGGTACATTATAAAAACTTTTCAATGGAGTGGAAAAGTGAAAATTTCCCATCATTTCATTTAAACTTCCATACAATTTAAATTTATTACACACAAACACATTTATTACTCATTAAAAGCAAATTCTTTATTAGGTTTCTTATAAGATCAGTCTTCTATTTTGTTTGTAAAATTTTCTTTTAGTTTATATATTATAGGAAAGAATTTTCTAATATATCTTATTGATTATAGATTATCTTATAGATATCCTTCTTAGCAGCATTTTGTATATACATGTAGAAGTTATTTATAATATATACTCCTGAACTCATAAGAGAAATAAAACAGACCAAAAATAAGACCTAAATGCTGATTTTTCTTAATTCAGACCAGATAAGGGAAACTGGTTTCCCCGTCGGCCGCATGCGACCTTGCACTTTGCAGCCCGTGAGCAAACTTACGAAAAATAATAAATCGTTGGTTTCATGGGTGATTGGCGCACATGTCACCCAGCTATCAATTAAAATTAAAGGGATGTATTATTTGGTTTATTTCAAAAACAATAAAAATAAATGTAAAATGCATTACACCATGAATATAATTAGAGACATATTGTACGATAAACCCTTTTCATTGAAGTAGCTGCCGTCATTTTTCTAAATCCTTGTGGCAGATGTGTCCCCAGATGATTTGTCCCTCTGTTGGTGAGGACGGAGTTTTTGTCCATCGAGACCTCAGCAGTATAAATTCAAGTTTAGAAATATTAACTGTCAAGGTGATTATTTGTTCCTGTTTAATTTACATCTTCTGATCTCTTGAAACAGCAAGAAGGACACAAATCAATACATTGGCATATAATATATTGTTGGGCACTATGTTGAGTATTTGAACTCTATAATAACGTTTCTCTACAAAACAACTTCGTAAAGTGGGCCGTTTTCTTTTCGTTGCTGCTCGTGTGACATTGATATTTTACACAGGTGAAGTGATTTGTTAAAGCAATCACACGAGGAAGTACTTAAAAGTATTCATTTGCACAAAGGTGCTTTCAATTTGTAAATAAGTATAATTACAAGCATGCAACCTTAGTTGTACTTTCCACATTGGGTGAATGATTCAGCGCTTTTTAATGTAGCGATGTCCAAACATACACATATCGAACATTTCTCATCCAAGCTCGCTTATTTCCAATTCACAGCGAGTTTATAAAAACTGACTTGTACTGGGACTCAGCGTCTTTCTGAGTTGTCCTCACCAGGACAGGATGCTCGATGTCAGTGCGATGTGGACGTTGGCCCTCTGGTCAAAGAAATCTGTCTTCACCTATTATACAATCCAGCTTCTGCGGATTTGTGCGCTGTCAAACAAACAGAGTTTTTACGTCTCTGCTCAGCTTGAAGCCTCACCCCCCCCCCCCCCCCGCCACCGTTTTCCTCTCCATTTTTCCTCCCCCAGCTGGTTTAGCAGTTGTCGGGGGAAGAAGGTTAGTGGCGTCATCCTCCGGGGCACCACGCTCGGTCACGTGACTGACTCCCACCACCGTGGTGTTGCACTCCTGTCATCGCAGCGACTTTTCAGCAGTCTGACTAACATGCCGTGACACCCGTGACCTTCTTCCCCCATTTATGGTCAACGTCTTTTCCCAGTTTTTATCTGCAGAATTTCTGTTTGTTCCGTAGATTACTCCGTAACCTCTGATTCCTTCCACCTGTCCCTTCTTTATAAAGCAAAAAATTCTCAATATGTCTCAATAGAGTGCAGGTGCAATAAAAATAAAAAAAAATAAGAATATTGCTGAAATTGTAATGGTTTTGTTAGGTATTTCTACACACATACGAACTAGAAAGGTGGTTAAAGAATTTACATAAGTCGAGGTCGTGGGGAGGTGACACCGATCACAGCAGTCGATACATAAAGGCAGAGTACAGGTCACCAGCGCATCACAGGGCAAACGAAGAGAGACTCGCACACGTATTACCTACAGGCATTTTAGAGTGAACAATTAACCTCAGACGCATGTATTTGAACTGTGAGACAAGCCTTGGATACTCTTACTCTAAGTCAGGTGACCATTACACAACAGTGCAGTTGCATTTTCATGACTCAGAAGCTAAAATGATGAAGAAATGATAGGAAAACGGGCTTAAAATGTTCCGTTTTTGCATATATTGGATCTGATTTTTAAAGAAAGTTTCAGTTTTTTTTCCTACATTATGGTAAACATGAACTTTTCCACAGCATTTAAACTTTTTTTTTTTTAAATCCACCTGTATTATTTATATCTAATTCTTGACAACAGTTTCTCTTTATTTCCTTTCATTTCACCTTTCTAAAAAAAAAATTATTTGTGTGCATTTTAGGTACCCATGTTTTTTTACTCCTTCTGTCTCAATCAATTGGCCTTTTACCTTCTGTGTGGTAAGCATGCAGCTTCATCGTCAAACTTTTCTCTTGAGGCACATTTATGCAACATTTCTTTTATAAGCTGAGTAACCAGAGGGCAGGGAAAAGTACACTGTGGGAGGGAGCCGCTATGAAAAGGAGCTCAAGGTTTTGTCTATAACAGAAAAAGTGTTGTGCCGTTACCTATTTTTTTCAGTTTGTTGTGTTAGTTCCCGAGGATCATATCCCTATTATTGTTCCTGAATGTGGGAATTACATTGCTGACAGAATTACAGTAAGAAATACTTACTTCCCTCTTATCTTTGTAGTGACGTTTCAAGATATCATTAAGCACATCTTGTTCATGATAGAAAAGGGGAAGGAACTTAAATTGTATTTTGATGGCTCATGCTTGATCCTCTTTCGGAAACGGTTACCAAACATGGCCTTGGCAGGAAATGTTGTCACGACCGAACAGCGTGCGGCACGGCCGCCTGGTCACTTAGCTGTCAATGTGTAATTACACAAGCTACCACACCCAGAATGCCAGAGGACGTTTTACACACACACACACACACACACACACACACACACGCACACGCACACGCACACGCACACACACAGCAGCTGGAAGTGAGCGTGACAGTGCAGTGAAGAGAACAAAACATTCATACTGCCGCCAAATCACTGTTCATATGTCACACTCGGTCATTGTTTCATGAGTCACACTCATTTGAACCAAAACTACACGATAACGCGCCGGGAAAGGATAAAAACAGTGTGTACATTCACAATCACATCCGCACGTCCCACTTATTCATTGTTCTCGCATGCACAATAGTCACAGATGGAGCTGTCGTTCTGTTATCGTAAAGATGCCCCACATGTGACCCTCCACGTTGAATTGATTTCTGAGACTTTTGGAGGGGTTTAGCTCTGAGGAAATTGCTCATATCCTGTGTGGAGCTGTGGAAGGGGAAGTCTCCTGTGACACTGGGAATCTCCAGCCTACTGACCTACATCACTGGACTGCCGCTTTGCAGGGTTAAGACAACAAAACACAGCGAACATATGAGGAAGCCATAATTCTATTGTCAGTGGTAGAATGGCTTGTTATATTTTTGTCTCGGCAGAATTATTCATTAAGTTGCAATGAAGAGTATTTCTGTAAACACAATTTGTTTTATACTCAGTGTTTCAGTACATGAACATTTTTTTTTTTATTATTATTTTTGAGGCCTTTCAAACAACGGATCTCCGTTCTCAAGAAACATTCAAAGGTGATCCGGTTTCTCATTTTAAACCTAACAAGTCTTTCCTATTCTCACCAAAATGGGACCAAACATGTGTAGATAAAGCAGGACTGCGTGCAGGAGTGAGTTGTTGTGCATTATAGATATTCTATTGATCCTGAGGGCAAATCAAAAGAGTGCAAGTGTAAAAAATAATCAGGGGCAAGAGTGGAACAACAATCCCACATTTCTCCCCAAGATGCTTGCTGGACAGCCATTCCATAAAAAATAAAAAATGAACCTTATACTTTCAGTGGTTAAGACTTTCCGCATGTCTATATTCAACATACATAGAGCAATATTTTCAACAAGTGTTGGATTTTGATGTAAGTGATTGGCTGTTATGATATACTACATTGGGGACACTTCAACTGAATAAAAGCACCAAGGTGGTTTTTTACTTATATTAAGATGATTCCAAAATGAATAACACATTTGCATATTAAAAAAAACAGTGCAAGAGTAGACACGAACAGCTATTATGACTCAATCTGCTACACTTTCTTCTGTGGCCTATAATGAGAAGGTATGAAGAGACAAACAGCATATGGCATGGGTATGTATGAGACTTAAAACAAATCAATTCATTGGAATTTGCTATATATCTGTTTAGATGTTACAGCCATGTTTAATCTGCGCGTGTAAGAACGTTTTGTGGGAAGTTGGATGTGTGGCAGATGTCATTAGTTCTCGATCCTTGAGAATTACAGGTTAGAGGTTGACGTGACAGTAAGTGCAACTCTGCTCGGATCGTAGGCATGTCTGTCTGATATCTAATTTGAGGATCCTCAATTGGCCACCGTCCATTTTTATCTCCATCGCAACAGATTACACTCTTCGTGGTGTGATGTAACTCAGCCGGAGTCTACCTGTGAAAAACTGCATCCATTCCTCGGTTGTTGTTTTTAGGAGAAGGTGTTAAAAATTCACAATCTGTGATGCAAATATCTTGCTGGGCTGCAGGCACAATAATATCACCGAAACGCGTGTAAACAGGTGGGAGCAGCACATAAATCTGAAGCTCGCGGCGCCTTTTTGCCATTTGCCACCTGTTTGGTTTATGATGTTAGTTGCTGATCAACTTGTGCTCGAGTTCAGTGTGAGGATGCTGACATTTACTATCATCATCTGTCTGTTTTTAAATACATTTTTGTTGGCTTGCTGTGCCTGTAGACCAGTGGGGGAAAAAAAACAAAAAAAAACACGAGACACTCTCTGCAATCTACACCTTTGAATCCTTGAAGTGTTTGGATTCACTCTCATGGGGCCGACTGTGGCCAAGTTAGAAGAGAGGATCTTCTTTCAGTCTCAAGGTAGCAGGTTTGATACAGCATCCTCTCCTTGCATGGCACCTGTCACCATTGTGAATGGGTGAATGTTACCAATGATGTATAGTGTTTTTCCATTATTGTTGAAGCAGTGGAAAAGCGCTAAAAAGAGAAATCTGTTTGCTACAATGTGTGAAAGGTTTTCAAAGGAGGTCTACAGTTTTTCTGACGAGCATTCTAAAGAAGGCCTCAAGGGATAAAGGTCAGCTGTAGATGAATGTGCATACCCTTTCATTCCTCCTCAGACCATCAATCTATCCATTTTCTACGCCACTTTACCCAACTCAGGATCATGTGGGGCTGGAGCCAAAATCCAGCTGACGTGAAGGTAGGCTGCACCCTCAACAGGTAAGTGGTCCATTACAGAATAGAAAAAAAAAACATCCATTGTCACACCTACAGGCATTTTATAAACACCAATTAGCCTCAAATGAAAACTGATGCACTCGCAGGTAGAACATGCAGAGTGCAAAAAAAGGCCCCGAAGTACAACCAGGACCAGAACTGGGAACTTCTGGCGTTGAGGCTAAAGTGCCAACAATGATACCACTGTGCAGAAGCCACATTCATTATTAATAAATCAGTTAGTATGGGAAACAGATTCTATTGTACCACTTTCTATGACCCCCACACAGACATGGTACAACTTATAGTTCTGTCCCCTCATAATGCTTATCTCATGTGTCATGTGACATGCGACTGAATGGTGTTCAGTGTTGGTGATCAGTGTGCTGACAGGAAGGAAGGGTGTCTCCATCTAAGACTTCCTGTCCCGCTGTGTGACTCAGTGTCACTCCTTGTGTTGCTCTTTTCCTTTTCCCCTTCTCTCTTTTCTCTTCCTCTCTCCTCCAGGGCATGTGTAAACCTGTCCCTACTTACCCCTCTGGCTCACATTTGCCTTCATTTAGTATGAGATATTGTCTACTTTTGGGCCAGCTGTAATGGGTTCTGAAAATTCTGCTGTCATTATATGGCTACCTGCTCAAAGAGGCATTTTTCTTTTTCGCAGTTTATTGTTTTCGAGATTTCTTTTTTTTTTTACTGATGAGAAGATGAATGCATTTCCTTTAAGTCATTAGTACTTATCGTCAGATTACCTAAACTCAGATAAGAAATCATTAACAGGTGTCCTTTAAAGGTGATTGGTTGATCTTTGGAACTGAGTCCTTGTTCACCTCTGGCCCCATTTTCTATTTTTTTTTAATAACTGAGGTTAGTCTGACTATCAAACTGCAGACCTGAGATTGTCACCAAAACCCTTAGCAAGAAAGTAAATAATTGCTCCAGTCAAAGTCACACCATTCCTTTCATGATTTACATAATTTAATGGCACTTCATAAAATAGCAATCAAACTCATAACAACATGCAATACTTTTTTTTTTTTTAAACTGTTCCCACCATGTACATGACAGTGTAACAAATCAAATTGTTCTAAATGACTGCTTGAATATTATATAAGGACAGATGCACTACAGCAGAGTGTATTAGTAGAGCCGGCGGCCCTGATCTACTGAAGGTAAGAAAGTGGTGTAAAATTGATATTATGTGGGTACATTATTGCGTAAGGAATACTCTAGATTGTCTGAAAAACTGGGAATTTATGCAACGAAATTATGTTTCTTTTGAACAGAATCTAGAAATATTAGTGTCGTTTCCACTTGTCTGTTTATATCACATTTGAAAAGGCGGTGCTAATAAGTTCCACCTTTAGCAGATGTGTTTGTATTGAGAGGTGTTTTTTTCATCTGTCTGCCCTCCCCCCAACTTTTATTTTGCTAACTTTATTTGCTTCATAAGTCTTAATATCTTAAATGAATCTCTTTTGTTGCTCTTCTTTCATTTTCCTATCTATTAGCTGATACTATCAGTTGTCTCCCATATCAAGTTCTTCTTTGGTCTCTTTCTAGTTTTCCTCCCACATCAGATTCATTTGCTGCAATGCTCCAACATGCTTGATCGCTTTCTCCACCAGCAACATCCAACTATAATGTATCACATTTAATTTTGAGCTCGTTGGGACTCGGCGCTCTGCGCAATCCATAGTGAACGCAAGCAAAGAAACACTCAAACGATACCTTTTCCAGAAGATCGTTCTTCTGTGCGCAGAATCTAATGCAAAACCCTCATTTGAATAATCCTCCGTGTGTAATGTCAATCATGGTTTGTATTCTGAGTTGATCGCCCACAAATCTATTTCAGTTAGCATGCAATTCTGCAAGCTTTATTCATCGTCTCAGTAAATCAGACCCACCGTCTTGTTATTTGAGTGTCGCCGTTACCTTCAATATGAGCTTAGTGACAACCTCAACTGGTCCACACTGCGGTGAAAGAACGCATCGTTTTGAATTCATTCTGGCATTTACTGGTGATTAGTGACTGAGGAATGGAAAAGTTATGTATTTTGGCAGGAGACTGAACTATAACGCTGCTGAACTTCCAGTATTGTTAAAGTCAATAGACTTGGCGTCATTTACCTATCGAAAAAAAGTCTGTGGTAATTATGCCATATTCTGTGCAAAAAAAGAAGTGCAGTAGGTAAAAAGATACGATATCCATCTTCTACACAGCTTGGTTGAGGGAGGTCACCTCTTTTAAATGATGCAGAAGACTTGAGTATACTGTATGTAGCAACACACATTATCTATTGTCTATTCTCTTGTTGGTTGATAACAAGACTATTTGACACTTGTCATTTTTAGGGGGTGTGTAGACTGAGGGGTGTTGTTGCTTTTGTGTTGTTGTGTGAAGGTATGAGGAGTAAAGTTTTCCTATTTTGCATTTCTTTCCTCCACTTCCTTGTTGCCTGAAGGTGCACTGAGTTCGGATGATCAAATGGCCTCTTTTACCTGAAAGTGTCCACTTTTCTTGTCCTGTAGAAGCCGTCTGGGGAGGGACTTTATGAATTCACGAAACATTACTTTTTAAAAAATGTTTTTTTTTACAAGGGACTTTTAGTGCTAAACTGTGGCGTTTGCACAAAATACCAAAGTGCAAGTGTTGCTTTTCAGAGAAACTTACAGGAAACTTCCTCATTTACAGTCTCAGTTGGGACAAATTAGTGGTGAATTGCAACGTATGCTAAACTGGCACTTATAAACACTTGTCTAATAAAAGACTCAGATCTCATTTAGACAATGAAAACCAATACTTGAAGTATAAAGTTTTTTTTCTTTTTCTTTTAAATGATTGACTTTGAGTGAAGTTGACTCTTATTGAGTGGGTTCTACCTTCTGACTGTAATGTGTCTCTGCACTGCCTTATAGCCTCAAACCATTCTACTTCCTCCTGGGGTTGATTGACTAAAAAAAGCAAACCCCCAGGGCCCTTGGTTGCCGAAAGTCTGCACATATCTGCAACATCTGTGGTTTGATTTCTGGCCAGCTGGATCTTTGTCACTTTGTCTTCATTTCCCCACATTTCAATTATTTATCTCCACTGCCCCAAATAATGCCACTAGTACCGTAAAAGGAAGAGAATTCCCAATGAGTGCTTGGGATGACTACACTACACTCTCTGTTAGTATTTAGTGGCCGCCGCCAGTGATCCTCTTTTAATCCATCACCCTGAGCTGACTCCAGCTTTGATAATGCTAATAACAACAATGTTTATGGCTTGAGTGTGTGATCTATCAGCTGTAATGAGAAGCCCTCCATCTATAGTGGTCAGACCAAATCATTGACAAAAGTGTTTGTCTCAAACAATTGAAAAGATGTCAATAAACCAATAACCAGCAAGTGCGAGATTAGAATAGGGGTTGAAAACAAGCTTAACATGACAGTCGGATAGGAGAGAAGAGAAAGGTAGAATATACAGGGCCTGCGAGAGATATGAGGAGCACATGCTTCAGGTCTCTCATTCAGGCTAATGCCATTAGTGTCACTGCGCGGGTGGATCATATGACACAGAGACATTACTGCTCTTTATTTATTTACCCCGATGCACGCGCGCTCAAAAATTCCACCATGTCGCATATCCTGTTTAATCGCAAGAACCCCCCCCCCCTCCAAACCGTTACCTTGAAGTCATACAAATCGCTCAGCAAAAACACAAATTATGCTTTTCCTTTAATGGCCACACATCTCAACAGTCAGCTGCCAGTCACGGCCTCTTCATTGTTCCTGTTTCTTCTTCCTGTCCTTGAATCCAGCCTCCAGGCTTCCCTTCCCACGTCATCTCGGTGTGCGTAAGCCCCCTAGACCATATGGGCCCTTGGGGGCTTAGAGGACCTCCAGCCAGCTTGCCCTCCCCTCAGAGGGTCTTCTGTCTGAGGGGAGTTCATGGAGGGTATCCTGTTATCACTTCAGCTGCTCCAAACTGTATCCCTGGGAAATTAAAAAAATAAATAAATACAAAACAGAGAACGAGCTCATGATTGGCCTTCTTTTCTCTGGTTGTCCTAATTTATTTAAGCCAGAACATTTGAGATATTTGTAAGCAAAACACTTCATCACAGAGTTAGTTTGCTGTGTAATAATTATTTGCTTTGTGTTTTGCGGATTTGATGTGAGATAGACAGATGGCTTCTTCTTACTCACCAATGACTCTCTGTCTTTCTCTCTCAGTTCCTCGTCTTCCTCATGTGCATGTTCGGATGTCTGTGTTCGTGTGTATGCCTACACGTCTTTGGATCTGAGTGTGTGTGTGTGTGTGTGTGTGTGTGTGTGTGTGTGTGTGTGTGTGTGTGTGTGTGTGTGTGTGTGTGTGTGTGTGTGTGTGTGTGTGTGTGTGTGTGTGTGTGTGTGTGTGTGTGTGTGTGTTTTTTTGTTTTTTTTTAGGAATATCCACTCTGAAGACCATATGGTACAACACTGCCTGCTGGGCAAAGATAAATCCCGCATGCAAAGGCAGCAGAGACACCAGCGCACGCACACGCACACACACACACCACACACACACACACACACACACACACACACACACACACACACACACACACACACACACACACACACACACACACACACACACACGAAACACAATTAGCCCAGCCTCAGTATCATGTACTTGTATTGTGCATTGTAATTAGTCTGCACCTTCTCGTCTGCTGTTGTATAACAGCGATACCCAACAGGCCTGTCTTGTGTTCATCTGTCAGTCTCTCTGCTCCCCTCACTGTCCTCCCTCCTCCTCCTCATCCTCCTCTTCTTCTCCTCCTTCCTCCTCCCCTTTCTTCCTTTCCTCATGGCAGGCTGAGTTCTACCTGCCTGCCTTTACTTGTCTGTGTCTCATGCTTTCCATCTTTCTCCAAAGCAACTTGCCCCCAGCCTACCTGAGTCATCAAACCTTTCCTGAGCTATAATAACTCATACCTTTTTCTTCCCACACATCTGACTACCCACGTGGAAGCTTGTCTCTTTAGTTTGTTGCTCTCTCTCTCTCTCTCTCTCTCTCTCTCTCTCTCTCTCTCTCTCTCTCTCTCTCTCTCTTCTATTCCTCACCCTCCACCTCCCTGGCCTCTATTTATTTAGAAAATGTCAAGTCTCGAGTCTTTCTTCCTCACAGCGGTCCATCAGAGCACTAACCTTGCGCACACCGAGAGTTGAGAAATAAGCGGCACATGAGCGTTTAGGTGTGTCATACAGGTTTGAAACTTACCCTCAGGGTAGCTAAATCTATTCGAACCAGAAAACAAGGAGGAAATATTCATATCGCATTAAGAACCTGTGATTTCTGACTTCCAGGTGTTTTTTGACGTACTGTACGTACAGTATTTTTGCAAGTACTTGGTGTTCTTGTATAATTATTGTTGACATTTCAGTGCATTTGGTTTTGTCTTATCTCCAAATACAGCAGTTCATGGTAATCTCGCAAGACAATTGCAACTTGCCTGGACATGTAAGCACTTTAGTGTGAGTCCTTTTTTTTTTTTGTTATTCACAGACTGCATGAGTAATGGTGTTATTTTCCCACCTCTTGTCAATGCGAATGATTCTCTTGTAGAATTGAAATTTTAAAATGTAGGGAATTTAGGAAAAACAATTATTTAAAATGCATGTGTACTTGATTTCCAGTTAGGGACTTCAAACTTGCAGCTCTACTGCCTTAATCCTTCCTGCATGTTCAGATGTCTGTCTGTGCTTCATACCTGTGTAGACTTGCAGCCAGACTGCAAATAAAAAGGGAAGGTCACTAAAATCAAAATACTCCAAAGCTCCCACGCTTCTCCTCCTGTCTTTCCCTCACAGATTAGGCAGATCACATAAAACCATTTACCTCAGTGTCTCTGAACACCCGAGTAAACAATGAAACATGCTGTTTCCTTCAGAAACGAGGGGGGAGACAGATTGTAAACCCCCCGTGGCACAAATCCTCCACCCCCACCGCATCTTCTTGCACCACTAACTGTCTAACGTGGCAACATGGATGAGGGCACAGCTGGGAGAGAAATGGAAAGAGACATACAATGAGTGGGGAGGTGCAGGAGACAAGGCGTTTAGAGGCTGGTTAACCAGGACACTGTATTCCTGATGCATTTCAGCCAGTCGAACAGATGCAAGGCAGAGATGAAGGCAGAGATGAAGGCAGAGACTCGGTGGAGGGAGGTTAAGGATAAAGAGACAGACACAGGAACAAAAGCAACGGCATTTTATATGAAACTGAATTTCAGAGGCAGCCCACTGGCATAGTCACCATGACAACACACTTTAACCACCATTTAATTGGCGCTGTCTGCACTTGTCTGTTGTATCTCCATTCACTCCCTCTATGTACAGTGTATAATTATGCTGTGATTTCTAAGTATCATGAAACAGCAAAACCTTCAGTGATCTGTAGGATATACTACTGTTTGTTTTGAAAGGCCATATATAACAAAAAAATCGCCTTTCTTTTTTTATTACAGGTAAGGTACAAGCTTGAATTTGTGTTCCAACCAAATTAAAACTATGGCTACATGGTTGGAAAATCAGGCATATGGATCCTGTAATTTGGGTACTGAAATAACCCTTTATCGGGCAAATGACTGTATTTGCTAACTCCTGCATTTCTTCACACTTCTGTAAGTTACAGACACGCAAGGGGTACTTGACTAAAATGTTTTACAACACACAGAGGTTCCTTACTTGTACAGCATATCTATAATCAGCAAAATTGTTGCTCTGCCTCATACGTCTGCCCAAACATTTCTCGTATTATCATGTACATTATTGTGCTTGCGTCACTCTTTTAGATTGCTTCTTTTACTCCCATTAAATGGGCCTCAACAATGGATTTGAGGAAATATACGACTGGAGCGAAATAGTCTCCATAATTTAACATTGAGAATTTATCCAATTCAAGTCTTGCTGGGGGGCCTTTATGTGCAGAGTTTGCATGTTCTTGCCGTGGAAGGATTTTCTCCATTTACTGTTTTTATCCCCACAATTCAATAACATATTAAACATCACAGGTATTGTGTCTGTGTGCAGACTATAGTGAGTGTTACTCTCTACTGTGTTCCCTATAGGAGTCAATCTATTGAATACAGAGTGTGACTCCTCATCTTCCAGAAGTTCGAGTCTTGGTTGTTCTTCAGGTGTCTTTTCTGTGAAGTTTTAATGCTCCCCCTCTATGTGCGTGCATTTTCTCCATGTAGTTTGGTTTCCTATAGTCCAAAAACATGCGTTAAAGGTTATCTGGTCACTCAAAAAATTGCCCAAAGGTATATGTGAGGTCCTCTCTCTCTCTCTCTCTCTCTCTCTCTCTCTCTCTGCCTTCACCCATCGTCAGACGGGATTGGCTTGAGCACTCAGCAAGCCTTATTTGGATAAAGCAGTGGATAAAATGGGTAGATGGGTATTGTTTATTTTTAGGCAGCAATGCTCACTAGTGTGATGTGACATCAGGATTTGGCTGAAGTGAGAAAATGATCTACTTTAGAGACATTTTGAATATATAAAAAATTATCTTTGTCATCTTCAAGCCTGTGATTTCTATGAGTCTCTAATAAAGTAGTAGACATCTCCACTGAACTTGACAACAGCATGTTTAGACGGAAGTTTATGAACTTCAACCTCAGCACACTTTATC
Organism: Lipophrys pholis; assembly: GCF_963383615.2. NCBI lineage: Eukaryota > Metazoa > Chordata > Actinopteri > Blenniiformes > Blenniidae > Lipophrys > Lipophrys pholis. Next base: position 13,395,841 of record NC_137627.1, on the reverse strand, counting down.
TCATGTGGTCGTGTTTTTTCTGCTTTGTCCATATCTGTTCTCAGAATTTTGCAGATCTCTGCCTTTTTGCAACCTTTGTACATTGGTTTGGATGTTGGGCCTACGAGCGCCATTTACTCGAATTTACCATTACTTGCCTTGCATATGAGATTTGCATGGATGTGTCTTACAGGCAGTACAGAGTCTGGAAATGAAAAAGGGCTTTCCGCAAAGAAATCAGGTTCTGACTTGCTTATAGAGTCAATGATGTGATGAACAGGTTTGGCACCCCGGATTGGCAAAGATACAATAGAAAAGAAAGTTCTTGTCTTTGACATTTCACTTCGATTTCTTGTCATCTTCATCCCCTGTCTAATTATCGTTTTTTCAGGCTTGACTGTGTTTGGGACTCCAGAACATGTAGGAAATGTGAGAAAGAGAATAAAGAGTGAGATGGAGTGACGGTAAGGTTGGCAAAAGGCAATTTACTGTTTCTCAAGGTGCAGTGCTCTGAATGCGTCTCTCTGGCTCCCTGTGGGTTACTTGGCTATTTTCAGAGAACTGTAGGCGGCAGAGAGTAAGTATTCAAGCCAGGACAAAATGGTGATGTTCTCTTAAGCTTATAACAGCTGCAATGACAGAGAAACACATGGATGGTTATGGAACAGGAAGTAGGTTGTAACTACAATTTAGGTTGATATAAAATTATCTTATTATTTGTTTTTGATCATATGAAATAAATGCACATGGACTAGACATGATAATTTCACCCCCACAGTTATAGGAAGTTAAACCTCTCTGGGTTTTAGTTGACCCCAAACAGAAAAAAAAGTAATTTCTTGCTGATTGTTTCCACGATGCTTTTGAATACAGAAATATTTCCTGTGGAATGTTCTCTGCTCCTTTCAGTAAAATGTAATTTATTACATATTTGAACTGTATCTGTATCAGGTTTTACCGAGATTAGGAGAAGAGGTGGTAAATACTTCTGGAGAAGGTTTATCGATAAGTTAAAATGTACTCTCGGTTCTTTGGGGGCCTTTTTCGACAAATCGCAGGAATTAATAGGCAAGTTAGGGTAGAGTAGCAATATATATATATATATAAAAACATACAGTAGGTGTTTGGAAGTAAAAACACCCAGACTCAGCTGTGCATTCCTGTGAAGTGAATCCATTCCATATGCCTCCTGGGGAATACACAACAACACACACATTTTCCCTCTCCCTCTCCCATACACACACACACACACACACACTGTAGAGTTGTGTGGCTGTGTCTGAGCCTGCAGTTGATAAGATAGGGTTGGGTTACACAGCTTGCAGGCAGATACTATTGTAGCCGTTGACAGGAAACTGAAACAGGGTGGGATGGTGCGGCTTCAAATTTGCGTGGCTGTTTTTGTTCGTGTGTGTGTGTGTGTGTGTGTGTGTGTGTGTGTGTTAGAGGGATGCTTGTTTGAACGTTTGCCCTCTCCCCTCCTGTCAAACGGTTTTCCAAATTCACTGATTTGCATTGATGAATACTTCCACTCACTCCTGCACTGAGGGCTCTTGTGCTCTCTGTGAATGAGTGTGCCCCCCCCCCCCCAAAAAAAAAAAAAAAAACTGCAGAGAGAGAGGAGACATACTGTAGGTCAGTCTGCATTCTGCCATTTGGCCACCAGACGGGACACTGGGGCGACTGTACTGGGTGGCACTATTGTATTCTGCTGAATGAGAGCCCTGTCAAAGACCCGCAGACACACTGACCTTATTCTGCTTTGTATCAAGTCTCTGGTTTCAAGTGTTGTGTTGTGTATGAGTACAAATATACAATGGCCACATACTTTACACATGGGATTTTAGAAATCACGTGCAGAAACTTTAATATTGTTTTAATATTTGAAGTGAATCACGCTTGTGATAAACTGCACATATAGTACACAATGTAGGGCCAGTGTTGAATGTAAGACCATGCCATTTAGATTTGTTCTGTCTTTTACTGTAGTTTATTAGGCGAGGTTTGTCTAACTCAATTCATGTCACACAAATTCTAAGAGTCATTTTCATTTTGACTTTTTTTGTGATAACATGAAACTTTTTGTGTCGTATAAGCTGTTGTTTGTCATACAATTTCTACATGTGTTGCATTCAGAGATGTTTATATTTTGAATAACAACTCAAAAAATTAAGAATTTTTGTACCATGACTAATTTTGGCAGTAATCATTCAGCACAGGCAAAGCAACCCTCCTTTCTTTAAATGAGAAAGTGTGAATTAATTTTGTTGTTCATGAAAACAAAAAATAAAATTGAACAGGTAAAGGGTAAATATAGAAGAGAGGAGGTGTATCCCTACATTTATTCAAGAAAATTACAGTTATGTGCAGACTAATAATTGAGGAAGACAGGACGTTCTTTTCCAAATTATTAGATTGTTTTTTCAGGTAACGTTCAGTAAAGTAAGCTTCATTTGTCCAAATGTTCAATATAATATTTAATCAATCAATTTAATCAGTTTTTGGAGTGGTTGTCATCTTGGCAGTTTGATACCATGTTACCTCTCACTCAGTAACACGCACACCTCTAAAGATGTTTCCTTGTGTTTAGTCAGCTGAGACAGACTGTAACCGCAATTTGAATAAATTTGCAAATTGGTGCAAGAATCACCGTTGTATTTGCACGTTAAACATCTCAATGAAAGTTATATCGATATTTCTGTCACTGTAGAATTTGTAAAACTAAGTAACTGTAAAAGGTCCTAACAAATGTTTTGCTAAACGGGTGCATAGCGCCGTCCTGTTTAACGATGGCTTCTCTGTCTTTTGTAGTTTTTCTTTTGTAACTGAAAGTGGGTCTCACTGATCAGTACTGACAATCTATGTTTGTCACAGAAGGTGAAGATACAGAGAAGTTGGAGGGATCAAGAGAAAAGCTGTGGGAGAATACACAGCAGACAAGGTCAGGAGCTCTTTCAAAATACCCACTGAATTTATCTCCCGAGCATCAGATGTTGTGACCGTGGTTGTGCAGAAGCTACTCTCCCTCCGTTACAGGGTATTATGACTCAGTAACCCAACCTAGACAAAGCAAGTATTGGATCAGTGTTTACGCTAAGAAACCAAAATTCTCAGTGTGACTCTCTGTCTTCACCTCCACGCTTACCTGTGAAAAAGGAGTAACACTGCTCACAGAGTTTTGTGTTGCTGCGACTGATTCACGCGAGCTGTCAGACCGAGAGCTGAGTGCATCGCTACCTGCTTTCCACGGGCAAAATGAACCCTGCGGCCCGGCTTGCTCACAGGCTTCTAATTCAGGTGGAGATGTTGAAAGGGTGGCCTGGTGAAGCGCTCCATTAGTCTGTGCGGGGCTCACAGTCAAACAGCTCGTCTGAGAGTGGAGGCGCTCATCCAATGTGCCATCCGTAGAGAGAGGCAGATAAAGGAGGGGTTGGCTGAGTGTGGATGGATGACTCACAGTGTGTAGGAGCAGGGAAAATAGATTAGAGTTCTCTGGACCCTCAGGCTTCTTTATTTCATCTGGTATTGTGAAGGAGTAAAAGAAAGAAAAGACAAGGAAGTCTGTCGCTTGAACAATGTGATGTGAGAACTAAACACTATCTATCTATCTATCTATCTATCTATCTATCTATCTATCTATCTATCTATCTATCTATCTATCTATCTATCTATCTATCTATCTATCTATCTATCTATCTATCTATCTATCTATCTATCTATCTATCTATCTATCTATCTATCTATCTATCCTTCCATCCATCCATCCATCCATCCATCCTTCACATTTTCTTTCCTCCTCCGTTTCCTCCTGCGTGGGCTTGTTGTCAGTCATCAGGGCTTTTTACATTGTTCTCAGATGAAGAGCAGACATCTGCATTATGACACAACTAATTATACGACTGACTTAAACTAAGACGGGGCATATAAGCAAGTGCCCATAATCATTTTTTACACGGATAGTAAAGTCCGATTAGTAAAAGCCCTATTTATAAAGGCATTTCAAACAGCGCATGCAGGGATTGACAACCTCTCTTATGTATTTTGAAAGATACCCAAATACAGAACAGAGTGCAATGCAGAAGTGTCAGTCGCTGTTTCAATGCAAGCATACTTCCTCACTGACTTCCACAATGCCGAAGCATCCGTTGACACACAGTTTGATACCAGACTAACGACTGAAAATCACCAACTTCTGTGCTTCAGGTGTCAAGTTTTACTTTTTTGAATGTGAGTCATCCACCAATATATTGGAGTACGTTCACAAACCATCTGTCTTGTCACAATTTTATGTTGCATCCAGTGGTGGCCTAGAGGTTTGAGAAGAAGATTTGGGATCAGATGTTTGCAGGTTCAAATCCCTCTGCTGACAGGTCATCACTGTGAGCCCTTGAGCAAGACTTGGCAAGACTCCCAGTGGTGCCACACAGTGGCAGCCCACTGCTGCTAAAGTTAACAATGAATTCGGATAGGCTAAATGTGGATAAGTAATTTCCTCAAGGGCATCATAAAGGAATGTTTTCTTTCTTCATTCATGCAGCTGAGAGCTGGGATAGATACCTGTTGAAAAAGTCGCATTTCCCAGTTTACAATGTTCACACGACAGTAATATGCAACACGAAGCAGTGCTGCTTGTTGCTATCAGAGTGCATGAACATGCACCTCAACACTAACAGCTCATTTTCACATATAGAATCCTACAGGAGGGTGAAATGAGGTATAATTTGATTACCTCTATTACAAATTTGCTGTCCAGCTGTTACTCGGCATTATGCTATGAGCACATATGCCAATCATAACCATCACCATAACATTTTATAGATACAAACAACAACTTTATTTTACTGAGGTATTCCGAAAGTATAACCAAAAATCAGACAACTTTTATCAAAGTTACTGCCGTCTTGATCATCATTAGCTCTAACCACATTCCCAGAGGGAAGTTCCTAGTTTGACAAATTCAGAAAAAAAATTTTTCCCACTAGGAAATAGAACTATTTCCACCTCGACCATTAACACACTGTGAAACCTTGTGTTTTTCAAACTTGCCACTCTTGGAAACTTAGATTTGCGGGAAATAGTTCTCATCTGCAGCCTCATTCTGTAAAAAAAAAAAAAGTCATCATCTGAGCATTTTCAAAGACTCTTCAAAACTAATCATTGTCTTCTTGTTATTCACAGTGGTGTGTGATATTGAGGAGCAGACAGTTTTTCCATAGATATTCCAGATCTATGACTTGTTTTTTTTTTAATTGTCTTTTTCTCACTAGTTTGTCCTTTCATTAATTTTAATTAAATTGTTTCTTTTAAACGCTTCAACTTTGGCATCTCCCCATCATGAAACAGAATAAATATGTGGCATCATTCAGGAAAGGCAAGGTATGTGCATTTAAGCTGTACCATTCAGACACAAGGCCATTCAAGATGCTTTACAGGAATTCAGAAATAAATGTTCAACATTGGAAGAAAATTAAAATTTAGTTGGAAGAAAAGGTTAATAGTTATACAACCAAAAGGAAAGATATTGCATAAATTGCATAAAATAATTATAATTGTAATTTTAATTCTAATATTATTTCTCATAGTGCGTCTGATGCATTACAAATGGTCAGCACTATTATAATTTATTTTCACCTTGAGAGCTCTCAAAGCGCTACACAATTTCAATCAAAAATGAAATCATTCATTCAGACACTACAAACCTGCACTGTGAGGTTTCATACAGAAAGACCGAATTGGGGATTTGACGTGACCCGTGGGTGCTTCAACACATGGACATGCAGGATTAATGAAGTTATAAAATGTGTGGTGAACGATGACAGCCATGCTACATTTCTACATTTGCACAACCGAAAACGTTTGAGGGATCATCTTTTCAATATCGACTTCGATGCAGCGAAGTGTTTATTTTGTGACACTACCACTTTAACAGTATAGACATGAGCTCACTTCTTTTAGTGATGAGCTCATTTCTTTGTTCACTGGTGGCCATGGCCGCTTCTCGTACAAACCCAGCTACCTGTTCCTTGCTGGGATGACTTACAAATCCATTCCACCTCGCAGATCCCTAATAGTTTTAGTCACACTGCAGTGGAGGGTGTAAACGTGCCAGTGATGTCAGTCCGCACGCCCCGATGATATCATTGCTTTTGTGGAGGGAAGTCGTCCTAAATCATTTTGCTGTCAACGTCTTCAGCATCCTGCAGATTTTGATTATGTGACAATGACTTCATACTACTGCCTCCCATCTGAGACTGTGCACTGTGTCAATAGATCCCGCAGGGTATTTACAGAAAATCACATTGGGAGACGGACGAAGGAAATTTCCATTCTGCTGCTTTCATAATGTGTCACAAGTGCTGGAAAGAATTAACAGCGTGGTGAGTGTCATGTCTCTCTCCCAGCTGTTGTTTGTATCTATTTTTTCATTTTTTATTTTTTTTTGTCACAAGGTTGGTTTATGTAACAAAACGCTTTTGCAGCATCGGTGCAGGAAGACAGAAACCCAGATAGAAAGGAATCCATAAATTGACAGTGGTGTCTGTCTATAGAGGAAACGAAATCCTGCATCCTGGAGACTAAACGCCAGCTGAAACACAAGGAATTTAGCTTCAAAGGAGGACAATGTGACCAGATGACAGAGAATGGGACGCTGCCAGATTTGTCAGTGGCAGACGTGGCATGTTCGGCAGAACTGTCATTCAGCAGTATTCTGGTCCGCTCAGGAACAGCAGATCCATGGCGAGCTGAGAGGTGTGGGAGGGAAGACTGACAAGAGATGAGGAGGAGGGATCTATTCAGAGGGACTCTGTGTTATGACTGAGTGACAGGACAGTGAGGTGTGCGAGATGGATGCATTTTCAAGTGATTTATGGGGACGCTCGTGTTGAGCATGTTGTGTGCTCTTGTCAAGCAGACGAGGCCTGTCAAACTGGATTTTGACTGTCTTGAAGTGAGAAAGTGTGCATTTGTGTGTGTGCATGTGTTCATGCATGTGTGTGTGTGTGTGCTGTAAATTAGCAAATTTGACTCTCCCAAGAAATAGACTACCACACATTGTTTCCACAGCTGCAGCAAATTTCTGAGGCTCGGCGGGCCGAGTTGGATTCATCAATAATAATCAGCATCAATAGTATTTGACACACAACCTGGTCAGTGAGAAAAACAGAGAGGAGGCAAAGGAAATATGGAAGAAGAGAAACATGCTAGGAAAATGCCTGAGGAAGTTGAGCTGGAAGAATACTGAAATAGCCTTTGGCTCAATATGACTAAGACTTTAATTGCACAGAGATGTGGCCCTCTGTTGAGAGTGTTTTTTGTGCGTGTGCATGTGTGTGTGTGTGTGTGTCCTAAGCCCAGTGCGACTTGTTGGTTATTACCTACTTCTTCATGTCAGGGTTGGGGTTGAGCAGTTAGTAGTGATGTTAAAGGGTGGACAGTGAAGGCATGAAATGAATAAAATGCATACTGTGAATTAGTTTGTGTGTACCTGCATTCGGTATTGTTTTGTACAGTTATTGTGCTGTAAATCTGTTTACACACGAAGAATATGGGCTCTCGTTGTCCTCATGGGAAGAAAAAACTAAACAAAATCTTCATATTGCAAGGCAAAGATCTGTTTTAAGGTCATACTTGTGTACGCCTGATCCCTTCCTGAACCTGACCCCAACCACAGTCAAGGTTAGGATCAGAAAAGATCAGGCTTAGGCAAGTTGTAAGTATGTAAGTATCCATACGTGTGTGTGTGTGTGTGTGTGTGTGTGTGTGTGTGTGTGTGTGTGTGTGTGTGTGTGTGTGTGTGTGTGTGTGTGTGTGTGTGTGTGTGTGTGTGTGTGTGTGTGTGTGTGTGTGTGTGTGTGTGTGTGTGTGTGTGTGTGTGTGTGTGTGTGTGTGTGTGTGTGTGTGTGTGTGGTAGTATCTTTGTCTATCTATTCCAACATTAAATAAAGCTTCTTTTTTTTTCTTCTGAGGGTAAATTACTGTCATTGTTCGCTTACCTTCTCCTCAAATACTCTGTTACATCAGTTTACAACAACATACCTCACTTCTCTGTCTCTTTCCCATTTTGTCTTCCACAAGTCACACTTTATAGATGTGCTTAGTGCCACAAGACCATCTTCTTCATCTGCCCTACATCCTCACATCTGTCCCTTCTTCTTTGTGTCTCTTTAAAGAGCAGATGACTCAAACTGCAGCTGCAGGGTGAATGCTGAGTCTGTTGGTGCATATGTATGTGTGTGCATGTGTATAGGATTTATGCATGGAAGGATACACAAAGGTGTGAACCATGGGACTCGTGTTTTGGCTGCAGGAAATCCCAAAGGTGAGCAATTATCCTCTAATTACCACCAATATATTGTTAATGGGGCTCAGTTGTTTCAGCTATTTACCTAACATACAATGATGGATAAGTAGCTGCAGGTATAATTACGTACTGAAAGGATATAACAAAAATATCAGGATTCATCAGCACATCAGATTTCCTCTCTGATGCAATTAAAGTATTTCATTTTGCAGCTTGATGAAGCTTGGCATCACCCAATGTCCCTCTCGGAGTGTGAAGAGACTGCAGCGAAAAGTGAAACAATTTGTCATATTCACACTGAAGACATTTGCAGATTTCTTTCCCACAGCCCACAGTTTATCATGAGGAAACGATGTTATCGCTGCTTCCTGTTGGGTTTCTTGCTGTTCCTGGTTTGGCAAGGGGGAATTGTGTTTATGTTTAATCGGCAGCATCGTCGTTATGAAGACAAATCTTTCCTATATCCTCTCCTCTGTTTGGGATCTTCTCCGAAATAACACATCTCCCATCTGAGTGTCTTTATTTCACCAAGGAAGGGTCTGAGCAGGTAGTCAAACAGTGTCATCCATACAAATACAACCACTGGGAAAGAAAAAAGAATGTCAAAGCTTACTGACAAAGCCGCCGGCCTGTAGACCCACCTGGTTTCGTGGCTTAGCTGAACCATTACCTGAGCGAGCTGCTCTTCCCCTTGTTCTTCCATAAAGCTCATCCTCCTGTAAGCTTTGTCCAGACTAGTCCCAGACAGCGTGGCTCTGTCATCTGCAGGTTTTGGAGAAGGTGTGGATTACGGCGACAATGCAAGGAGAGATTTCAGTTTTATTTAATTAAAGGGTTCGTTAAGCAGCTTTGAGAAGAGTAATTAGTTGCATTCATGGGTTCATTGAAGCGGAGGGAGGAAGATCGTGGGGGGGGGGGGGGGGGGGGGGGGTCATGATGAGTGTGGACTGGGTGGGTGGGGGTGGGTGTCATGATGAGTGTGGACTGGATGGGTGGGTGGGGGGGAAGGGGGTAGATGACTCAGCAGCAGAAGGAGGAGGAAGGCTGAGCTGGGGTGACATGGTAATAAGACAGCTGATGGGCTTAATAAGTCAAAGTAAGGTAGCAGGCAATGAAGCAGAAGCCACAGAAACTCAAGCCGATATCAAGTTGATCAATATGCATTGATGTGATTGATAACAAATGAGGCTATAAAAAATGTCTGCCATCAATGTATTTGTTTATATTCCACATATATAAATAGCAAGAATCAATTTGACTAACCTTTATAAAGGCTGCTTTAATGGTAATTAAAAATTTTTTTTTTTAAATTTAATTCAGAATACAAGTGCCGATTTTTAAAAAGAAATTTTGTCATGCAGAAATCAACAATCTGTGGGTTCACAGTGCTGCCTTGTCCTAGCCTCTTTATCTTCCACTTAATTTTTGTGAGCAAAATGCTTGAAGGATGAAATTAATAAGACACTAATTTGTTTCACACTCATCTCAAACCAACGTCAAGGGAGTTTTTGTCAGGATTGAATTGTTTTCTGTTTCCTTGTCGTTTTGATCATTTGTCCGTCTTCCTTCTTCCTTGTCGTCTGTCTTTATTCTGATTTTATTTTCGTCTGTGCAGTTCAAACTTTGTTCAGCAGGTTGTCTTACTCTCACGTGCGCTTTCAAGAGTCCTTTCTCATGTGCTTTCACGTGACTGACTTTTTGCTTGCTGATTCTGTTTCCTCTGCCTGTTTTGACCAACTAAGCTTTTATTAAAGACTTCTGAAATCGATTTCCTCTCAGTATGCGTTCTGAGTCCTTCCCTGCACTCAAGAGGTAACAGATAGTTGGATTTTAAATCGCTGTTGTGAACATTTCGTTTTTATTTTTTTGCAACAAATTATACTTCAATAAGATTTATATCACTATGCTATCTCACAGCTAATTGTTTCCAATACACTAAACAAGGACAATAAATAAATATGTTTTTTTAGCCACCAGGAAATGTCATACCTGTCCATCTTGAACCACTCTTACAGTTTCTGTATTTCCAAAGGAGTGTCTACATTATGGTACATTCAAGCAGCTCAATCTCTGCCTCAGATCAAGGAATATTTGACAGCATAATAAGCTCCACTGTGGCTTTTTAGTATTACCACCTTCGGGTTGTCATTCATAAAATGCAGAGCTGTCAGTGGGTTATATTTCATTTTCATTTCCATCATGCAAAACTTTAAAGCCGGAGCTTGTAGATCACAGAAACATGACTGATCAGTGAGAGTGATGATTTACTGACTTTAGCAGTCAAATACGATAAAAGAGATGTGAATATGCAGAACAAATGTGCATTACACATGAATAACATTCCAATTAACTGAGGCAGATGGGCTGGATATTGTAAACTAACGAGAACAAAGCTTTTACGGTCGATTTACTTTTTCTTAAATGACTGGTTTTGAGTGCAGATAGATTGTAAGACTTTGAGTAAATGGCTGTCAGGAGGAAAAATAGACCTTTCTAAGATATTTACATGCAAATTTGAGCATCTGAATGTGTGTTTCTCTCACAACTGTCTCTGAAAATATGAAATCTACTAGTTATCGTTGACATTATTTCAGTTGGCTTGGCATTACCAGTTCAGAGAGATCGATCCTAACATTATGGGCTTTTAAGAATCACACATTTTTTGGGTCCTAAACTTTGAACCAATTCTTTTCTCTCCGTCCATGCCGAATAGTGCATATTTCAGTGCCACACATTGCAAAGTGTCCAACATGGTGACATCATCGTCCTGGGGCAAACAGCCAATGAGAAACCCACAGGGGAGAGTCAATCACGGGTCATCGCAGTAGTGTCGGCCAATCAGCACAAGCCAAAGGGCCTGTAACCATGGTGATTAGCCTGGGTTCAAATGTATGTATGTGGCAGATGCCCCCCGTGTTGGTTCCATATGCATGCCTGTGCATAGATATGCCCGTCGCATCGATGCTGTACTTTGAGTATGCACAATTTTAGGGCCGCTGAGCTGTGATGAACTGAGGTCAATCCGCTAACACCACAAATAGTGAGCTGTCATCCCTCGTTTTTCTGACACGAGCCTTTTGCAAACACAGCATGATCAACGCATGCATTTTGGCAACTTCCCTGAATGGTACATGCTTTTTTGCAATGGTAATTACAGTCGTTAGTTCTCCTTTGTATTGTTCTCTGAGAGGATGGATGAAGAGACGTGTGGGTGGCAGTGAAGGGTGAGGGGAGGGAAAGCAAGGACAGCGAGCAAACTGCACCGCTGAGTAGGAGAAGTACAATGTGCAGTGAGTCAGAGGAAAAAACAGGAGCGAGGGAAAGCGAGAGGTGTGCTGAGAAAAGGTCAATGTGTGGAGGGCTTTTTTTTTTTTGAAATGCCAGAAGACTGAGAAAGCTCGGGAATGTTGTGTGCAGTGGATCTCTATGTGTAGTGGCTTTAATCCTCAAATCTGGCCAGAAGGGAGTTGTGCATGTAACTCCCCCCAAAAAAAGAAAACAGAAAACGAGAGGGAGAATGTGCTACTAAACCGAAGCGAGATACAAAAATGTGTAACGTGACACATAGGTGTGCACATCTATTCTTGTAATTCATTTGAATAGGCTGTGTCTGATAGATAATGGGAGATTTAATGCAAAGGGACACTCTTAGTGGTTCACTCCATCAGAACTGTTTGACTTTATATCCCTCATGCGTTCTCATTCATTGATTCTTCTGCCATACTGTCGTTAATATGAGGAATTATCTGACCTCCACATTCCCGAGTGCTGCACGTAGAAACCGTGTTGTCATAGCCATTGTCAACGCCTATGACTAAATCATCTGGATTATAGGCTTCGCTGCTTTGCTCAATCACTTTACTCAAAACTCGCCACCACAGTAATCCAAGCTATTCATACACAGATCTGACTTCTGGCCTTCTGGACCATCCTGGGCTTTTTTTTTGCTCAGAGCTCTTGTGCCACATTTGCTCAAGCACAGATTTAATCATGTTTATGTCAGACCAGTCGGTTCTGGACCAGAGTGGAGCATGCACAGTGATCTTAATCCATCTGGGGGTGCACTGTGGTGCAGTGGTTAGCCTCACCTCACAGCATGAACGTCCCTGATTCAGATTTTCTGGGATTGGGACTATCCACCGTGTGGAGTTTACTCCTTCTCCCAGTGCATGCAATGGGTTTTTCTCCCCAAACGTAATAGGTGACGCAGTGTTTCTGGATTGACCGTTGGTGTGAATTAGTGCGTTCGTGGCTGTCTGTCTGTTTTCTCCTGTGGTGTATAAAGCGGTATAGAAGATGGATGTATGGAAAGTCGATCTGGATTAGATCATGTAAACATCTTATAAATGACCTTTTTCCTGCTGTATTCAAATCCACTGAGCTCCGTGCTATTACACTTGAACACATGTCTATTAACATGCGGACGGTTTTGCTGTCGTCTTTCACAGCCGGTGAGATAATCAACTGTAAAGCTTTTGACTCAACCAAGTACAGTGGAGATGAATGAAATTACATGTGTCGTGCTCAAAGACTTAGAAAATGACATCTATAATTAAACGGCAGCCCGTCGCTTCAGAAACCCTACTCTGGATAGTTCGCAGACTTCATTGTGGTCCACTTTCAAAAACACTGTGCTATTTTTCCACCAAATATTCTGACCTTGATTTTCTCTATAGACGTCCACATTCCTGGTGTTACCATTAGGTTAATTCGTCTTGCATGCAACTTGTTTGGGAGGTCGGGGGACTCGCTCAGGGTGCTGGAGTGGCAGCCTGTCAGCAGTGGGAATCAAACCTGTAAACCTGCTCTTTTAACACATCTGATTGTCATACCTGCTTCAACCAAGTGAGGAGTGTAGCCGTTATAGCCTGCACCAACTAACAGCAGGGGAACAAAACAACCTGAAATTAAGATAGAGTCACCAATTAACAAGTTTTCTTTTTGATTTGATTTGTGCGCTCAGAGAGAACATGCAAAAAACACACAAACAACCAAAGCAAGCTGCGCTAACCGACATCATTTGCCTCATACTTCACTGTGAAGTTCAACCTTGCGTTGGATAGTTTCCTTTGTCACACTTGTTGAGAAAACATTATATTGGACCATCTCTAACTTCAGAAACATGTATAAGATCACAAGTATTGCTTGCCGCCCCATCCTTCCAACTCAACCATTGAGCACGTTCAGAAAACGATTGCGAAAAAGCCTTCGAGAGTCATTTAGTAGGCCCCGTGTGGATGAGGAAATTGAATCATAATTGTGAATTAAATGTAGTTTATTTTTTTTAGATAATAACCAGCGTGGCGGCGTCTAAAACGCAGCCTTGTGCCGCAACGCAACAAACGATCTCAACATTTCTTTCCAGCGGGGTCGCAGTTTTATGCAGATGTACACGGTGGAACCGTGGTGAACATTTCAAGTTAAACCCTGCAGGTTAAGCAGCTTATATACAAAAGAACAAGGACTAATGCAGTAATCCTTGGCACTTGCTGTAACAAGATATCCCTTTCATTTCTGTAATGTGCACTGTAAGCCTTTCGAAGCTTTTCTGTTCGTTTCTTTTTGCATTTGTTTTTTAACTTGTTTCATCTCGTTTTCTCTTTAAAATACGATCAAGATCAGAGTTGGCTGCTTTTGATAACATTCACCGTATGTCTCTTGTGCTTTGCACTTATGTTTATCATCATATTCAGTCCAGGGCCACGCATCAGTGTAGTGGTGAGCACTCTCTTGACTCTTGAAATTTAATGTTCTCCCTGTGTGAGCATGAGTTTTCTTCAGGTTTCCTCCAACAGTTCAAATCACACATTCGGTTGTCGACTCTAAATTTCCTGTAGCTGTCACAAAGAAAAGTTGCGAGGTACCAACATAGTGGACTTTGTTCTATTTAGAAACTGAGTTTCTTCTTAAATGAACTCAAACCAGCAACATTTCCCATTACTGCAAAGACGCCATCTCGCCACATTAGTTTCTGTATGACCATTCATCCACGTCTATAAACAAACTATTTAAGCTATTTAGTCTCATACAGCAATACCTCATTGCTCCACTTGATAACAATTGACACATTGCTGTTTGGGTGAAACACATCCTTTTTTTTTTTTTTACACGTGGATGAAAATTATTATTTTTTTTTTTTTTTGCCATCTAACACAAAAAAAAGCAAAACAAAGTTGTACCTGAAGAAACTGTAGAAGTCCTGATCAGGTTAAGATTAACAAAAGGTTCCAGAATTTAAAATGTCCAGTCAGAGAAGGTAGAGAACTAGAACAAGTTTTTTCAGCCAGATAACATGGCGGAAATATTGAGCTTGTTTGAAACAATACAACAGGATAGGCTGCTGCAGTTCCTCTGTGGAACATAATGAGGAAGAGTTGAATAGTGTCTGTGTGACAAATCCAAGCGTGTAAATGCAGACATTTGTTAAAGCAGTTATTTATAACTGTAATTAAAATCTTATTGTGAAATTCAATATCTGGTGATTACAATGTTTATAGTATCTATTTGTGTGGGTAAGTTAACAGTGTAACAATGTTACATACATACCACATATAGTACATGGAAATAACAAAAAACGACATCTACAAGGTTGTTTTTTTTTAAAATTCATATATATATATGAGGCTCCAGGATAACAAAATAAAAGAATAGCATTGCATTCAACTTGAAAATGAAAAATGTGCATTTTCTAATTATACAATCAGTTGACACACATGCAATAAGTCCAGAGCTGTGCACAAGTTGTCTCTATATTAATAACATGCCATTAAACAAACATGCCAATTTGTTGAAATAAATGACAGGTCAAGCAGATATTTGTTTAAAAAGTGAAATTATTTCTTTATTTTTAACTCATCCAATTCATCGTTAACTCCACAGCTGTGGGATTTGAACCTGCGACCCGCAGATCCGCTTCACTCAAATCTATAAAAGTGAAGGTCCTCAACAACTACTAAGATTATTACTCACATTTTAGCTTAGCACCAGATGTGTCATTGCAATGTTGACAACAGGCATTTCATTGAATCTATATCATGAAATATCTTCATTGAAACCAATAACTTTCAGATATTATTGAAAGTTACTATGTAGTATGTATCCATGTTTTGTAAACACATTTTAAAAGTTAAAATAACAAACTCCAGCGATAAACAGTTTGGATATGAATTCAATCTCTCTCTCTCTCTCTCTCTCTCTCTCTCTCTCTCTCTCTCTCTCTCTCTCTCTCTCTCTC
This sequence comes from Lipophrys pholis, assembly GCF_963383615.2. NCBI lineage: Eukaryota > Metazoa > Chordata > Actinopteri > Blenniiformes > Blenniidae > Lipophrys > Lipophrys pholis. The sequence continues at coordinate 13,380,326 of NC_137627.1, read as the reverse complement.
TCTCTCTCTCTCTCTCTCTCTCTATATATATATATATAAATGATTTTATAAGTAGAATTTATTTGGTGTAATATATACTTAATAATGAACCACACACTGAAAAGAATAGTCATAAAAGTAGAAATATCCCATCATACCTCTGAATTAGTTGTGTGCTGATTTACACTGGTTTATGGGTGATTTATATAGTGAGGATGACTGTTGCGCTCTCTAGCGGTCAAATGGAAAAAGTGCTGCAGATTTGTGCAACTATTTTACTGTGATTTACACGCCTCATCCAGCATTAAAAACCAGAGCAACAAGTGGCATCCACTTTGAAGCAGATGTTTTTGAAAGTGAGAAATGTTTGCTACATATTTTCATCTCTCATGAAAACATTCTATTGCCTCACACACTGGCCGAGTTGCTCAATGCGAGGAAAATGAGAGGGTCGCGGAAATTACCCAGTCACTAGTTTCACAACACTTAATTGAATGAAAAAAAAAAAGAAAAAAGTAAAAAATCCTTCTGGACCTCCTGTTTACTCACTTTGACTGAGAAGCAGTATTTTTCTTTTGTGATTTCATTACAATTTACTTATGTGATCTACTCTGCTATTTTAAAAATCACAATTTGCTACTAAGTCTATGATCAATTTAACAAATGTTTGATATTTTTATCTGCAATCTTTTTTTTTTGGGTGGGGGGGGGCAATCAATGTATTATTTTAATAGGGAAATAATCGATTCTACATAGATTTGCTCACAAAACAAATAAGCAAACAAACAACAACTACTTTGCGTTAGAAAAAATCTTTTGATATGAGATATTTATATAGGTACATTTATTCCTACACTAGTTATTCTAAATGACTTATAATCACATAAGTAGTTTCTTAATCAAAATACGTTTGTGTATGAGGATAATTTGTAATTGAGTACAGTTTCAGCATTTAAGCAATGGCATAGTAGTTCCTTTTAATTTCAGTATAAGTTTGTAGCATATCCCCATCCCTCCCACCCACTGGAGAAAAGTAACGTTTACAACAAACTGCTGAGGAAGCGAGCCCATCTTATAAACCAGTGTCTGGGTCACTTGTAATTTCACCAGTAAACACGCGATGGCGCACAAGATCATCGGGTCAATTCACAACCAAGTCGCTGTCACGCGATTATATTATTCACAGGTGTTTTTGAAGCTTTTGAAAGTGACTTCTCATCACCGACACGGAGGAGTGGATCGAATTTAATCATCAGCTCACGGAAAAGGCTTTTTACGCGGACTGGTGAGAACTCAGGTCAAGTGATTATGAGGTCTCGCGCTGGATCTAATAAATTCACATAGTGTCAGAACAGCATTGTCTGTTAAAAGAAAGACAAAATATCAGTGCGAAAGCTCATTGATGTTACTTGTTGAGCTGCGTCATCTGTTTCTTCAAACAACATTTCAGTGTAAGATCAATATATTTTTTTCTTCTTCCCTGAAATGCATTGATTCTACTTCTGGAGCCCCCCCTTTTTTTTTTCTTCTTTTTATCAGTAATTTGTGTTGTTGACTTCCTATGAACTTGGGAATGTTGTTCTTCCTCCTCCCTCCTCCTCCTCCTCCCTCCTCCTCCTCCTGGTTGCGGACTCCTGCGCGCTCCGCTGCGCTTCAGAGGCGCGCAAGTTTCCAGCCGAGTTGCGTGTCCGCTTCCACGAGCTCCATTAAAGTTTCGACACCATGAGCAGGGAAGCTCATTCATTTGAGAACTTTTAAGCCAAGGGCGCTCGTTCGCGGACTGCACGGGTACAATGACGGGCTTTCTCCAGCGGATCTACCGATTAGAGGTAAGTTTGACTCAACAACCTGTTAAAAACCGCTCACCTCCACCGCGGAGACTCTCCGTGACTATGTACATGTCCCTGCAGAGGATTTGAAGTGATGAAAAAAAAAAAAACAATGGTAAATTTCTGAACCCTGAACTCGTTGTAATTGTTTTTGTAATATTACAGTAATTCTCCACAGCTAACAATATCCTGACAGATTTCTGTGGTAATTGGGGCATTTCACTGCAGTGAGCACATACAAAAGGAGCCTCAGCTGTCCTCTGAGGTCTGCTTCCTGTTGGAGCTTCACCAAATGGTGCCCCCACCCCCACCCCCCCTTCTTTAAGTCCAGCTGCCAGGACCTGCACTCAGTCCTGGTTAATGAGTAAACTTTGAGAGGCTCTTAACCAGGGCTGTCAAAACATATTGCCCCTGGGCAAACAATACCCCACAAACGTGCCAGTGAGAAGGTCCAGTCCAGCCAATAAAGTGCAAAAGATTGAAAGACACTTCCTGAGATCTTTCTTTTTAAAGTAACCGTTGTGCTGAAGGGATTACATTGTTTAAGTGAGAGTAGCAGGCACGACACAACATTAAGACCTGTGCTGTTCAGGGGAAAAAAAACTGATTGTGTAAAAGTTTGGATTAAACCAAATTTATGCTCAGATTTTGCTGGTCCCTGGCACTTTTATTCAAATTGTGCTGTGTTTGACAGAAATCCATTTGACACTCCTTCTTTAAGCTCTGTGATACTGATTGTGATTTCTCTTTTGGGTTAATTCCAACAGTGAGCTCCTTACAAGGCTGCAGTGTTTGCACTGTGACCTGCGATTTCGGACGCACAAAGACAAGAAGCAGACCAACAACAACCATGGATATTGGCAACGATGTGGATTTGTCCAATAATAACATCATGCCGTTGTGGAGACGGCGTCCAGAAAATGGTAAAAGTCTTCAAGGCTCAAGCAAACCCAAGACCCGGCCCCTCAGTTACCACACGAATGGGGTCATGACTACGGACTTCCCCGTGGAGGACAACGGTTGTTCGTTCACCTTGAGCCAGCCTGCGGAAAGACTGGTGGTGGCACCCCCGTGCAAGAACACCGCGGTGTTGAAGCACATTTTACACAAACCTTCAAGGAAAAACCGAGTCGTTCGAAGCATCAGCATCGGACACTTTTCCAGTGCACGCTTCTCTCTGTCTAAGCTCAGGTCTGACGACAACAAATCAGTTTCGCTGTCCAACAAGGTGTGTAATGGAGACTGTGCCAAGGGAAAAAACACTAATGGAGACACTTTATGGCCTGAGAAACATCTTAAGGCCCTTCGGAAATGTGTGTCTGGTCCTTTCACTCTGCACTCTCAAACAGACCAGGTAGCATTTGGGACAAATCCGGCTTCCCTGGACTCCGTTTCAGTTCACCAGTCTTCACCTGCGTTGTCTCAACGCACTCCTAACATCAACAACAACTACTGTGAACTGTCCTCCCTGTCGTCCACTTCCAGCTCCTCTCCCCCTACCCGCCGTACCCTCACCCCCTCCCACAGCTCCACCTCCAGCATCCCCTCCCTCTCCTCCTTAACCTCCTCGGACCCCCCGACCCCTCGCTCCCCTTCACCCGCAGACAGAGGGCAGCCACAGCTCAGACAGTCTCAGAGTCACTCGTCTTCATCCTCGCAAGACACCAGACATGTCTCTTCATCTTCCTCCGTGTCCTCCTTGTCCCCCACGCCATCATTTTCCCCTTCCATCTCTCCCTCACCCTCCATTGTCCTCAGCACCCACAGCCCCGCCGCTCTGAAGATGGGCACCCAGCAGATTATTCCCAAGGGTTTGGCGTGCGATGTCCGGCAGACTAAGGTGCCTGCCGCCGGCTCTCAGGCACAAGGTTTGGCAGGGCTGCTGGGGTTGGATCCCTCCAAGCGGGCGGCGAGAGCCGTCAGCATGGTGGAAACAGGGGCCTACTTCTCTACGGGAGTGGGCCACGGTGAAGAGGCAGAGGGGGAGAGTGAGAGCACCGGAATGCTGAGGAGAGGCCTGAGGAGCACATCCTACAGGAGAGCCGTTGTGAGTGGAGTAGAATTAGAGGTCCCAACAGTGGATCCCAGGACACTTCAGCTGTCCCAGCTCGATATCAAAGGGTCCGATATGGATAACTTGGATTCATCATTCAGCCCGGCAAGTGCAGGGACTGGAAGCCTCACTAGACCCGGAGCAGCTAAGCCTGTGAGCCCCGGGACACCGAGCATCAGCCCCAAGGCTTCAAAGGCTGTCAGTCCTGCATTGGAAAAGCTGAAAAGTGATGAGAAAAACAAGGTGGGTGAATGTGTTTTTGTGCAGTAAATGTACTTTGTGAGTTCAAAGAGGCCATTGTTGGGATGTCCTCAAGTCTAAAGGATTTGAAGAATTTAGACCATCAGAATATGGAAACCTCTTTAAACCGTAGCTCTTCTAAATTACTGCTTTATTTAAGTAGATAAAAGTGGTGAGTTTTCCAGAATCGATCCAGTCGAATCTATACAACCTATGTTTAACAATATATGATAAAGTACTTTTTCTTGATAGACGTCTTGGTTGAGCTGATAGGCCTCTCCGTGCAGTTTTTTTTTTTTTTTTTTTTTTTACACCATGTAAATGTTTCCATGTTCACCCAGAACTCTGGTTTCGTCCCACAATACGAAAAAACGTGGGCTTGAGGTTATTTAGTGACTGGAAATTGCAAGTAGGTGTGAATGTGAACGTGTTTGACCTTCGATGGACTGCTGACCCGTCTAGGTTGTACAATTTCTTTCTGTCACGGTCAGCTGAGATTGAATGGTGAGCAAACCATCCGCATCAATAAACAACCTTAGGAATCCTCTGTGAACGTTGGCATTGCATTTTATTGTTTTCGTTATGATTTATGATCCATTATGAGTTCACAATCTCTGTGATTATTACATTTTTTTATATACATATTTGCTTTGTGCTCATAGATCGCTGTGACCCGGACATTCGGTATCAGGGTTAAAGTCCGAACAGTAAAATTACGACAGAGATCGAGTGTTGTGGAACAGACGAGGCAGGCAGTCTTGGCAGCACCAGCAGCAGAAGTTGGGACAAAGCCTTACAAGGAAACAATTAATGTACTTGTTAGAAGACATGACGTAATGTGACACTGTGCCCACACATAAACACACAGTGGCTCTGTAATTAGACGGGGTTACCAGAAAGAGCAGAGGCAGGTCATGACAGGTGACAGGAAGTTCACAAGCCTCATTTCATTTTATTTTTTTTTTTTTTAAAAACAGTGCGTCTGCATGGACACACATGCGTGTTGCAACACTGACATTTGTTTTTTTCGTTTTTCAGAGTCCCGATAGGAAGAAGGTCTTGACCAGTCAGCTGACGTTTGATAGCGAGGGTGAGAAACTCGCTTCGGCCTGGTTTTCACGACATTTTCAGTCTCATTTTCTTGACTGTTTATTTTCAGCTCTTTCTTACATTAGTGATAAACTGTCTCTGTGCGTTTCAGAGGAGGAGCTGTACCAGAACTATCAGGAGAAGGCTTTACATAATGACTCCGATGAGGACCCCGATGCCCAAGAGGCCAAACCTGATGACGGCATCGTGGTGCAGTACCGACCCATTCGCACCTCCTGGAGCCAGCTCAGCGTGGTTAGACATAACACACATGCACACAGACGCGAGGAGGGTCCTTTCCATTCCTCTACATATATCTGTTGCTCTGGCTGTTGGGTCTTGGAATGCGAGTGCTTTAAAGAATGCTGTCATATCCAGTTTGGCCACTATACGTACCCATCCTCCCACTGTCTCTGCGTCCCCCCGGCCCCCCTGCTGCCCCCCTGCCCCGTTGCAGGGAGTACTTCTTCTCATACTCGAGCAGGCTGGGAGGCAGACAGCTCAACCCACAGGAAGTTTTTGGAAGCCCTGCTGGGACTAATGCCAACATGTTGGCACATCCAGTGTTGTCGTCAGACTGGAAATATGCTTAAAATGCCGCCTCTCTGGAAATGTGTGGTGGCTTTGCATTACATAATCTAGTTAAGGCTTGGAATGGGAAAAAAAACCCCAAAAACATAGGACTATAGAGGAGCTAGTTTAGTTTCCTGCGAAGGTATTCCCATTTATTTGTTTACTCACTTAGCAGAAAGCGGGAGCAAACCCAGGCAGTAGATGTGATTGAGTTTCAAATCAACTCAACTTTATTTACACAGTGCAGCGCTTTCAAAACAACCACGGCTGAAGCAAAGTGCTGTACATAAATAGACATAAAAACCTTAAAACTTAAAAGTGTGAACTATAAAAACAAATACAACGGCAACGATAAAAACATGAGCAGTGTCGCGGGCTGAGTCAGAAGCCAGGGAACAAAAACGGGTTTGTTCCATCACTTAGGAGCAGCAAACAGAAAATACTCTTGTCTCCTCTGAACTTCGGTTTAGACCTCAGCACCGTCCGGAACGGCTGATCTTGAGGCACCGAGCAGGAGTGTCGGGGTGAAGCAGTTGAAAGACTTAAAAACTAATTTTAGAATCTTAAAAATGAATTCTAAAATGCACGACCAGCCAGTGGAGGGGAAGCCACAGTCGGAGTTATGCGTTATCTCTTACGCGGTCCGAGGGAAGACTGGCTGACTGCAACATAAAGTGTCGGCTATGATTGCTTCTGAGATCTTTGGCTGGGTGCGCTCGGGCTCTCACGCATTAGGAATTCGATTGAAATTTTTGAAACCAAGGATGATTGTGTTATTGTTTATTTAACCAAGAAAAGGGTGATAAGTCCAGCATTTCTGGCCGACCAAAAAGTTTCTTTGAATAACTTTTCCCTCATCGCTTTTTATCACAGTGGTGTCTTGGTTTGTATGTGGGCGCATGGCTGTTTATCCAGACCGTATACTTGCATTTTTAAGAAAATCCTCCCACTATGTGATCATTGTCCTGGTGTGGCAGGAAGTTCAGTTCTGAATAAAGTCCAAGAATCAGATATAGAAATGGTACCTTCAACAAACCTTCTTTAGCCTTGTATCTCCGATGTAGGGTTTAATGAGTCGTCACATCCCAAAACATTTAATAAATCCAAGCGCTCCCATCATTATCTCTAAGGTGTGGTGGTCACAAATTAAAGTGTTTTATTGAGCTCAAGCTGTGAGATTTGGATCGTCTCGCTCTGTTTATAAATAGCCAACACTGAAGTTGACCTTTAATCCTTGTTATTTGTGCCATTGAATTGACTTTGAATATAAATAAATGATTGATAGTTTTCCAGTTACACCCAATGAAAGTCAATTGTCATTTGTCACTCATACTGAAAACAACTTGTGACGTGGATTTCACGGAAAAGAAAGTGTGAGCAGTGACCGTCCGTCAGTGGGAAGGAAATCAACCTGCGAAACCACTTGAGATGTTTGATCTGTAGCACGCATTTGTCCTGGTTGTTTGCTAAACACTGCGGGGCAGATACTCCTGCATGCAGTGATACTGCTCCTCCGGGAGTGTGGTATCACTTCCTTCTACCTTTTTCTACAAAACCGGATAGGAAGCTGGTGGAAACAAGGAAAATGGCAGGACAGGATTTCCTCCTGCTTGCATGAGCGGGTTAAACATAATACAAATCTGCCCTCGCAGCCACATTGGTTAAATATAGTGAAACATGAGAAAGGGGGATTGCATTTTATTGGGTGTTATATTCAGTGGAACAAAGCTCACAGACTGACTGACCCAGCAGCCTCAACACACACAGTCCATTATAAAAGATTGCTTTGTTTTAATCTGCGGCCGTGTGGCAACACTTGCAACCCTGCACACTTTCTTTCTGTTTACAGCCAAACTCCATATTCAGAACAAGTTCAAGAAAAGCCCATTTTATGTTTCTAGCAGGGACGTTGAGGAACAGTTTGATTGAGCTGGAACAGTGAAATGACAGTCATTATATTGTATTTTAGGGCAAAAAGGTGTGAAGACATTAATAAGATTGTACATTTAAAGCAATATTGTTTAAAAACCTGAAGAAAAGATTGATTTCAGGGATCCTGGTCACTATGGTGCAAAAAATAAAAAGTCTAAAAAAAACCAACAAGTTTTCCATTCATATTTGGCATTCAGGATGTTTTATTTTTTCTGTTTGTTTTTGGGAATCCACCTTCATAGTATGGCTTTGAATTGACTTCCATCGCTTAGCAGAGGAATTGAATCGGATCATCTGGGTTTGGTTTTGTGTCGTGGGCGATGGTTTGCCAGTCATCAGATCATGCCGTTCCCTTGACTCGTCTGTCAATGACAAAACAAGCTTTCACTGCGGCATCATTGATCCGTTGTTGTTTTATAGCTCGTGCTCTTGCTGCAGTCCCCAGTGAAGGAATAGGCACGTTGCACTTTTAGTGGAAAAATCTCAGAATGTCTCACAAATTTTTTTACAATTTCTAAGGTTTAATGTTGCATGTTTGGCACCCCTGGATTAGAGTCTTGTGCTCTTTAGTGAAGATTGTTGTTTTGCCATTTTCTTCATCAACCTCACGGGCTCCTCACTCAGTTCGGTATGCAAAGTGCTTCTTTGTTTGTGTGCCGGGACAATAGTCACAATCAAAAAACAAGTGACAGGCCCGCACCCACGCTAAAATTGCAGATGGCTTGTGGCCTTAACGAACCAGTGTGCGTCGTGTTTGTAATCTTTCATGACTTTAAACATCCCTTGTTTCTTGATCTCTGTAATTTCTTTTTCTACGTTTAGGTTAAGAAAAGTGGCTTGTCCGACGTGATAAGTCAGGAGGAGCGCAAAAGACAAGAGGTAGGAGTCATATTCTTCCATTTTGTTTTGTTCGTATCGTTTCGTTAAGGCTCAGGCAGCATTAAGGAGGTCAAGCGGCTTGTTTTTCTCCGCACAACAAATAAAAACCCATTAAGGGTACAAGAGGAAGCCTGCATCATGAGCCGTGAAGGAAATTCATTCAGCGGGGAGGACACGTGGAACACAATTGTACACGGCATGATAGAAAAGACAGACTGACTCATGAACGATTAAACTTTCATGGCTTTGTTTCTTTACATGCTTAACATGACCGAAGCTCACAAATATGTCAGAAATGTTAATGACACAGACCGACTAATGAATCGGGAATTCGTGGCGCCCTTTCCTGATTAGCGTTTGTTGCGTTATTTCGTTTCCTTCCTCAGGCCATTTTTGAGGTGATCTCCTCGGAGCACTCTTATCTCCACAGTCTGGAAATCCTCATCCGCATGTTCAAGAACTCTGCAGAGCTCAGCGAGGCCATGACGAAGACCGAGCATCACCACCTCTTTTCAAACATCACCGATGTCTGCGAGGCAAGCAAAAAGTACGTGCTCGTGCGACTGGATTCTAATCATTAGCTGTTGTAAACAGTGTTATGTTTATGTCTGGATATGTTCAATTTTCTACATTTTGATATTTTAGTGTTTAAGCATCATGAGAAATTATTGGATAAGATGTGTTAGTTTTGGGTGCATTTGGGGATTTCTCATAGAGTGGAGCTTTTGAGGTTGGGTTATGGCTTCATACATTTCTCACACGTTGAGTGGAAGACTATTTAATTTAACTCAACTTAAAAAATGGCAATGTTCAAGAGCTAAAAATAACGAAAAGAGCTAAACAGCCGGAACAAATAAGCCCTCGTATACGTCGTTTCACAACAACAACAACACCATGCTGTTTGCATGCCAGTCCAGCAGTTAGTGGTGTTTTTGTAAATCAGCATGTACACATGCATGCAGAGATTAGCAAGAATTAAGCATTCATCCATCTTTTAGCAGTGCTTTTTCGTATATGCCGACTCAGCATCACTGTCAAATTCAAAGGAGAAAACGGCACAACGACTTTGGGATCTTCTATTTTTATTACTTACTATACTCTCACATGTGCAGATAAAGTATTAGTGCACGCATGTTTCAGAAAAGTTGTTGGCTATATTGAAAAAGCACAGTTTTCAGAGATTCCCATCACTGTTGTCATGGAAACAAATGGTCAAAATGCAATAAAAGTTTGCAATTTTCAAATATTCTCAAAAATAGTTAAAGCATTAAAAATAGCTTTGAGTTTAGCGGTCTATTTTATTGATAATATTCTATATGGACTGTTAATTAAGATTCATGTCCATGGAGTCGTGGATTTCTAAGGGTTCCTTTTAAACTGAGGGAAACATTAACGGACCTGAAGTCATGAAAACTGAAACTTGGGGAAAACCGTGGTGCCTCAGCTGTTCTGGGCTCAGCCAGACTCCATTATTTTCCCAAATGATTGACAGTTTCTTTCAGGGACTTATCTGAGACATAATTTTTCTGGCGTTTTCCATGAGAACAGCCTTCACTGAAAATTGTATTTTGCTTCATCAGCATTTTCAATCGCAAAAAATCCTTATTTCAAGTTACTTTTCACCTTTTTAGCCTTTACACCCTGAAGTCAATCCTCGATCAGTTGACTTCAGTAAGTCCTTAGCCGAGATCATATTTCGCCTAAGAAACAGAGTCAAGTTGAAAAACAAGACTTTCTTTACACCTTAACTGTGTGCTCTAGTGTGACGCCCCGCAGCAAAATCTGGGTTAATAAATCAAAGCGTGAAATTAGTTTACGCGACCCTTTTACTGTTACCCAGGGTGCTACTTCACCCCAGGCAGAAATGCACACGTGAAAAGAGTTTTTTTTTTTTTTTTTTTATGAGTTTTTCTTTTTCTTTTTCAAACCAAGTGTTACTTTATTGTGTTTGCATATATCCTGGAAATTCTCTGCCTTTTCGAGTACCCTATCTTCATGACATGCTGAAGGAGTTTGCAACACCAAAAACATCAGATGCATAAAGCTTGTCATCTGTGTGTGTATATTTCATTTTGAAACTGTGGAAACCCAGTGTTATCAGATAACACCCTTCACTTTCTCCAGGCTATTAGGCATCAGTGGATTGACAGCACTGCCTTTTCTCAGGCTTAGGATTTGTATGAATGGTGGTATTAGTAAATTCCTCAGCGATTTTTGTTGTGCTTTTGTTCAGACATGTTGCAGCCCATCTCACTCCCCATCTGTCATTCCGGTGTACAGGCCAGCACAATAATGGGAGACTATACCCTCCTTACCCAAATACATAGACGGAGAGGACTGCAGGCCTCAAGATTGTCAGATTGGTCTTTAATAGCCGGACAGGATGAATTGGTTTATCTCTTGTATGGTGAAGCTCTCGCAGAATCAATTTAATGTAGGTAAATTGTTTTTGAGAATTACACAGAGCTAATTAAAAATAAATGGGTTAAAACCTCTTGTTTAGAGTCAAAATGACTTGTCAAATGCACGATGCACAGGGAGGACATAAAACACTGCACATAAATGTCCCACTCTAGTTTATCTCTTCTGCCTTCACCTCCTGACCTATGACAACATTGGGGTGAAGCCTTGACCCGATCAAGCTCAGATGCAGCACCATTTGTGCGGGTGTTTTGTTATCGCGTGCACATGCCTCCGTTAGAAAGGATAAAGTTCACAGAGTACAGGGTCATGCTAAGACACAAGGCTCCACAGTCAAAGATAGCATACTCTTCCCCTGATAGTAAGCAGGGATGAGGTGGGGTCAAAGCTCCAGAGGTGCTCGTGCTGATGAGCTCAGACCTGATCCAGCCGGTCAAGGTCAGCGTCCTGTGTCTGTGCAACAGTTTCCTGTTTGTCACCTTAGTCCACGCACGCAAAAACACTTAGTCTCTTGATGTCGGACATGTGGGGAGCCGTTAAAACCGGCCATCTGGCGGGTCTCAGGAAAAGGAAAAGCCTCTGTGTTATGGTTAATGGTAGACTGTGTCTATTTTAAGTGGTGCTGAGTTCCTCTTTTGTCATCTGACGGTGGCTTTCGAGTTGAGGGGCTTGTCCCTGGGAGCCTGTTTGAATGGAGTTTGCTTGTTCTTCCTGTGTGTGCATGTTTTTTCCCTCGAACTCCCGATTTCCTATCACAATCTAAAAACATACATTTAAGCTTACGGACTCTAAACTGCCCATAAGTATTTACCCGGTGATGAGCTGTTGACTTGTCTGGCCTTCACCCGGAGTCAGCTGGGGTCAGATCTCGGTCCAAGCAGCCCTGGATTGAAGATCTGCTTGTTGTGACTTTCTTCATCTCTTACTGTCTTTCACTTTAGGTTTTTTAAAGAACTGGAGGAGAGACACGAGCAGAACATCGTGATCGACGACATCAGTGACATCGTCTGCAAACATGCTCAGTCCAACTTTGACCCGTACGTCACGTATTGCTCCAACGAGGTTTACCAGCAGAGAACCCTGCAGAGGCTGGTGTGAGTGACCCACAAAGACACAGAAATATTTGTTTCAATCATCCAAGGATTAGATCCAGAATGGATGTTCCGACGCTCAGAACCACATTTCCTGCTTGTCATCAGTCAACCCATGCCTTCCTCCGTGCAGGTCTAAGAATCCAGTTTTTAAAGATGTACTGACCAGGATCGAGGGCCACCCAGACTGCAGGAATCTCCCCATGATCTCCTTCCTCATCCTGCCCATGCAGAGGATCACTCGCCTGCCTCTTCTCATGGACGTGAGTACAGCACTGACATACAGTAGCACAAACTTTGTGATGATAAGACGGCCTCTTACGCAACACGCTTGTTTATTCCTGCCGCCCTCATTCTGCCTCAGATGACCGTTAACCTCAAAGATATGCATGTGACCTTACATCACTTCTTATTAACCTTAACTGATTTCACTCCTCTATCCTCCCCAAGTGTTTTTTTCTCTTTAACTTTCATGTTTACATTGGCACCACATGTCTCTGCTGTTCCTCCCTCTCTTCCTCCTTCTTGGTTGACGTATATTCCCTGCTCTCCTGCTCTCGGTCAGCGTCTCTCGAGGCGCTCTGACGTTTACGATTGTACACTCGGAGGCTTTCACAGCCTGAGAAAGTCTGGTTTCGTGTCTTTTCTTCCCACAGCTTCGATGTTTTTACACAACTTTTTTTCAATTGAGAGCTGCTGTTTGTTCGTCTGCATGTCTCAATTAATTGTTGGTGTATTAAATCCTTGTTTTGCAGACGATTTGTCATAAGACACCAAAAGACTCGACGCAGTATGAAGAGTGTACACGAGCTTTACAAGCCGTCAGCAAGGTCAGTGGTCGGTTCACCGGGTAAACGCTGAAGGCATCACGCTGCTTATATTTACTGTTTCCTGACTGGGCTGCGACTAATTACAAAGACGAGTTTCATTCATTCCAGAATTCTCTATTGTCACATAACTTTTCTGTATCTGCTGCAAAACAAATTTGTATCTTTTGAAAGACAATTAGAAGTACCAGAAATCCATTCTATTGTGTAAATATCTTGCAAAGTGCATACAGAACCCCAGGCAAAATTTTAACCCAATTTCACTCGGTGTTGGTGTGACATTCTTGCAACAATTGTGCAACATAAGCAGAGTAACAATTCCGCAGTGACAATTGGTTATTTTCTTGCATGCGTATGTCTCCAACTTGTACTGAATTGTTGCAGCGCAGTGAGGCAGAGGCTTTATAGATCAAATCAACAAATTTCCCCTTTAACTGATAAGTATGAACAAATAAATTAAACTGTGGCCTATCGGCATGGCACCTTTTCTGCGACCAGGTGGTGAGGAAGTGTAATGAAGGAGCTCGCACAATGGAGAGGACAGAAATGATGTACACCATCAACTCTCAGCTGGATTTCAAGATCAAGGTATGTGTGTAGATGAAACCCATGAAACCGGTACGTACTGAATCAGCGTTTCAAGAAAATACAAAATCACATTTATATCTCGACGTTAGTCACGTTTTACCTCTAACCTGCTTGCAAGCAACCCTCCTGCTTACTGTAAGTTCATATCTGTCAAGAGTTTAATCTAAACTTGTACAAAATGAAAAAGCCAAGACGGCTTAATTTGTACATGCACATTTCAACAATCATGTATAATTGGTTATGAAAAAGGTGGATTAAAAAACAAAGGGAAGCTAAAGCAGTTATTATATGAATAGTAATACGAGCAGTCCAGGCTCAAAACTTCAGAGACACAGACAGAGCTTAAGCTTGCCTAATTAATGTTGAAAAGAACAGTTGGTACATTGAGACTTCACAGATGTTGAGTGAACATATTTTCAGTCTGCACTGCCGTCTGTTAACGCACGCTCTTGTTTTAAAAATTCATCTCGGCACATGAAGAAAACAACACACGCTGCGTCAGAGCCTCATAGTTTCTCTCTCCCTCTCCTGCAGCCTTTCCCCCTGGTCTCGTCCTCCAGATGGATGGTGAAGAGAGGAGAGCTGACGGCGTTCGTGGAGGACAACGGCATCTTCCTCAAGCGGACGGCGCGACAGCAGGTGTACTTCTTCCTCTTCAATGACGTCCTCATCGTCACCAGGAAGAAGAGGTGCGTCTCTCCGGGAGCACGCGGCCCTCTGTGTTCGATTTAGCTGGTGTTACTGTGGCCTTTTGCTCGCAGGCTTTGCTCTTAACTTCACCTGTTACGGCATATTAAGGATGGCAGTGTAACCACAGGCCTTCGGTTTTGCCACGGCATGCATGAGTATGAAGCATATGTCATCCAGGCTATAGAGTACAAGGTGTGTACTTATGTGTAGTTCATCATCGTGTTTGAGCTTGTTCTGGCAAATAAGGCTCATCTAAAGAACAATTGCTGTCCGTGGAAAAAAATGAAAGTAATATTCATTCAAATAGAGGAAAGGTTGATTCAATCACATTGTAAAGCTTAAAACAACATTGAAAAGGATTTGTATGAAGTCTCTATTTATAGATAAGCTGTGCAGTCAGAAGGAGCGTTCACACTGCCGCAGTTTCTCATGGGTGTGTTTACCTGAACAGGTGTAGTCACTCGAACCTGCCGCAACTTGGCATTAAACAGCTGAGCTCCACCTGTTAACCTGCGCGTTGTCAAAGTTTTAACATGTCCCGGTGCTATGAATCACCTCAACCAGTGACGTAAAACTCATTTACAATTCTGGGGCCACGCAAAGCCCGGTTTTATCTTGAGTGGACCACACGAATAAAATGAGAACATTTAGATAACCTTTAGATAACATGTGAGTACATTCTGAAAGTATTCACATTTATTTCAACATTGCTTTTATACTGTGTTTTCAGACAGTATAGTTTTTAAGTTTTTAGTGCAGTCTCTCAGCTTAGATCTGAGTCATGTGTTGTGTTCACTGCTCTTAGTATAACTGTGCCAACCCCTGCTAATACATTAGATATACTTGTTACTATTTAAATTTGCAAGGTTATCCAGCAGGCTGTATTGGACTTGCTACCTGACAGCTTTTGGCCTACGTGTCCTATGCTGGAGCAGACCTGGTCATTGTCAACACTGTCACCGAATCCCCCCCCCCCCCCGATCTCTGTTTCCTCTAGTTGGAAGCATAAACCATAAAGACCGCTTCCTTGAAATGATGTGGTTTTCATTTGCTTGTGTGTAGTGTGGGTGTGTGCGTTGCTATTTTTGCCAAAAAAAGAAGAAAAGAAAAACAATCCTTCCCGTCCATCTCCTCTGTGTCTGGAACTGATTGTCCTGCCACTTGCAGACACAGAATTCCTAAGAATCACTGCAAAAAAAAAAGAAAAAGAAGGAAACATTCCTTATGATATTTTTTCTGGGAATCTGATCCAGGAAGGCAGACTTCGGCAGTGTGCGGTGTCGGGCATGTGCTTGGAGGAAGGATTGAGAAAAGGGAGTGCTCAGGAATCGGAGTGTGTGTGTGTATGTGTGCATTTGAATGGGAGAAGCTGTTATAATATTGGTTTGTGCTGCGGGGAAGTGGGGAGCCTTGCTGTGGCACGCTACTCCACCGCTCTCCATCGGTAGTAATCAAAACAAAAACACTCCAGGAGTGAGCAGGGCGAGCCAGGCTCCAGCAAGGTCACAAACTCTCCGAGACATAACCGAGCAATAGTCACTATAACCTGGAGTGTTTGTGTGTGTGTGTGTGTGTGTGTGTGAGTGTGTGTTGCCAGCAGCTAAATGCACTCTGTGCCAAAATGCCAATAGTGCTGTGTGATTGAATGATCGCGGCTTATTCTTGTCTCATTTGCACACACTCTCATTCCCAGGAATACTATCTAAACCAGGGGGGAACGGGTGAAAAGGTCAAGCCCACAGCAGTTAAACAGTAGAAAAATAAACGTACCTATAACCTGAGATTATAGGTCTATTAATCTTCAAAACAAAGAAGTTGTGTTGTTAAATCGCAAATCTTTATATTTCAGAAAGTGTCTTGCGGTTGGCACGAAATAGCATTTAATTGAAAGTAAACTTTGTGCTGGATCCACTTACCGAATTTGGGTTTCATATATCGTATAAAACATTGAATAAGACTTTTATTGCGCACTCGGTTGACCAGTCGTGCTCATTTTATTGACTTTGTACTGGATCCAAATTGGTGCTGGCTGCTGTGAACCCAGCCCATGTCGGACAGGACTATATTGTCATGCAGCGGAAAAGTGTTGATCTGCTGCTCTCTGGCTCACAGGAACAACTTACGTAACACACCAGCTGGCTCCTCTCTCATCTTCACTTCCCCCCTTTTCCTGTGTGAACGCTGGGCATCATCTAAACATTCATTATTATGGAGGCTTCCATCTCTTCCTCTTTCTCTTTTAACCCCTTTTATTTCTCTCTTTCTGTGCAGTTTTCTTCGGTGGGTGTCTCCAATCCATGACCTCTTCACTTTCTGTTCCAGTGTCTTGAAACTGACTTTCCCTATGCATGTGTGCGAGTGTCCACGTACGTCTGAAAGACGCTAATCTCATAGTCTCTCTGGAGGTTTGTCTGCTAAAAATCTGATTGCACATTAGAAATGCGCTTAGCGGGCACAGTGGTGATATCTTGCAGTGGATGCCGGCGTTATCTCTGACAGCCGGGTGATTTTCATACCAACGGGGACGTGTTGAAGCTGCTGGCTCCGCCAGTATTTTCCCTCCGAATATTTTGGTTTTATGATCTCCCTCACTTAAATTTCTAGAGGATAACTCAACTGTGACCAACCTCAAATCTTTTAGCAATAATCCAAAGTGCTCACCCCGCAAGTATGCGATGTCCCCACCCACCCCACTCCTTGTGTCATGTTAATGGTATTCCAGGCATTTTACCTGAAGGCTTGGAAGGAGTCAAAGCACTGACGCTATGAAGGTCCAGCTGCGATATTAAAACAAACACATTTCACTCCACCTCTGAGCAGTAATGAAATGCTTAGTTTGATTTGATTATAATAATTTTTCCGCTAAATGTCCTACTGCATAATAAAAAAAAAAAATATTATATATATATATATATATGTGTGTGTGTGTATATGTAGAGGTTAACAAATACGTATATGCACTTTCCACATGATAAACTTTATTTTCTCTGTGCACGACGTGGATCTCAACCCATCAATACAATAATCTATTTGCCAACACATGGTGGAAATAACATTTTGAGCTGAAAGAGAATAAATAATTAGTCAATTACATTGTATGGTACACTAGAGGAAAACCACCTGTTTGTCATGAGCTCATCAATAATAACATGTATGGTTAATAACATTTAAGATGCAGAAAGTGGGCTGACTGGTTGGCTTAGCATTATACGTAAAAGAATGAAGACAAGCTTGAGTACTCCGAAGGCCTAATGATTAACCTTCCATTTTGTTTGTATAATCTGTGCCAAAGCCAGAAGGTAAAAACCTGATTTGTGGCTCTGTGGTAGATAGAAGCCAGCTCAGGTCGTTCGTGTTTAAAGTTTTTTCATAAAGCAAACTTCAACCCGGCTCTCTTTCTCTCTTGCTTCTCGAAGCAAAATAGGAAATAAACATTTTCCCAAAATGCCCTTGAACAATCCCCCTAAGAAGAGCGCTGTGTTATAGTTAGACACTTGAAGCAACTTGATTGATCAGTGGATAATCAGGGCTGATGGGCAACAGTTGAACCTTATTGAGAATCTCCCGACTGATTTTCTCTGCTGGTCATGACCTCCGGAGTTTGTGTGTGAATGAAGACCGTAAGACAAGGACTGAAACTCGTCTCGACTACCTTTGTTGCTGCTCATGTCTGTGTGTACGTTTGCAGCAAGTAAATCCACACTAATCTACATACTGGCTGATTAGAAGCCGCTGGATGCACGTAGATTCTTAACGTGGCTGCTTTCAATCTCAGGTTCATAAAACACATGTGAGCTCCTGTTCTGCAGTGCAGTAAGAAAACGCAGGCATATTTCTTTCCTCCGTGTTCAATGCCACATTAGATCATCAACTCCAGATGTTTCTACCTTAGGTCCCGTACTGCTGGACGCAGGGTCGGTTCACGCACGCGGGGAGTTGAAGGCATGTGCTGAAGAAAGCGGGGGCAGCTGATTGAGTGGGGTGCTACCTGCATGTTTGTGGCACAGCACTGGAGACCTGCAGACGTTTGATTTGATCAGCCCTATATCACAATACGACACTTTTGTCTTTAAGGATTTAATTGCAAGGTGCTCATAAAGCGATTGATGATTCTAACGTGTGCAATAGGATTATTTCTTGAATTTTTTTTCTTCAAATTTCAACTCATATTCTTATGTAAGAAGAAAAGAAAGAAGAAAATATGTTGTTGTTTTTTTTCTCTCATAATTTGTTTCCATTGTCAAAGTAATTGCACATAATGTGAAACATTTAAACCTTTTTTGGTTTATTTGTTTTTTTTATCATTTTACTCTCTAAGTGATTACTACAGGCCACAATTAACATTCAGTCGATACGAAAAGCTTTTTAATATACAGATTGAGTATAGAAAATACTAACAACCATTAAAATATATATATAGAATTGAATTTTCTATTACATGTTAGAAACTCAAAATGAGTAATATTTTAAAAATAAACACACATTACTATGTTTTTGCCCTGTTTTCTCATCTCCATGTAACGAAAAAGAAAAACTGTATGGGGTAGCTGGAGTACCTCCAGTAAACCTACACATGCACAGGGAGAACATGAAGCCTCCGTACAGGAAGGCTTTATTCGTTTCATTTATGTCTAACGTTGCCGTCTGTATCTCACCCTGTTGAACATAATTCAGGATATCCAGGAGTTGTGCTTGTGTCAAATCCAGTTTCAGTTAGTTTTCCCGAGGAAGTAACGACACGCTTGCCTGAAGAAAAAACATATAGACTGAAGCTTCATGCATAATTCGCCGACTCTTACGGCTCTCACGGTATTTGTGATTCATAACATATGCTGTGGTTTTTATACGTTTGTTGAATGATTGGATGTGAATCTCATTTATTTCATCTCAAAGCTCAAAGCGGTAAAGATGCAAACGAAACTTTTAATTACACAAAACCAATCACTTATCTCAGGAATCTGACTTTATTTGTGTTGATTTTAAAGTCCTTTTACTTAAATATCTTCATACCTTTATCATTATTGGGCCAAACCAGTAAAATGATTTTATAATAATCTATGAATAATGACATTTTCACACTTTTCCTTTTGTTTTGACAGGAAAAGATGAGTACATCCTGAAATTGGTCATTTTTGATGCAATTTGTAGAATAACTAGGATGAAGAACCTGAAATCGTACCTGCAACAGCATTTCATTGATGCTTTTCACGCCGACAGAACTTCCACTGCTACGTTTTTCACCTCAATGTTGTTATGCCCTCTGCACTTACTGAAACTGTGTGACCCGTGTCTTCTTTATCTTATTGGAAGGTCATCCTACAGGTGGAGACCCAACCCCTCTCGTGGACTGATTCTGACTGTATGTGCGCGTCGGCGCCGTATCAAAGGCAAACTCATCGAAGTTCTCTTTCTGCTTTGTGTCTTCGACAGCGAGGAGAGTTACTCTGTGATAGACTACGCTCTGAGGGATCAGATCTGGGTTGGTTCCTGTCAGCCTGAGGATATCAACCTGTCACCGGTCCGGACCACTGCCAGCATGCTGAGCTCACGGCAGCCCGGCGCCAACCACCTGTTCCGACTGTGTTTTCGTAGCAACCACTCAGACGAGAAGGTGCCCATGATCCTGGGAGCAGAGCTGCTGTGAGTGCCTCGTCTTTCATCCTCTCCTCCTCCCGTGCTGTTTTTGTTTTGTATTTCCTTGAAGGCATCTGTAAATCATTTTGTGCTTCACTGCACTCATATGGTTCGAGTGTGATCTGTTGGATTTAACTTGAAAGCAGCATCGTGAGCCCTGGTTACTTTGCTTTATTGGCTGAATTTTCCTCTTGGAGAAAAAGCTTTGGGCAGATTTCTGCTCCCTTATCTTTTCTGTGTGCGCTCCAATATGCCTTTTAACTAGAAGTAAACCCCCCCTTCACATCTTTCCTTAGCTCTGATTTCATAGCTTTTTTTTTTTTTTTCCACCATTACAAGTCGCAGGGATATTTAGTTACGTCTATTCTCCACTCAGTTTTATCCTCTCTCTTTGTTGCTTCTAGTTCTGAAGTCACGCTCTGTTTTTCTGCTGTACAGTAGTGCTGTCTGCAGTCGTGCTGTCCAACAGACAGCAGTCTGTCTCAGATGGTGTTGTCTCGAGTGTCTTCCAGCACAATCTCTTCCACGAAGGGAAACTCTCTTCGCCTAAAGTCTGTTGGTTGTGGCCGACATGTGTGGCATGTGCCGAGAGGAAGATTCCTCCATTCAGTCCTTGAAATGCAGTCAGCTGTTTGGGAAAAGCCTTGAGACTCATGCCTGCTCGAGTTTGAGAGACTGCCCCCTTAATTCCACCTCTCTTTGTGGCGCAAACAGAGTGAAAAGCGAGGGTGCTCACATTATGTAACCCGCACAAACAAAAGGGATCGACCATATATTGGGCTTCATACAGGGTTTATTTGTTCTGCTCGGAGTTGCAGTTTTGTGCCTTCACACACTCCCCAGTCCACAGGCGCACACATTGTTTTAACTGTGATTATTTGCTGGTGGTTCAAGGCTTTGCAGTGTTTTCATATGCATGGAGCCAGCTCCTCCCCGTCCCCGTGCGGTTCAGGGTCCTTCTGTTTTCTCATCACAAAGACTGGGGCTTTATACTGCAGCTCCTGTGTTCTGCAGGGGGAGTGTTTGGCTTTTGTTTCAGCATGTTTAATATAAAACCACAGATAATTCAATCTCGTGGATAATACAACAAGCTTGGAATCTTTGCGGGTCAGACTTTCAATGCAACTTCACAGGAAAATATTTAGTTGTTTACGATTGTCTTGATTCACTGAGGATAGAAAACATTATTGAATTGGAATTAGAAAGTTTTTATTTGAAATGTTAGAGTCGGAGTAGGACTTATATGTATCCCTGCAAAATATGGAATGAATATGAAGAGAATATCCATATTGGATGTATACACAATCTCACAAATATACATATACACAATACACAAATATATTCATCCATATGATATATTAATATTGGGGAAAATGTCTTTCATGTTTTTGCTTTAGTGCAATAACGTCGCATTTTATTTAAAAAAAAGTATTTTAATACAATATTAATAAATCCTAGAAAACACACCCTACTCTGGTCTCTGCACAAATTGTATACGCTGTATGAACTTTGTTTGTTTTCCAAGGCTCACAGAAAAAAACCACAGCTGCCATGATTATTTTGTTGCTTTTGTTATTGCAACATGGGATGAATACATTTCTGCTTAAGCTGAAATACGTATGATTTTGACCTACATCAGCCATATTTTTACATTCAGTATGGAAACATTTTACCATGAATCTGCACCAAACTGAAACTAAACTCTGATTAGTTGGTGTGATCATCTGGCTGCGGAGGGAGACGTCTAGGGCTGAGAAGCATACGTCTTCACAATGTTGATCAGTGTTATAATCACACATAATATAATATTCCTCATTGAGAACAGGCTTAAACTATCTAACTTATCAAATTGTAATTAAATGTGATGTCCAGATCAGTGCAGTGAATTTTCTTTTGGATTTCACCTCCATCAAAATGGGTCAACTTGTTGTTGGTTGTTACGTTGAGTGTTGCGTCATACTCTGAAGTATATCGATTGGTTGGCGAGTGGCCTCAGGTGGTGGCTGTGCAGCGTGGTGAGTCGCACATCATTGAATTTCTGACAGTCCGACAGTCATTACAGGCCTTTGGTGGTCACACGACCGTGACGTCGAGCAACCGCAAACCCACAAGATCACAGATTTCAACGTCTCAATGTTGGATATCGTCACGATTGTGTGTAGCCACCAGCATTATTAATGACCTGTGTTGAATGCTGTCTTTATGACATCAGCTAAAAGTGAACACCCAGCCCCCCCCCCGGGGGGCTTTAGATGAGTCCTCCATGAAGTGTGAGTGGTTGTGGAAAACTCCTCGCCTCCCTCCTTTGACAGCAAGTATTTGGGGCCCTTGGCTGAGCTGTAACGGTGTGTGTGGAGCTTCTACACTGTAGTACTCAATGAGCGGAGTAGAGTCGGGAGGGGGCTGGAAACTGTCCACAGTTGAAGTGGTTGCTGGGCATTGTTTAAGTAGTCGCTTAGCAACAGATCCTCGCTAAGTGGGCCGTTTCCCACGACTCCCCCTGCAGCACGCCGGCTGCCGTACTCTCACTGATGCTTCCTCGCCGGCCCGTGCTCCGTCTTTGAGACGGAGGGGCCGGGGTCCGCTCTTTGTTTTGGATAGCCGCAGAATAGCTTCCTTCCATTCATCCCGATTTAGAGAGCTGACCCGACGCGGCACCTGGACGTTTTGTTTCTGTGGCGGCGAGTGGAGTCGAGCTGACCAATGCTCAGTCTGTCTCAGAAAGTACTGCAACAACAGACGGAGTCATTTTCAGTAGAATTGAAGTTGCTTTGCTTTTTTTTTTTTTGTTTTTATTTTATTATTATTATTTTCCTCATTAGTATTTAACAGTGATATCAGCATATGGAAGCAAATAAAAAATAATGCATAAATCATTTTAAATATTTTACTTGAGAAGCTGGAAAACAAGAAACAGATTTATTATTCTTTGAGTTACCCGACTGACCTATTGGCTAATAAACTAATTGATTTATTATTTTTTTGGACAACTTTTGTGTAATCAAGTTCATGATTATGAAAATCAAACAACCAAAAGATATCATACAATGACTTTCGAACTACTAGAATTAAGCTGACAATGGGGCATGATTACTGTTTATCTGATTATCTGAGCAGATTTAGTTCATCAACAATCATTGATTTAGATTCCAAAACCTAATTTAATGAGTATGGAACTTTTCAAATTGTACCATCGATTATCTTCAGCTTTTCTAATTCTAGGAGGAAAACAAAGTTTTTTTTTTTGGCTCCTCTAATTTACAGGGGGGGAGCCACAGCATGTTTTTGCAACTTGCACTGCACATTAGACTACTTTTAATGCCAGACACTATTACTAGTATTAGTAGCTATTCTAGTATAGCTATACTATACTACCTATACTCATAGCAAAAACCTCAGCTCGGGCTAAACTATAGAGGCGACAAATAACAG
Source organism: Lipophrys pholis (assembly GCF_963383615.2). NCBI lineage: Eukaryota > Metazoa > Chordata > Actinopteri > Blenniiformes > Blenniidae > Lipophrys > Lipophrys pholis. The sequence goes on along the minus strand of NC_137627.1, from coordinate 13,357,069 downwards.
TGTAGTGTTGTTTTGAAGTATTCCAGCTCCCGCAAAACGCTCAAGAATATATCATAAATAGGAAATTAATTAGTTCAGTAATTTACCATTATTTCTAAAATGTGTGACGTTACTCTGGCTTTTATTTTTATTTTTTTTCTCGATCGGCTGATTTGTTGTTGCTGTCACAGTTCAGAAAGCAAAGCCCACAAAAATGCTGACCTGCATGTTTCCTTTGGTAAATGAGTGTTAGAGTGAATGAACACAGCATCCTGCCAGGGATTTATTAGTATGTTCACTGAAAAGCAGAAGGTCTTTTTATATATATATATATATATATATATATATCAATATTGTTCACCTGACCACTGAATTTATTCAGTTTAAGTTGAGTTTCAATGTGAAATTCCTCACATACTCACTGAAGACGTGCCTTCGCTTTTGTGGAAATGAAACTTTTGAACATATACTTGTTCTCACATTGCCACCGTAGCAGTTTCTGCTTTTATTTATTCTCTAGGGCTATGTAGGCTGATATTTTCACCTGTGTGTTTGTACTGCTGAGCAAGGTCGAAGGCGCAAGTATACACAGATAACCAAGTGATCCTTGACCTTTTGTTGGCGTTGTCTTCTATCAGGAAGCCTCACAGACGTGAGATGGCACACGAACATCAGGGCGGCCGAATTCTGACCGTCATTGTGCTTCTCCTCATCCATGTCTGTGTCCTTTCCCTTTCCTGTGACTGCCTTTTGTTCAGTATGCCTATGTCATCCTGCCTACCTCGGTGAACTTGATGCGGTGTCCATTCCCGACTCAGTGAATGGCGCTTCTCTATTAGTGGAACAGAGCGGCCACAGAAGTCTGCAGCAAAACAACTCTGTCAGTCAGATATGCAGCTATAACACAAAGCAGCGGATTATGTAACGGCCGCAGACGGAGGAGTAGAGCTTGTACCCCTGTAGCACACTAAAGTGTTGTTTTGATTCTTTCTCTCTGTCTTGCTTTTGTTTCCTAATGATGTTAAAGACAGTTATGGGAATCGCTCCAGCTGCCTGGGAATTTCCCTTGTTGATTTTCCTTCAAGCAGATATGCAATTTGCTTCTGTGAGAAGTAGCGCGTTGTACCCAAATACCACTCTGCGTAACGTGGAAACGAGCGGGGGACTCGTTAAAATAAACCCACTGATAAGGGAGAAGAGGGAAAAAAAGGTTTGGGGGGGGGGGGGAATCTGAAGCGAGATAACTCCAGTGGCCTGCTGGTAATTCTGAGTTGTGTGAGGAATGATGGTAAGAGAGCGTCTGTCATCACCCTCTATCTGCTTATGTGAAAGAGGTTTTGCACTGGAACTCTTTTCAAAGGCGAAACTCCGACCGCTGACAAATGGATTTATGATTCTTCGCATTCTCCGGGACGGTTAATGGAGAAAAGGATCTTAACGGTCGTGAATACACTAATCCTAGAGAGGAGGAGGAGGGCGAGTGCCTGCTATTGGTCCATGTGCAGTACTTAACATGCCTGCATGTAAACACTCTCTTACAATCATTTAAGATATCTTGGTGCATTCCTGAAGAATGGACCGATAACCGTTCGGCGTGTCTCCCACATGTGGTTGCCGACTGGACCTGTGAATGTACTGCACAGGCACTCACGCTTTCTGCGAAGTATTTCAGCTGTTTTAGCGCGAGAAGACAACCTTGTCATGACTGTGCACACGTGACTGTTGGCACGTATGTCCAGCTGTCCACACAGCAACACGTACCAGCTGCCTTTTCCCACAGAGCAGCGTCAAGGAATGTGAAGAACGTGGACATTTACTCCCGGGAAGCTACTCATCAAGTTCCTCTGAGAGTAGGTTTCCTCATAAATGCATTTGAAGAACAATAGTTTGCCCTCCGTGGAGAGCTTGTTGATGATTCAAATGGATATTTTCAACCATACTGATTTACTGAATAACTGAATACTTTTATCTGTGACTTTTTGGAGTGAGCAGTGACGGGTTTGAGTCTCGGCTGTTCCCTTCTGGAGATGCCACAGAAGATCATGTGAGCTTTCGATTCGGATGCCCTTCCCAATGCAACCTGAGCAGTTTTGGGTGAAAGGTCTTGCTCACCGACCCGCAGCGGTGACCCGTCAGCAGTGGGATTGAAACTATCAAACTTCTTGAACACAATAGGCCAACACAGCCCCAACGTGCACGAATAACAAGCATTATCTTATGTTACCTTTCGGAATATAATCATCTGAAAGGTATCAAACTGACCTATTTACATATTTTTCACCAATTATTCTCAGGTTAGTATCAGCAGTAGTTCTCAACTACTGCTAATTTGCCTCAGGTGTTTAAAAGTCTCGCTGGTTTTCTTCATGAGAGTCTTTAAAAACGCTGCATGCTTTGCAAAGGAAAGAACTAAAACACAGTGAATGCTATGAATTCGATACGTTCCCAGAAATTCCACATCAGATTTGTTCACATTTGGCACAATGATTTAAGCCCATAAGCTGGGTTTGTCACTCACACGCCACCTCGCAAGAAACAGCCTCCATTATACGCTACAGTCATTATTTTCTCACCCTGACCTTCTTTCCCCAGACGTCTTATTGGACACGCTGAAAGTTGATTGGTCTGATGTGTGTTAACTGAGATTATAAAATATGTCTCCTGATTTCAAAGGTCAGCCTTTCCCGGCCACCATTTTGCAATGAGAGGACACACTTGTGCTCTATAAATGTTTGATAGCCAAGGTTACAAAGGTCTTCATTATTGTTTGTTGTCGAGGGGCGACAATCGGTCCGGATCTGAACAACATGTCTGCAATGTGGGAATAATAAAGAGTTCTGACTCAGAGACGTCTGTTGTTTAGGCCCATTTGAAGCCTTTGTGATGCGGGGTCACCACATTTGCTGTTCTCAGACTGCGATTGTCCATTTTGTGCTAATCTGCATGATGCAGGCCAACAGTACTGAGTCAGCAAACCCCCCCCCCTTTAACAAAACCCGACTCCCCTTTATGGTTCACTTCCTGAGCCACCTTCAGCTCTGGCTCTCTCTCTCTCTAAATCCATCAGAGCAGGTGAAATGGAAGGTAGTGTTTCATGCAATCTGACCTGTGCAACCCAACCCACTTCAGTTTTTTTTGTTTTTTTTTTCCCTCCCATGAATCACACACGTGAGACCGAGAGCAAAAAGCAGGTCTGTCCTCTCCTCAGTCGGCTTTTGTGCTCGTTCTCCTCGGCTCTCTCTCTCTCTCAGGCTGAAAACACACCTCTGTTCTGTCTGGAGGACAAAGAGGGAGGGAACTCAACACTCACTCGGCAACCACATTATCGGTTTATCTCGATCCTGTGGAAGTTGCAGGACTCCTTGTAGTTGATACGTTCAGTATCTGAGTGATTGAAATAAATGCAGCTGCTTTACAAGATGGAAGACTATGATCTTTGGAACATAACAGGTGTGTGGAAGCTATGGCGATGTATGCAAATATGCACAAGGCTTCTTAACAAGATAGTTTTGTGGCACGATTGTCACTACATGTTTCATGCTAGAATGCTTGGATTGGCCATTATATGGTTTACGTACAAATGCTTGATTAAAAATGGTAAAAATCCATATTCATCTGCATTCCTCCTGGCCACTCTTCCTCTTCCCGTAATCATTAAAAAGTTTCTCCTCAACAAAGCCATGCACGGAGAATGTGTTCAACGTGTTAGTTCTCCCTGACGTCACAATTCTGCGTGGTCAAACACCCTCCTCATCTTCCCGTCCTCATCCTCTCACACTGAACTAATTGTTTGCACCTTTAATGTAGTTGCAATTTTTTTCTCAGGCTTGTCCCAGTTAAAAAAAAAAAAAAAAAAGTACGGACGCCTGAAAACAGATCTTAGGTTGATGATGATTTTTTTTCACAGTTTTTTTTTTTTTTCTCCAACTTTGTATGAGTTGAAACTTCCTGCCATATGTTGCTCATATGTGAGCAGCAGTGTCGGGTTGTTCTCGTAACAGAGAAACATAATGAATCCTGTTCTGTTCCGTGTGTCCGCAGGAATGAGCGTGCTCGATGGATCAGCGCTCTGGGCCATAACGTCAATAATGAGAAGAATCAGGACAGAACCAGTAAGTCTCTGCACACTTCCACGTTCGTCTGAACAGTTAATCTATGGCTCCACCTTGTGGTTGCTCAGGGAAACCACGTTTTTTTTTAGGTTTTCTTAAACATTTTGAAAAAACAAAAACAATTGATATGTTAATTAAGGGCTCACAGTGTGGCTTTTTAAAAAGATGGATGTTAATGAAGAGAAAATGAAATACCTTCTCTGACATGATTTAGTGACTTTTTTTCCTCGTGTTTTCTTCCAGATGTCATGCAGGTCGAGGTGATCCGTACTTACACGGCCAAGCAGCCGGACGAGTTGTCTCTGCAGGTGGCGGACGTGGTGCTGGTCTCACAGACTGTGGACGGTACGGTAGCGCTCGGCCGCCCCCTTATCACTATATCCTCTTTAGTAACTTGCTTTTCTCGCCTTGCTTCCCCCCTCTTTAATATTCCTCTCATTTTCCTGCCTCCCCTTTCATCATTGCACATGTACTCTCCCCCTGCAACCGTTTTCACATAATGGACGAGGATGTCTGTTTGAAGATGTGGGTTTTAAATCTGCACAAACACACACGCAAGAGCCAAAGGTCATTCAACCTTTTGGTGGCCATAGCAACTGACTCTCATGTGGAAGAAGAAGGAGAGACGGCATCAAAAGAAGATGGGACAGCGGATTGCATGCAGTAACTCAACAAAAAAACACTTTCTCCGGTTTTCACCTTGAACGTAATGTTTCCTTCCAGGCTGGTACGAGGGCGAGCGGCTGCGTGACGGCGAGAGGGGATGGTTTCTGACCGAGTGCGCCGAGCCAATCACGTGCCAGGCCACCATTGAACGCAACATGCAGCGTCTGGACCGCCTGCAGGGGCTGGAGACTAACGTGTGACAGGGTGTTTAAGCCGGGCGCGTGAAACCACGGAGGGGCTCCCCTGAGCCTCCGCCGACCTCACGACACGCAGGCGACCCTGGCCTTTTAAGCGCTGAACTCGGACAAATGAGTTCAGTAACAGCATCAGCGACCTGCCTTTGGGTGTAGCAAAGTGGGCCGCGATCGGAGGGGCCGCTGTGTGGGATGGAGATGAAGCCCGCGATTCGGACTTCTGCTCAGCATCGAGTAAATATCGGGCGTGCTGCGCGGAGTTCAAAGCAGAGACCGTCAAGAACAAACACGGCAGAGGAACAGAGAATTTCCTCAATTACTGATTGGTCCCTGTGTGGGTGGGCTGGTTTGACAGAGGGATCTGTCACATTGATTAACTCCCTGGCTGGATTAAAAAAAAAAAAAAAAAACTTCACACCCACCGCCAAAGTCATTGCTATCAACACTCTGCTATATATCTTTAAAAAAAAATAAAAAAAAAAAGTATTTCCAGTTAGTTCCTCGTAAGTGATGTGCGGTGTAATGACTGCATGCCGCCGCCGCTGCAGGAGGCGAAACAGACCAAACGGTTGTGTAATTGACGGGCCGCCTGGTGAGCGCTCTGTTAAATGAGGCTCCGGCTTCGTAGGCGGGCGCTTCGCCAGAATCGGTGAAACTATGAAGATGTCGACTGTGAGGGTGATAATAAGGCAGCTCGTTTACTGTTGTGAAACACGTTCGCTTCAACAATATACATAAAAAAAAAAAAATTGAAAATAATACATGTTTAGATATTCCCTATATCAATGGCACCAGAAAGCCTCAGAACGTTTTCCCCCCGCATGATTAATTTTACAACGTTTTTTTTTTTAGGAGAAAGCATGATTTAGATATTTACCCTCCTTTTGTTTTTTGTTTTTTTTAATTTATTACTTTTATAAAATTGAATTTTTATAGAAATATAATTGAGAATAATACAGTCCAGAACAAAACCATCATTGTAGCTTTCAAGGCTCTATATAAAGGCTCATCAGACACATATACATTTAAAGTGGGGGCTTTTCCTCCCACTGTTAGAAAACCTCACAACACGCAGGTGATTGCCATCCACCCATGTCTGTTTATGCACTTATGCAGCTTTCTTTTTTTTTGGTGTATCTTTAAGTGTAGTTTTGTTGCACGACCGTTACGTGTAAAATAAAAACATGCGTGTTTCTGGATTGATGAGATTTGTTCATGGTTTATATTATTTGGGCTCATGCGTCTAGAATGAAGTTAAAAACACGTGGCTTAACCACTCTTATCAGTTTATTGTGTGATGTCTGTTCAATTCTCAGTCATGTGAATGTAAATATTCTCCTCTGAGAATCACGTCTCTCCCGGACTATTGCATATTTTGTGTTTTAACTCTTTAATCTCCTGCTGTGATAGCAGATATAATTCAGCTACTAAATGCTTCTGGGTTTTTTTTTTTTTTTTTTTCTCGAAATCGGGGGGTTTGCAACCTTTAAAATCCAGTCTTTTTTTAAGACACCATCGTACCAAATAAACTATCCGCAGGTGACGCAGGAGGATGTGACGATCCAAGTGTCCCATTTGTCACACCACAGCTGTGCTGAATGTTTTATTTAGTGTGTAATTTTGTTGAAGCCACGGGAAGCCACTCCAGACGGGGTGCAGTTTGTGCTCCCCTGGCGAAGACGATGGGTTTCCATGCTGCAATGACCCACATCTGCTGCTCGGGCCGCATTAAATCGACATCTAAATAATACTGTCACTTCTATTGTATTTCAGTTCTACGCGCTTTGCTTGCCGCCAAAACAGCAAACGGGCGACCTATAAGTAGAAAAGCCCAACTGAAATATGGAACACATCTGTGTGACTCCAACCTGCATGGCAACACTTTACTGCAGGCCATCGGTGTTGAGTTTCGGGCCACAGCCTTCAGGTAACTAACCATGAGTAATTTCTAGAGAAAAAAAAAGCCTGAGCCGTGTATAGTATCTTAATTCAGTAGTTTAAATTCAGTTTTTCAGCTCTGGGCTGATATTCTTTAAAGTGACAGGGGGGCGGGGGGCTCTTTTTGATTTTAATGGTTGCAGACCGATGTTCTAGTTCACCAGCTGATTAACCTGTGTATTGTCCAAGTCAGTGTGACTCTTTTACTCTGGTCTTTATGTATGAGGCAAGCAGAGTTAAAGGACCTTGCCAATGGACAAATGCTCTGATATTAATGTGCACATACACTTATTTGCATACGTGTATGAAAGCTGGTGTTTACAGACTACAAAACCCTCCTGGGACTCCGGGTAAAAGGGTTTATTCAATCTCTCTTTTCAGATTTTAATTGAATTGTGGGGTCCACCATTCCAGTACGACACAATACTGGAAGGTCCACGAAAAAAAAAAGATAATAGCAATGAGTAGAGGAGCCTCAAAGGAATAAAGACGGCCGGCTCTGGACAACATGTCAACTACAGAGGACACGAGTCAATGAGCCTTGGTCCCTTGAGGAGGGCTGCTTGTAAGCTGGTTTTAAGAAGGAAGAACACCATGAAAGCGACGTATATGACATGTTTCGTGTGAATAGAAAAGTCATCTCAAAAATATAATCTGGAATTTCATCCATGGTTCGAGCAGCGGCGCCAAGTGCCTGTTATCTATCATGTCGGCGTCATTCCTCAGTGTGAAAATACCCATAATCCTCTCCCGTGATTTGCACTACCCAGAGGAGTGTGTTAATAAATGCCTCCCCATTAGGATTCCTATTTGTCATGTTACAGAAGGATGCTGAAATTAATCTGTGTGTGCTGATGGCGGGAGCGGAAGAGACGAGCGGTCCCCGGCCCGGCCCCCCCGTTCTTAATGCGATTGTCCCGCGTGAGTCATCTTTTTTTTTTAGTGTTGCTCAGCGAAAGGGAATGAATGGTTTGGACACAGTGCCATGATAACACCATCCATCAAGCCCCGGCGCTCTGAGCCCCGGCCCGAACGGCAACCACAACCGTGGAGCGACACGAACCCGAGGCACGGCGGCACCGGGAAACCCGCACTCTCAGGAGGACGCGGTTTGCATTCGCACTCAGGGAAAACGAGCTATTTGATACCACTCATCTCAGCATGGACTCATCTTGCTTCAATCATTTCTTCCCCTTGTACATATTGTAAATCATTTGCGTGGATGTAAATATGTAAAACGGCCTCTTTTAGGTGTGTGTTGTCATGAGTACTGATTTACATTGAAGAAACTCATTTATTCCCTCATATATATATATTTTTTTTTTTTGCTCCTTAATAAAAATTTTAATGGATTGAAGCTCATCATGTCATGTATTCTCACTGCCAGGATAAAATGATTTCCCGCAGTAACATTTGGGATGATAAAACAGCCAGGTTGCTCTGTTTGGACATTCAGAACAGATAAAAAAAAAAAAAAAAGATACACACATTAAATTGGTTTCTCAAGCCTAATCAGACAAGTGAAGCTCGGCAAGGTGATGGCGCATCTTCATTTTTATTTTTCAAGCTGTTAAAGTGACACTGTTTTGGAAAACAAGAGTGTGACCTGTCCCAAACTGTTGTGTTACAAACTTAATGAACATGGAAGCTGTGGCGGAGTTGCAAAATACAGCTGCATCGCAAACCATTTGAATAAGATCCTTTTCTGGTGCCAATTATTTCGACTCACAATGAATGAACTAAAAAAAAAAAGAAAAGAAAAAAAAGATCATTCTTGAAATTTTAATTGCGATAATGGTGGCTTCCAGTTAAAAAAATAAAAGGAAAATACAACTGATCATGGACAGTTTTTCGTTTAGTTTTTTTGACTTCTAAGCTAAAAAAAAAAAAAAAAGTAACAAAAAATTGTGAGAAAATATATCATGGAAAAAAATTACTTTTCCATTACATCGGAACTTTTAAGATGCTCGTGTAACACCGAAATAACAAAACAAAACCATTCAAGTGCAGTAAAATGTTTCCATGTAGCGGCGTGTTCCATTTGGCGTTCGGTTGAACCCAGAGAGCCCAGAGGTTTCATCCAGGCAGAACCATCCGGAAGGTCAGCTGCTCCATCTTCACTGCCGTCTCGATCCCCGACCCCTTTCTAATCTCCGTCGTCGTCATCGAAGTGCGTGTGGGACCCTTTGGGAGCAGACGCCCACGCTCTGCTGTGGCCCTGACTGCCCCCCGAATGCTTCTCCTGGGTGGTGATGAGGTCTATGATGGCGGTGATCACGGCGCAGTCTTTGGATTGACGGTTCTGCCAGTCCACAGGAGCCGGGTTGCAGATTTTCTCCTGCAGCAGAGAGTCCAGCTCTTTCTTTAAACTCTGCGGAAAAGACAAAAGTGAGCGTTGTTTACCTCTTTTATGACAATCATGTACTTCACTTTAACATACCCCTGAGACCACAGATAGGCAAATTCTAACTTAACTGTTTTTTTGTTTTTTTTATGCAAATGTATGAAACGCATACTTGCTGATTAAAAACGATCCACATATAATTAGTCTGTCATTAAATTAGTGTCCATAATTCCAATTAATCACTTTGGTTGATGTGCTCAATCATAGTTTAGCCCCTTTGGTAGCACAATGGTGGACATTTTTGAGCCCCTTCCCTCCCTGTACTGTTCATGATATGAGCTTTGTGTACATGCATCAGCTTTTACAGTGGAGGCCAGGACTTATCCAGGTGAATCAACCAATCACAGACAAGATTTACCAGTTTGTGTTACACAGTTACATTAATTAACTCCCAGTTATTTCAATGGGGCAGTAATAAAGGACATATTTTAGCAATTCTATAGCAAAAAAAAAAGTCTAACTAAATCCAGACGGCTTGAATACCTTCATAAGAGGGGTAAAAGTTAATTGCGAGGGAGTTGTCGGTAGTGAGCTATGTTTACCTTGACCAGGTGAGCGATGCGAGCTGGGGATCGGAAGACAATCCACTTGTCCACCGCGATGGTTTCCTGGTCCTCATCTTTCTGGATGGTGATGTCTCCGCCGAAGAACAGCAGCGAGAACGGGGACACTTCAGTGCAATCGTACAGGAAGATCTGAAAGGGGGGAGGGGGTGGGGGGGGTTAACACAAAGATGTGACCAACGCACAACAACAGGAGTATAACAAGGAAACACAATGACCCATCCTGCGAAAGCGAAACGGCATCATTATGACACACCGTGCCCGACAGCTACTCTGCGGTGTGGGCTGAAAGTGTCCCATTAGTGACGAGAGGCTGTGCGAGGAAAACGTGTTTCAGAGCCTCCAGAGTCAGGAGAAATGTCATCCTGCCCCATCTCGATAATGTGTTACACCGCCGACCGTTCCTCCTCTCTTGTACTTCACCGACAGCTGCTTATGTCGAGTAGCTTGAATATTTTTTCCTTTTCTCGCATTACAAAGTGCAGGGGCTCAGCTGATAAAGCTTCCAATCTCTAAGGTTGGTGATTCGACCCCCCCAGTTGGTGTGACACTGAACCCTGAGCGCTCTCTACAACGTGCGACCTCAATGCACGGCAGCCACCAACACTGGTGTGTGTGTGTGTGTGTGTGTGAGTGTGTGAGTGCTCAAGTTAAGAGAGCTGAAGCCCCAAAGTTAAGACTCTTACACAGAGAAATTAAGTTTTATTCTACGCCGTCGTCTGTATTCACCCGCTCAGTAAAACTGCTTGGTTCGAAGGTGAGAAGCCACGGGGACTGCACCAGCAGTAGACGTGAGGTCAAACGAAAACCTCGTTCAGTTTTGAAGGTAACGGACAGAAGTGTTGGAAAAAGCGTCATCAGGAGGAGGTAGAAAAAGGTAGAGGGAGTGGGCATGAAAAAAATAAGCATGAGCCGTGATGACTACATTTACCCCCATGAATGTGTAATGTACTGAACCACCAGTGGCAAGTGCGTCAGAGAAGAACTTTAACGTCAATCCTCACTTTCATTTCTTTTTTTTTTGTCTCTCTCTCTCTACAGCCTTTCTGCTTGCTTCTGTCTCGGTAAAAAAAAATAAATAAAAAAATTACCTTGAGAATATTGCACTCTCGGCACGTCATACGTCTACACAGACAAATATCCATCATCAAACACAAAAGCACTTACTGTACGAGCCACAGGAAAGAAAAAAAAAAAAAAAAAACACGGAATGGTTGCAAATAATCACAGCGAAATGAGGCTGAACAGTTTACTTCATAAAGCGGCAAAGCGAGAGAGACTCAGGGAGCAATCAGAGAGGACATGAAAGGTGTGCCCCCCCCCCTCCCCCCCTCGGGGACATGGATGCATTCGCTGAAAGAGAAGGCGCTGGAAGAACGGATGTGAGGGAGGAGAAAACAAAGAGAGGTGAAATGAAAAGAGAAAGAGGGAGAGGGCGCCAGTCAGGAAACCGCATTGACCGCTCTGCAGTCCCCCGAACCGCCTCTTACATTGTGTCTGGAAGCTTTGAAGCACGAGAGCCTTTGAAAAGCAGCGTTTTAATCAAATATTCATTAAGTGCAAAGCTGGTGTGGCACCGCCGCCAACCTTTAACCAATGGCCCCCTCTTTCCCCTCGCATGCACCCCTCCGGAGGGAGACATGCAAGATCAGAAAAACCTCCAGCAACACGCAGGCCAATGGGAAAACAAACCGAAAACAAGAAAACACGCAGGTATGTCGAGGCGGGACGCGGCACGCTCTCGGATCCTTTGCGCTTACTCACGCTGCTCGTTCTCATCTTGAGGTGGTAAATGAGCCACGTGTAGTTGAAGTCCGTCTCCTCGGCGTTGACGGATTTCGGGTGGATGCACACTTTTCCGTCGGCCTGTGTGTACACCTTCACCCTGACAGAGGCAACATGTTAGAGAGCGTTAATGTCGGGAGGGAGACGCCTGCCCATCGACACACACGAGGCGGCAAGAAAATCTGAAACAAGTCTAAATATAATGGAATTCACAAAAACAGCGATTTACATTCTTTGAAATGAAAATCAAGCTGAATCGAAATCTCTCAGAATCTCAAAGATACAGTACTGATATCTTAATAAATGACAGCATGACGGGAAACAGACGTGTTTTTCTGACTCACTCTGGCATTTGTCCTACAATTCTGGGGGAAAAAAATGATTCTCCTGTGATCCTCCTCGCCACTCTATCTAAATATCCATCTCTCCGTCTTCTGCGACGCTTTATCCAGTTCAGGGCCGTGGTGTACTGGAGCCGATCCCAGGTCGTCAAGTTTATTACAGGGCAAAGAGAATCACACGCTCTCAAATTTACACCTCGGGGCAATTTAGAACTCTTAATTAACCTCGACCGCTTGACAAAAAAAAAAAAAGCAATCTCGAACCGAATCTGATTTGGACGAGGGATATTATGACTAAACACTAAGCTATGACACAATATCAAAATAGCTGGACTATAGAGGCACAAAATGACGAAGAAACCGAAAAAAAGAAAAAAAAAGATGCAAACTTGAAATTAGATAAAGGATGACCGTCAGAAAAACTATTAAAAAGTCTAAAATACACAGATTTTATGTTTTGTCCACACAAAGGGAAGTAGACTTTTTAAAGTTCTTGAATCTTGATTTTTCTAATCAGGAATAAAAAAAAGTTATTTACAAACAGCAGATATCCATAAGTATGGATCCACGGAGCTCTGCGTGACGCTAAAAGCTCAAGACGACATGAGGTTCCACCAGGACGATAACCATTGTTCGGTACTTTAGGTGAGCGGAACAAAAAAGCAGAATACATGTTTCTATTTGTCGTGATCGTTTGAGCTGTTTATCCCTCCGACCACGCCAAACTCTAACAGTGCGATGGTAAATTGTTCCGATATACACTTATTTTCTTCTATGTCGATTCGGCTGTTCGACCAGTTGTCTGAAAACGCACCATTGCCAGAATGCGCGTTCTGTCAGAATGACAGAAAATTGTTCTCGAAACAACACGTCAGGTGCTGTTGGCTTGTTAAAACAAGGCAGACAGAAGGCGTCCTGCCATTATTTGTTTCTGGCACGGGAACATCATAAGAGAAATTGTGATGCAGTTGGCTGATAATTTCCAACATGAAAGTAACACCATGTTCCGAGCTCCCGTGTGTCGGCCTGACTGAACCGACTGCTCGACTGCCGGGAGCGACGTGAACCAGACAGCCGTCTGATTCAGCGACGACACAAAAAAAGTGTTTAACCGAGCGGTGAATTCATTAAACGCTGCGGCGTGGACGCCGAGCCCATAAAGTGGGTTCGGATTTAGTTTGCTTTGCTCTCATGTGGAGGGAAACACGCTGGGATTTTCACTGTGCACCTTCGTCTAAAACTGTCAAAGACAAACAAAAATGACTGCGAGTGTGTGTGTGTGTGTGTGTGTGTGTGTGTGTGTGTGTGTGTGTGTGTGTGTGTGTGTGTGTGTGTGTGTGTGTGTCTCTGTTTCTCTGATGTGTGCATCAGACTTCTGCACGCAGGTCACAGCCACGGTCTATGACAGCCTCGGGGTGATTCTATGAAGACTGCATTGATCTTAAGCTGACGCTTTTTTATTTATTTTTTGACAGTTGTTCTAGCAGGGTCTCTGCACAGCCTCAGCAAACTGTCACAGGACCCTTACAGAAGTTCTACCTAAGAGCTCTGATGATAACTTGCAGCGTGAGGACCATTTCTCAGTGCAGAGATCAATGGAAGCGATTGTGTGTATCTTTATCTTATCCTGTGCAGCCCTTTTCCTGTCTGTCAATGCTAATCCCTGTCCAGACTCACCCGGGCCTCTTGGTGCTGTGAGACGGCCTGATCATGGCCACCTTAGGGTACAGACCAGCTACAATCACCGCCTTGATTAACTTCTCGTTGTCTGAGGAGAGAAGAGAAGGTATAAATGAGGGCTGCTATATTTACACGCCTTCCACGCCATCTTGTATTGCTTATTGGATTTCTGAGAATGAATGGACGGGAGCTTTAAATACCAGAGTTGACGTTGGATTTGGGGTCTTTGGGATTCTTGCTCCCAACGAATCCTGCGCCCATGAGATGCTCTGCAAACTGGGCTTTCATGTTGTGCAGCATCTGGATGAGAACGTGACAAACAAACTGCTTCAAAAAGCCACAACCTTCCCCGCCCATCGAATCAATTCACTGCAACATCGAGCACAAAACAACCAGCCTGACTCACCTGGAGCGTGTTGGCAGACAGGAAGTTGTCCCAGCAGAACTCCCTCTCGTACCTGCCACCACGCCGCTTTGCCTCCTCCCAGCCCTGTGCGTTCAATGCAAGATAACTTAAGCTTGGATCAACAACGGCGATGAAAGAAATTTAATGCGTGACCAGTGTGGGGGGCCTTCTACCTGGAAGGCATTGACGATAGTGAGGTGGTCACTCTTTGAGTTTTTGGACAGCGTTTTCCTCCTCATGTCTGCCATCTTCTCTTTACCCTGTAGAAAAAAAGGACCATTTAAAAAGAAGCAAAGGCGTGTTTTGTGCCGTTGCCTGTGTATCTTGTCATGCTTGCGAACTCCGTGCCGTACCAGGGGTATGAAGAAAGGATCTTTGAAGCTGAGTGAACCGGCGATGGTGAGAACGGGGTCGAGGCAGCCCAACAGAGCCCCAAACAGGATGAGTTTACCGATGTGAGGCTCCACGGGCAGACGAGCCAGGTGGATACCCAACGCTGTCAGGTTCTCGTCATGGTCCAGAGCGTTCTATCAAGACGATGCAACAGCATCCAGAAGGAAGGAAGACGCGGCAGTTAATCAGCTGCGACTCGGCGTAATGTGATTTAAAGCGCATCCACCGGAAACTCGATGACACTCACGCAATTTAGAAAGCAGTGCTCGGTTCAAATATAGAAACTAAAGCCTTTATCGAAAAAGAAACAAGTTTAAAAGGGAGAACTGCTTTCCAAGAAAAAACGTGTTGACCGTCCACGCTGATCTCATTTCATTAGAAAAATCATATTAAAGATATTTAAAACCCAGAAGCAAATCAACGGAGTTTTGTTATTGTCAGACACAAACTCGGCGTCCCAGCTCCACTGAAATGCATCACGTTTTAACCTTGTTAGCATGAAATGCTGCTCATTTTAATCTTTATCCTCTCTTTAATGATGACTGATTTCTATCTGCCTCCTCCACAAATGGTAAGTAGTAAAACAGTCTCCCTGGAATGAGCAGATCTATAAGCACCACAGACTCAGGTCAACGGAGGATCTCTCTTTTAAAAGTACTCCAGCTTCCCCCAGGGCTATTGTATTTTTGTCACTTGTACAAATTACTGTAGAGTGACTTAATTAAAAGGTGAAACAGTTACTAAGTTAATTAACTGATTGATGGGAATAAGAGACGCTGTCCGACGACAATAACGCCAGTCTTGGGAGATTTGAGAAGGGCCTAGAATCATTCCAAAGTGTAGTACTGAGTAGACTATTTGCTCATCGATGCTTTGTATGAAAACATGTAGTAATTCCTGGTTAAATAACAGATTTCCTATAGATATTATCATAAAAGGCTGTTGGGACTTGTTGCAGAAGTTTCTATTTGCATGACATAGTAGATTGTTCAATTGTTTTCCAACTGGACTCGATTTTTTTTTTTTTACCAGGTCAGTGAGGCTTTTGATGGCGAGGCCGACTGCCTGTGGCGTCGGAGGGTCCAGGGCCTTTTCCAGGAATCGACTGATAGATCCAAGCTTCAATATCTAGACATGACACATCACATTGAAAAAGCATGTAAAAAATTTTTTTTTGATATCTACAAACCTTGAACAAGCTACGATAGAAAAAAAACCTTAAACAGACACAGAATAATGTCTTCTGAAATACTCACTCCTTTACATAGGTTTACAAGTTGTCGTGAGGGTGTAAGTCGGAAAAAGAAAATTGTGAAAACGCAGCAGCAATAACTTGAAAATAGAATCAGACCAGGACGTGGCATTGTTGTGGAAAGTTATGAAAGTCGTGTTGCATAATATCACTGGAGCGTCCACTGTGCGGTCTGTTTATATCTTTTGGCTGGTTAAAAATGTCAGTGTGCATGAAATGTTTTTTTCTTGCTTTGGTCCACACCAAGAAGTGCAGCACGAGTGTGAAGACTGGCCTCTCATTTGTGGCAAACACAGATTCACAGGCAACATATCAAGAGATATATAATATAATATATAATATAATGTCATAGAGATGATGAGATAGAAGATAACCAGCATGTTAACAGTTAACAAAACACATAAAACGTGCACGACATCGTGGTTTGCACAGTAAAAATAGCAGTTCAATCTTAGACCGGGGTGCATTTATTTGTGGAGAGACACATGTTTCATTTGTGTGTCTCGAAACTTGTCCAGAGTGTAACCTGTCTTTGTCCATAGTCAGCTGAGATACACACCAGCGCTCCAAGAGTCGGAGTTAGATAAGGCTTTGGGGAAGATGGATGGAAGGTTTGATTCTCTCTAATTGCCGTTGAGAACATATATACAATAAGATACCGGAGCACGCCGACAGTATTGGCTGAAACAAAGAGTTAACCGCATTAACATGCGCCTCTTCACACTGGATACAGGATAAATGTGTTGATAAGAGCCGTATTCACAGCGTGTGAGGAGATTTTAAATACGCAGAACCTCTATCTGTGGCAAACGGCAGAGTAAGGAAGCAACTCCGCATCTCCGTGCGTGACTAATAGGTTGAGTGTTTGTGCATTAGAGACTTAGCTCAGGGTTAGCATGTTGTCAGTGTTTCTCTCACTTTGAGGACAGCCTGATGCATTAGTCCGCCTCTCACCCACAAGCTTCAGAAAAACACATTACACACATACTTGAATACATCCAACTAAAGCTTGAAAGAAAAAAAAAAAAAAAGAAAAAAAACAGATCCAATAAAACCGCTGGTGAGAACAATCACGGCTGCCACTAGATACGAGTGAACTTTGGCTTAATGTTCCATTAGCACTGGTTGAAATATGTCTGACTGGAGAGTGAGGGTTTGACGAGAGAATGAGTAAAAAATAAATAAATAAATAAATGAAGCCAAAAGAGAAGAAAACACCTGTTTATGTGAGAAAACAAAACCATGTGAGAGGAGTGATTATGTTATCAGCAAAAAGAGGAGCGAACGAGGTGGCGGGCAGGGGGCATGAGTCAGCCTGGGAGGCTCGGCTCGAGTTCTCGTTAGGCAGGAGAGGCTGTAATTCAGCACAGGAGCAATAATGGCAGGCCGCTCTTCCACCTCTACACACACGCACGCACGCACGCACGCACACACACACACACACACACACGCACACGCCGAAAAAACCTCATTCACAGCAATCTCGTCCTCATCTCAACTCTTTACTCTGCTTTTATTCGTCTCTCAGTCACCGTCCCTCTGTCTCCCCTCCCTCATGCGCCACCTTAATCTGCAAGCAGAGCTCCTCCAGCGGTGTCCTCATGATTTCAGGGAGCTGATAGGCGTCCAACAAGCTGGCCCGGAGACCGTTGTACAGATGATAGCACTTTCCTGGACGCACTCTGATTATATGCAGGGGAAGAAAAGAAGAAGAAGAGGGGAGAAAAAAAAAAAAAAAAGGTTACATGCTGTATCAGACTTGCGACAAGAGCTTAATTTAAAATCAGTGGGATGAAACTGCACACAGTAAGCAGCTTCTGCTAATTGGGCCCTGCTACACTTTTGATGTCAGCGCCGTCAACAGAACAGTCTGAAGTCACAGGCTGGAAGCAACCGGGGAGCGGATACACTTTCTCAGTGTTTATAGATGGGCAGCGCAGGAAAAGAGTGGTGAAGGGGCAGATTGACAGCGACGAGTAATATCGTCCATGGATTAATATGAAGCGTGCCCTCGTTATAAACATATCTCCAAATAAGGTCACGTGAAGAAGAAAAACAAAACACACCTGCCAGCCCGCCCTTTTCTCTGTTTAGCATTGGCCAGGCTAACCCATTCGGCCGCCATGGTGCTGATGTTGTTGTTGGTGTCAAAGTGGGTCTCCTTGATCTTGCCTCCATCTATCACGTAAACGACGTCGTCTATGGTGATGCTGTGAAGATGTGTGAAAAGACAAAGATGGGGAGACGGGAGGAAAAAAAAAATAAAATGCTGGAATTAGGGTCAAATAGTACAGAAGGAATAAAAAAAAAAAAAAAAAAACTACTTCAAAGCAGTCTGTCAAAAATGCTAAGTTAAGAATCCGCAAGACACACACACACACACACAAACTCATTTTGAAGTAGAAAATAAAATTTAGCCCTTTGGTAGATTTAGAGTCTATATTTAGTGGAGTGATGTGAGGGGAGTGCAGCGCCGAGGCAGCGCCTTAATTTACCCAGCGTGTGTGAGGCTGTGAATGCGTCTCCAAATTACCAAGTCACCATCAAAGCCAGTATTACACTGTTTGCAATCAATCCGAGAAGTGTATGCTAATTCGCTCCAAATTCACCATCTCCATTAATGATGGCGACACAGCAAATGACATGTGTACGCCGACACACGCTGCTAAATGTGACAATAACGTCCTCTGGGCCCTCCGACTCAGAAATGGCCAAAAATACATTTTCAAATGCAGTAAGTATAAAGGCCTGACAGGAAAATCAGCATGCGCACACACACTTACACACCTGGTCTCAGCTATGTTGGTAGCAATCACAATCTTTCTGACTCCAGGGGGAGGCCTTTTGAACACCTGAGACGAGGGAGAGAGAAAGATGAGACGGGACTCTTCCAATATTGAGGAGGGAATAAAAAAAGCAGGACAAGCGGCAGTTACCGAATCAGTCCCGAGAAAGAGAAAGATACTGACCTGCGTCTGATTTACAGTGGGCATGAGGGAGTGCAAAGGGATGATAATAAATCGATCTGAAACAGAGCATCACACAGAAAATGCACCTCAGAACTTTTGTTTCGCCGATGTGAAGAACAAGTACGAGAGCATGAGGCTGTATGAAGTCTTCTCTTTTTATATAACCAGGGATATCACTGTGAAGGATTTCAACTGCAGGAACTAAACTCTGACAAACATGTTCAAACTGTATTTTAATATTAAATGTCGAGAAGAAAAAAAAAAATACAAAATTAAATGCAAAATTTGAAAAAAAATTATTCAAACAAGACGAAAACTTAATTTAAGAAAGTCAAGATTTAAAAAAAAAAAAGAAAAAAAGTAGTTGGCAGGAAAAAGCTATATAAAAAAAAAAGCTCTATAAATGTTAAGTTTGATAAATTTTGCTCAAAAACAGAGATTTGTTTTTCATACTTTCTTTGAGGTGGCAAGAGCAATTTTTATTCTGGCCGATGCATCTTTTTATCCACCTCCTCCTCGGAGTGAGATTCTTGCTCGTTTTTCTGCTTCAATTCTTTTATCAACAAATTCCTCTGTTTTTCCGTTTGAACCTTCACAGATGTGAGCTACACTTCGTTGCACTTATTTAGAAAAAAGGATTGAATTTGCATTTTCTTGAATACCACATCTGCAAATGCAAGTAGTACATTCAGTTTCTATTAACTGAAACCTGATATCGAAACATAAAATTCAACTTCATATACTCAGAAATCAAATATCAGATTCATATTCAGCTTGATCTACTTGATAGTTTAGTCTGCTCCTTTTTTTTCTTCTGTTGTCATTCTCTGTATTATGCAATCATTATAATTGGATTAGTGTATAGAAAAACTACTGCTGCAACAAAAGAATCTCCTAAAGTGGAGCGAATTGAGTGCCTTGATGTGTTTATTAAGTAAGATGCACTTTGGACTGGGATTATCCAGCTTTTCATAGATCATACTTGTGCTTATGTGCTTTCAGATGAGCTTAGAGGATCATTTGCTCTCCCTCCAGGGTATCCCCTCCGATTACTAAACTCTGCCTCACTCTGCAGATTAAAAACCAATTATTGAGGTAAGTAAATGATCAAACACTTTTGAGTGCAGGGGGGACTACAAATAATTACAAAACACGCTCTCGTTGAGTTGAGATCTTTTAAACTCAGCTTTTATTACCCCGTGTGCTTCACTCGTAAATGTTGTCGACGTGCATCGCCCTGATACCGACCTGATCTGAACATCTGCTGAGCCATGAGCAGGTCGTTCAGAGTGCTGATGTTGTCCCAGCCGGGAAGGAAAACCAAGATCGCTCCTTCCTGTCAAAACACGACACCAGAGCCGGTGAGCGCAGATGAAAGACACCGAGCCAGCGTCTATTCGCGACAAAACGAGAAACAGGCTGCGAACAAGCGATGACGTCACGGCTGAACCGAGTCAGAGCTGAGCCGAGACAGACGCAGGCGATCTGCCCTCGGTTCGCAACCTCCACATCCGAGCACGCGATAGGTTCCTGACACTCCCTGCCGGCATCATTATGACAATCACAACTTTCCGCTACGCCGCAGCCTCGGCTGGGCTCTGGCACAGGAAGAGGCGTCTTTTTTTTTTTCCAGAGCGGCAGAAACGAAAAACAAAACCAAAAATCGCTCGCTGTGAAAAAGATCAACAGACGAAAAAAAATAAATTAAAAAAAATAACGCTGACTGTACTGTACGGATTGCCTGTGATAAAAGTGACAACATGTGACTTCAATAAGGGTTTTTGCATGAATGGAAGGAGAGCTGAGTGATTTCAAGTAACATGGATTTAGACGTGTTGGAGGGCAGTTTAAAAAACACATTGGGGAGTCGCAAGTAAACAACCTGAATTTGGGGGGGGGGATAAGAAACAATAAGAGAGATGTTCTGCCAATACGTCAATGCTCTGGGGAAAAACAACGGCAGAAGAAATTAAGAAAAGCTGGCTGAACAAAAACAATTCTTTCTGATTGACAGATCAGACAGTCCCATTGACATGAACAACGAATAAAGTGATCAGATATTTTTGTAAGTTTATATGCACTAAGAATATCACCCGATTTCGTCGAGAGGATCAGTCCCATGATACTTTGCACACGATTCCACTCCGGCTTTTCCACGGCTGAAGGTGGATTTGTCAGCTCCACTAATCAAGCTTGTTGTGTTTCTCTTCAAGGCTGCAAAACCCGACCTTATGTCCTTCAAGCTTTCTGACTATTTGAAAAAAACTTTCAATATGATCTCCAGTATAGATCCGTTATGTTATGCCATTTTTTCTCAAAACATCGGCATGAAGCATTACAGCATTACATTTGATTATGGCCAATCTCATTGAAAAGAAGTGGCTCGTGAATGTGTTTCACATGTATAGTGCTTTTTCTTTACTTCAGTTGTCCCCAAAGCACTTTACACCGTTAATCCCATTCACACGCACACACTCACACAAATGGTGATGACTGTCATACAAGGCACTCGATCTATCCAATGGGAGCAATTTCAGGTTCGGAGTGTTGCTCGAGGACACTTCAGCATACAGGCAGGTGGACATGTGGGATCAAACCTTGCCGACTGAAGAAAGCCCATTGTACCCATTGAGTTACAAAAGTCCACAATTTCATTCAGATTGGGATCAGATAGAATACAACATCTAGGTTGAGGACCAGGGGAGAAACTCTCCCTCAACAGTCATTTTAAATGGATATTTGTAATTATTTTATCCGTCTGTCAGTGCACTGCTTCCACGTGTGCTTGCATACAATATCAAGTATGAGTGTGTTTTTGACAAGTAAACCTTGACACAAGGTTTCAGTGTCTCTTTCACAATACAAAATCGCATAGAGTAATGATAAAAAGAGTAAAATTGATTATTTTTTCCCCCCCTTCGACACTTTTTTCTTCCTACATATTGTTTTTAAATCCTTTTCTTATGGCTGTTTTCCAAAGTATCTTTTTTTTTCAATGGCAGCTCACAGAATTCAATCAATCATTCTGGTATTCTGAGAGTTAGGAATGTCTTCAGCACAATATATTTAAGTGTAGTGCTCGTTTTCCTATTAGAAAGTCCCCTAATTAGAGGAAAAGCCCAAGCACTCCTGAAGAGTTTCAGGAAATATGTTCTGATTAAAATGTCAAGGTTACATTTCATGACATGTATTTGAAGTGAACCCATTTTCTGGATAAAATGTCACCGACATAAAATAATCGCTCTATAAAAATAACTATTCCATTCATTTATGGGGAAAAAACTGAATGGTACAAGAAATTCAGACATGTTAAGTGGCCCGGAGCACCCCTGCCTTTTTAATTAAAACTAATTATTATTACCAACGCTCAACCAGTGGCACCCACAAGGGACTCTATGTGTGTGTGTGTGAACAATAATGTCCTATGAAAGAGACAGGGGAGCAAGAACCAGGCAGTATATCGTCCTACAATTGGACAGACATCTATTTTGCATACATGCCGTATAGGAAGAGGCTCGGATCAATTCTGATTGAAAATTAGGCAACAGTAGAGTAACCTCTGCGGTGTTAGCCAACGATTTAGCCAACGTACCCTCATATATAGTTGATAGTTGTACCCAGCAAGCATTCATTACTGCTTTCACGTCAACCCCCTGGATGTCTAAATCACAAAACCCCTGCAACATAATTAAGCCATCATCACAGCCGCGGCACTGGCAGACGCTCCAGATCCTCGGTTCAGAGCGCCGTCACAGTAAATCAGCCGGTTCTCTCCCAGCCGTGTGCCTGTGCCACAGCGAATCAACTGGTCGACTGGCTCACTGAGGCTGTGACTGATGGAGATATGGCTTCATATGGTGAAAGGATAATTATTCTGTCTGTCTGCGTTAGTCGCTCCTCGTTCTGGGACCGGGCCGTCTTTCTCCTCTGCTCTCCGCTGTGTGTTTGTCACAAATGAGGCGACAGACAAGTTGACGCAAACAAAATGAACAATTGTTGGGACTTTATTTTTGTAGCGTGACAGCAGATGTTTCACTTCTATTTTTATTTTCTGAGCTAGATTTTCACTCATCTATTATTGCTACTGTCAAAACAAATAAATAATAAAGATTACAGTTTGTTTGGTTTTTTTTATTGTAAAAATAGGGAAAACATAACATGTTAGGAACAAATGTACCATTCTGAGAGATGTTTTTACTTTGAATGACTTATAAACTGAAACTTATGATTGGAATGGATTTTACTTTATGTATTAGAAATCAAATATGCAGAAATTTTAATGAGTGAATTAAATTATGGGAACATTGTGTTTCTCATTAATTAAATTTTCTGGAAAGCAAATGTAGCCTTTATTGTTTTAAAGTGCTTTACACTGTTAGTCATATTCACCCACTCACAAGCACAAATGGTAGTGTCATGCCAGGAGCTTTGGGTTCAGTTTCTTGCTCGAGGGCACTTCGACGTGTGAACAGTATGGAATCGGAGCACTATAATGGAAACCCAGTCTTCCACCTGAGCCCGGCCTCCGTCTGGCACTACGTCAGGTGACGTCTTCACCTCTTTGTAATGAAAATACATTTTATTGAATGGTATTGTCTATAAATGTGCTTTTGCAGATTACATAGGTTGGTACTGGCCTACATGAGTTGAGTCTAATGTCCCTGGATCATCTTTAAGGTTTCTGATTCGCCAAATAATTCAAATGAAGCCGAGTGGACAAACTAACAGATTTTGATTATATACAGCGTTCTAAGGTGTTATAACTTGACACACTGAGAGCCCGGCCCCAGGTTAGTGACCACTGCTAATATACTGCAACATGATTCATCAAAACAGAGCGTCGCTTCCTTTCATCTGATTTGGTGGACATTGTTTTTCACGTGTCCACAGCCTGAAAAGGAAACTGGAACTGTGCTTCGAAAAAGTGGAACGTTCACAAGAATTGGCCAGAGAAAAAAGGGAATGGGCGTGCGTTGGGAGAGCATCTGTTCCATCACTCATTAGCACAGATCTGTTGCCAGGATTGGTGTTACTTCCTCTGATCTAATGTCAGAGTGTTAGGAAGCTATCCCTCCTGTTCCTTCCATCTGCTCTACCTAGGAATGTAATGTACTTCTCTCCTTTTGTTGGCTTAAATGCTTGTGTCAAATATTGACTTTCATTTCAATCGCAAGTCATCCTCCACATAGGCCGCCGCTCTCTGTGAGTCTATGATCTAAATGTTAAGAACTTCTGGGTTCAAGAACACTGATCTTTGCCTATTCAAATTCATATTCAAGTGACTGTGACTCAGAGCTCACAGACTGCTCCCTAAAACACCGTTTTCGTCCGCAGCACAAATTTGCTTTCATTAAAATGTAATTTCAAATTGTGAAATGTGCCAATCTCCGGTTGCTGCAATGAAAGCAGACACAGAGTTACACTGACCTCTTCACTGAGCACAATATGACGAATCAGAGCAAGGATCAGCTCCAGGTCAATCCTGTCATCGCCGTCCAGCATCTCCAATACTTCAATGGTGTCGTCAGAGTATCTGCAATAGAACACACAATTATGAAAACATATTTTATCACATTAGGGATGCACAATTATGGATTTCAACTTGATGGCACGTCGGGTGCAATCGTGAGCGGAGGAGTCGGGTTTAAATCCCAGCTGCAACAGGAAGGGCCTCCAACATAAAAAGCCAAGGCTACTTTGAAAGTTGCATTAAAAAGAATGAGTGAACTAATAGATGCTATTTGTGTCGACGCAACATCAACTACTAATGCTACGAAATGTCTTATATAGGTCCAAAGAATTTTTCCATTTGCAAAGTTTTCTTTAGACTGGGAAGGGTTTTCTTTGTAAAAAAATCGTTAACATTTTTTTTTTTTTTTTTTACCATTTTGAAACAATAGTGACAGTTTTTAAAAAAAATATTGTGATACCATCTCATGCTGGCGTCAGTAAGCTACAAAATAATGTTTTCATCCTTCAGGAGACCTTGCAGCTGCATATTGTGTAGGCACACCACTGTATACACATTAGACCTGCTTTATGTACAAAGTGTTTATGTAACAAACCGCAAGTGCTCCAAAATACTCTCCCGGCACTTCTTGCAGGACAAAACGATAATTGCAGAATTCGACCTTTACACACTTAATCGGCTCAATCGGAATGCCATATTTAAAAGGAGAATGAAGCTGTTTATTTAAAAAAAACAAAACATCAATTGAGTGTCAGGGCCAAATTGTCCCATTTCCCACCAAAACAACATTTCCATCAACCTGGCAGCTGCTCTACCAAATTATCTGGCCTGCTGTTCACATCAACTCACCTTCCCTGCAGTGTGCGGGCATAACAAGGCCAGCTCTCTTTATATTCAGCCTCTTTCTGCTCCTTCTCAGGTCTGGATTGGCGCCCTTGCCAAAATCCTCTCTTCCACGAGGAACGGCGGTCCTTACTCTGGGGGCGATATCTGGCCAACAGACATCGTTACATGAATCCAGATTGTGAGAGTGTGCATGTGAAGCTATAGCCCTTTCT
The DNA here is from genome assembly GCF_963383615.2 of Lipophrys pholis. NCBI lineage: Eukaryota > Metazoa > Chordata > Actinopteri > Blenniiformes > Blenniidae > Lipophrys > Lipophrys pholis. The sequence goes on along the minus strand of NC_137627.1, from coordinate 13,331,859 downwards.
ACATAAGTGTGTTCAGGAGTCATGTAGTTTTACCTGATTAACTCGACAACTTCCTCCAGTAGGAACTCTTCGACCGGGAACGTCAGACCAGGAATGTGAATCATTGGACAGTTGCCTGAAGGGAAGGAGGCACAAGTTAAAAGATTAAAAGAAAAGAAGAAAAAAAATCAGTTTTAATTCCATTGTTGGACAGCTCCAGTCTGTTCCGAAATTTAAATACAAGATTTCTGATAGCAGCATTGAGAGTGGACACGTTATTTATCAGAAACAACTGAGTGGCACGGGTCCACCTTGGGACCTTCAAGAGCAAACGCAGGGCATCGTTTATATGCAACTTGAAGCTATTGAAGTTTGGCTCCTTACCTTACACAAGCTAAATTTAAATGCCAGTATGTTAGTTTGTGCATTTAACTTGCCATAGTGTCTTTGTATGTCCTCATCACCATGAAGATCACTCCTGGTCACATGATCGAGGTATTTGACTTTGTCCACAATATTAAGCTCACTTCCAGATGGATAGAATGCGGGAAGCGCAATGTTACGGTTGTCCTTGGTCGGCACAATCCTAACCACACACTTTTTGGTGTTAAACTTAATGTCAAATTGTCCCCCACATTCAGAGCAGATCTGAGCACTTGTTGTAGCCCAGAAGAATATGGTGACATTTCGACAAGATCATCTGCATGAAGAAGATGGTTTAGGAGTTGGTCTCCCACCATGTATTCCATCTTACATTGTCCTAATACTTGAGAGAGATTGTCTATATCGAGATTAAACAGCATGGGGGACAGAATTCCACCCTGTCCAACTCCATTTGTCATTTGATGAGGTTCAGAAGTTGTTTGCCCTGATCTCAGACGCATAGTTTGGTTTGTATACCAAAAATGCAACGCCCATATTAGCTGGGGCGCAACACCACGGTGCTGTAATTACCTCCGCCAAGTAGGTTACAAAATCCCCCGCGTTTATTTGTCGGTTAACAAGATATGTCAAAAGCTAATTTGCGGATTTTCATGAACATTGGTACACAGATACATTTTGATCAAAGGAAGAACCCATTAAATTTTAGTCATGATCCAGATCAAATTGTTACAATTGAAAATGTTCACTTCAAAATATGACGTCTTATCTTGGCGATCACCAAACTACATAAATGATAAAGGCAGTTGATCTCGATGTGGAGTGCAGTATGTGTCATCTCCCTGTGTCCACGTTTTATCCTTGACGGAAGTCAGAAATCTCTGATTGCACTTGTTTCTCAAATAGTTTCCCATGGTTCAAATGCTTTGGAGGCGTCCAAAAAGCACAGAAACATGGTGGAGTTCTGCCTTGTGTACCTGTTTACAGCCTCTTTCAGAGCATATAAACACAGATCAGTTCCACGATTACTTTTAAAGCCAAACTGCTCACCAGTGGTGCCAATTTATTGCTGAAGTCTGTCTAGTAGAATCATTTCTAACCAATTTGACAGCACATTTGCTCAGGCAATAGTTAACAGCAGAGAAAATATGTGATTTGCTGGATTGCATACCAAAATATTTGGAAAACTTCTCAGCGTTGAGAGTGGCACTCATGAGGATGACCTTGAGATCGTCCCGAAGGCTCAGCAAGTCCTTCACAATGACGAGCAAAACATCTGATTGCAGATTCCTCTCGTGGATTTCATCCAACACCAGGTGACTGACACTGGACAACAACCTAAAAAAAAAAAAAAAAAAAAATCCAAGGAAAATAAATCAACATGAGTTTGTTTTGTTTTTTTTAAAGCTTATCGGGATGTATTTCCTCCAAACACTTATGTCAAATACCACATTGGTCTGAATATAAGACAGGCTTTTATTCTTGATAGTCTGAAAAAGTGGGGTAATCTTACACTGAAACCTAAACAGCAATGTGAAGCTAATAGTTTAAAGTATGTAGTAAGTTATTTTATATAGTCTGCTACAGTGGAAGTTGCTTTTTGCAGTCAATATTTCCGAATTGTAACTTGTAACCATTAAAATTATTTAAATTCAGTTCAAAAATGTGTTTCGACAAAGTAAACATTTTATCCTCCACTCATTTATTATTATTTTTTTTTTATCATTTCTTAATAAAAGCTAATAGCAAAAAAGATACAAATCACGGCATAAAGGCTTCTCCCTTGCTGCGTCTCCCCGAAGCTCAGTGGTGCGCCTATCGGAGGCCCAGCCGGCACTTTGAAAGCCACTGCTCTCAATGTTTGAAGAGTGACAAACTATTTGTCCCCACTCTGTAATTTTCTCTCCATTATGGCTATGTTTACTACCCACGCTGAGGAGACTTCTCTTGTTCGGTTTAAGAAACCATTTGTCAAAACAAATCGCTATATAGCTCTTAGACAATGACGCTTGAGTGAAAATTCCTTATAAATAACTTCTTTTTAAAACAATTTTAAGGCCTCGGTAACATCATTTTAACTTCTGACAAGAGGTTTTTTTTATTTTATAACTAAGTTATAGCATTTTCACCGCTCGATCCATTCCAGAAATTGTTTTTTTTTGTTGTCCAGTTCATTGTGCAACGACATGTCAACATGAAAAATAGGCAACTCTGATCATTGTGAGGAGCACAAATATTTTCTCCTCCCTGCATGAGGCAAATATTTGAATCAGCATCCCAACCACAAGAATTTCTGTGGGGAGAATTTCCTAATAAAAACCTCAGGGAGACAGAATACACAGGAATTAGACTGAGAGCGATTTAAAAAGTTGAAGACAATTTTATTACAATACTCTTGCCAGAAGAGACAAGGTCACAGTACAACCTTTTAGATGATTGTCCAGGGTTTCGTCTCACTATGAAGTCAGCGCCCGAGTAAAGGCTGAATTGTTTTGAGAAAGATCCTGCACTTTAGACTCCCAAGGTTACAAAAAGTAGCACAGATGTTCCAAAAGCGCAGACACAGGTCACCCTTGAAACTCAGACTGCAAAACTACACATCATTCTTTATGAGACAAAAACAAGATGTCCCTAACTTTTTGCCCCATGCGACACAAAAGCATCACAGAACTTACATAGCAACAACGTTTGTTATCTGGTTGCCATGTGCTTAAATTGACCATACTCCCCCCGATCACCTGTGAAACACAATAACATATTTATATTTGGAAATTGGCTGTGACACGACACAAAATGGACGCAGGTGCCACATGTGGCCCGTGGGCTGTTACCTGCCCACGTCTGGTATGGAGTGTGCACGTTAGCAGCTTTAACTCTGCCAAACTACAGTCCACCAGGTGCTATAACTCCACTGCAACCCACCATTAATTCTCACAAGGAAAACATGCACAATTTCAGTATTTTGCCAAGATTTGACACATTTTAGATTGCAGCACAACCACAATCACTGGTATTTGAGGTTTGAATCCCACGGCTGGCGGGCATTAAAAAAACGACGATGGCGAGACCAACGGTTTTGTACGGTTCAGTGATGGGGTGCTGACCAAAAGACACAAGGCTGAGGGTGTCAGATGGAGGATGGGGAGGTTTTCCCAGAGAGTGAGCAGACTGGAAATGATTATTCCTCTTTTAACTGAAGGTTGAAGATTTGGTTGGAAAGTGGGCAAGATAAAGTTGAGACAGTTTGATCATGTGTGTCAGGAAAAGGAAGCTGAGAGAGTGAAGCTGCCAGACAAGAGAAGGAGAAGAGGAGGGCAAGTAAGGACATTCATGGATGCGATGAGTAAGCGTACACAGGCAGTTGGTGTTAGGAAGGAGGATACTGGAGAAACGGTATTTTGACGAAGAGGATTCACTCTGACAATTATCATCCACAGGGATTGTCTATTTTTTTTAATTTATTTATTTTTTATAGTAGGTGTGTAAAATCACCTTAAAGTGAAAAACTTGCAATTTGTCCAACAAGCAGTCCGAAAATAGATCTGTAAAGACATGCCAAGTACGGTATCTCAAAGCGCATGAGGCAAAACAACAAGAGAATAAGGCAAAGCTGGCGCACTCACTTAAATTATGCTTTGTTTTTTGTTTAGTTTTTTCACTCTGAAGACATTCTGAATGCAAGGATGAGCGTGCAGGGATGAGTCAACAATGGCTGTGTGTGTGCGAGTGAGTTTATTTCTCTGCTATGTGCATGGGGACCCATACTAATGAATCTTTCAGTAGAATCTGCCACAAATCCATGGGGGGAAGAAGGAAGGACAGCTGGAATGGAGGTATGAAAAGGAAGAGCGAGAAAAAATGCAGGGAGAAGATGTGATGAGGATGAGAGAGCAGGGAGGGGAGAAGACTCACCGGTCTGATCGAAGCCACTGAAGGATAATGCCAGTTGTACAGTACAGGATTGAACCTTGTCTCCGTGGTAACCGGCTGTAAAAATGTAAAAAAAAAAGAAAGAAAGAAAATAGGAGAAAAAGATTTTACATTTCTCAAATGACACAAAATTTAAGACGAGGTTAAATATGAGTGAATGTGTTACCACCGTGACAGCAGGGTTGATCTGATAATCTCTATTTTTTCCTAAAATTGTAAACCGTGTAATTGCCTTTTCTGTATTTTTTTTAATTGGTTGTGATACACTGAGGAGTTGGTGGACTCTGTTCAAACATTCTTTTCTCTTGGCTGAATGTTGAAAGGGAACCTATCGCATAAAGCTGAGGCTGGTATTGCTCTAAAATATTCCATATATATAGTAACCATAGTCATACTGTGTTTTAGCTTCAGGATTCATCACTCAAGAACAATCATCCAACAAATCATTATCGAAAGACTTTAAATGAGGTTGATTCTGGCCAAAAAACAAAGGGATTGTCCCCGGGAAACAGCATTTCACTAACAACTGAACCTCAATAAAGGCTTTGTTGTATAATTAATGCAAGTGTGATATTTCAAAAAGAAAACTTTGACAAACAGCAAAGGGGATAAAACTGACATAAATGTTTCACGAGGCACAAAGTGCAGAACAGAATTATAAGCTGCTCAACAGAGTCAACACAAAAAATGAAAACAAACAGAGCTGTGAAACAAACGGTGAGCCTCCTCGACTGCTCAAAACACAGGTGACACAATAACGCAGCAAGGAGACAGATAAAACATCAATTATCTCAGTGAATTATACTGATTCCCAAATAGATTTGTAACATTTAACAGTGTCTGTGCCGGGCTTAGAAAGTCAATAATGCACTGCACGACAGCTTCGCCAGGGGCGAGGTGATATCAAGCTGCTGAGAAGCCTGAGGGCAAACAGGAGCTGCTGAGCCTCTCCTGATAAACACACAGCTGATTCATAGATTTGCTGCTCTGTGGTTATTCGATTATTCACAAACAGCCTGTGAGCACCGAGTTTCCCGGACGTGAGACAGCAGTCTGCGACACTTCAGGCCTGAAGTGGGATTTTCTCTTATTGAGGCAACTTCAGGGATCAAGCCAGGGTTTTCCTTACTACGATACTGGTTCACTTCTTACCGGGGGTAAAATAACGTGATGACCTAACCTGCTCCGAAACAGGTTAGTCGTTCAGCTTATGTTCTGGATAAGAGATCCATGAGACAATGGTTATGGTTGTTGACTTCATTGTTGCTTTACCAAAATACTTTTTTGGTAATAAATGTTTGCACCCAAAACCACCAACCTCATCTGGAACACGTTCGAGAGCAAAATCACACCAGCTGAAGCAGCCTTTAGTTTCTCTACACTCCAAATATGCAGAATAGTTGATTCTGACGCTGGAAACTCATTTAAATCAGAGTTTAAAACACTTTTGTTTACGGCAACTTACACTGAAGTAAAAGTAACCTATTCCTCAGGACAACCTGCAGCTATTGCTTTTATATCTGTTAACGAGGGCAGCAATTAAACATTTAATATGAGATAATGTTGTGGAGTTTTGCTATTGCAATACTATTTGTAAAAAGTAAACAAATACTGAAATTCTTGATGCTTTAGGATTTGTACTTAGAAATAGCAGTACAAGCTCTTCTTGGACCCAATTTCAAAACACGGGACAGCGCTATCTTTTCTTTTTTTTCAGAGCAGATGTTGACTTTGTTATATTTAGTCCTCTTTTTACATCAGCGCATGTGTGAAAAAATGTAAATAAATAAAAAAATTTAAAAAAAAATGAGGAATTGGAGGTGACGCAGAAATAAGATGGGCACAGAAGGCAAAAGACAACAAACATAGCAGTACAAATACCACTACATGTTATGTCATTGCATATGTATGGACTCGTAAACACGTAAACCAGTTGTTGTTTTGGGTTTTTTTTTTTGTTTACAGCATTTCTGAACTGGTTATAAACTGGAATATTGCAACTGTTTGTCTCCTCCCTGCTATCATATATTCATAACATTTAAACAAGCATAATACAAGTGTCTGTTTTGTTTAGTTTTTTTACAGCCATTTTCTTTCATCATGTCTCACAATCAAAATAACCATCTGTATTAGTTTTTTTCTTGTATTTGGCTGATGGAGGACGGTATCTCGATAGTTTATTTCATTCACACAATAACAAAATGTGTCTTATTGTCATAACGAATCTTAAAAACTTCATCATATCATTTAAATCCCAGAGGAGAGTAAAAATGAATCAACTTCTAAATCAAAATCAAAAATCAAAAAAGATAATGCAATAATTCTCTACAATAATGCAAAAACAAATGAACTAGAATGAATCTTTAAAGGAGTCAGTGCATGTCAGGCTTGCAGAGAGCACATCACATACATTCTGGTTGAGTTTGGGCCTAGTTTGAATATAGTTGTAATCCACTGGAAGAAAACAATAAAATTGGAGGTATAAACTTTTGGACAGCTGGTGTCATTTTGCATATACCCACTCTCAGAGCACTGCTTTACAAAAGAAAAAGAAAGAAAAGCTGAAGCTGTTCTACAATAAATGGACGACAATAACGAGTATTGCTTTTGTTATGGGTTTACAAGAGATCTATGAATTGAAAGTATTGCAGCAAGATGCAAAGAAAAGAAAAAAACACTAGCTCCGGTGAAGATTGAGAAAATGTGGAAAATGATAGTAGATTCGGTCTATCACCGTTACCATTTCTTCCGACAGTAATCATTTTCTTCCCATCTTTTCGCCTCTAATCCCCAGCATCAATCTCCCCTTCTATTAGGCCTGGTCTCTCCTTTTCTCTCTCCTCCAACTGCATGTGTCTCATTCTCCGCTCTTCCTCCTCTCCCACCCCGCATGTCCATTGTAGAAAACCCATTTTAGATTGCTCCGCCGTGTTTCGCTGCAGACGACTTTGTCCGTCTCTTCCTGAGCGTGTTCGCAGATCGCTATTCCTATCTAATAATCCAGCTCTTCTTCAAAAACAATTTCCTGTGGAATTAATTCATGCTATATTTCCCTTATCTAGCCCAATTTGGCCCTTGCACTAAGAGACTCGATAACCAAATCAGATAGTCTTGACAGTAATGAAGAGCAGCCATAGGTCACAGAGGCATATTTCACATTACAATGTGAGAGTCCATCAAGCTTTCTATCTCTTCGACATGCAACGTAACTCAGGCATGACAGAATTTAATCTTGAAATAACTGCAAATGTTTGGAAGTTTCGAGTTTACGAGGTTCAATTTTGTCACACTGTGAGCCGCCAAGCAAGCACCTCAAGTTTCTATTTAATCTTTGAGAAGAAATCAGATTAAAAAGCAATAAGAAGAGAGTAAAACCATGAATTGTTTTAATAAAGCACGCATTCCTACAACTGAATTTACAGTGGGTGTAGTCAGATTAAAATTATGAAAGAAGATGTATTGTGACAATAACAATGTATAACCACAAGACGCGGCCTAATTGATATTTAAAGATTTACCGGGCATTTCCCATTGAAAATATCCAACTAGCATGCGAAGTGTCACGCATCTGATTGCCTGTTGTTCCCAACAATAGTTAACGATAATATCTTATGATTTAAAAACAAATTTGGGGATTTGAACCAAAAAGCTTAAAGGTTGTGAGACTGGTGTTTAAGATCTGTGTCCCACACAGTGACAACCTCGGGTCAAAACCTCAAACATTTGTCTCGTCAGCCCAAGGAAAACTAAAACTAAATCAGCCCAGCTGAAGAAAAGCTGAAATGTTCCTGTGGTATCCAACACACCTTGGGTGCAATATTTAGTGTGGACTTATAACAGAAGATATTCTTTTTTTGTTTCTTGAGCACAAAACCAGTTTGTGGGTGCCAGTCGAACAGTGAGCATATTTAACAAACACACTTACTTCCATTTTATGCATGAGCAGGTGTTTGAAAAGACTTTCTTACCTCTGTAGGCGGATTTGGTAACCACAAGAGTTTGCGTTCCCAACACTTTCTGCCCTTTCCGCTGCTACACGCTCTGCTACCTGCCAAGAAACAAAACACACACACACACACACACATATAAACACAGCGTTGGTATTGTGATCATCTGTTATATCACCACGAAAGACGAAGGAAATATATCCACCGTCGTACACAGGTTACGGAATGAAAGTTAAGTCGCTTCAGAATCTTTACGTACAGAGATGGCGCTGATGCGGCGAGGCTGTGTGCAGACCACCCGGCACATTGAGCCGACGCCTCTGTTTATATGGTCGTCCAGGATGAACTGGGTGACCTGAGTGGTCTTTCCACATCCGGTCTCACCGCTCACCACCAGGACACGGTTCGCGTTAATCATTTCCACCAGCTCCTGTAAGGAAAAGCAAAGTGAGGCTCATTTATTTCTATTGCACTTTTCATCAACAAAGTGTAAAAATTTTTTTAAAATTAAAAAAAAAAAAATGCAAAAGCAATGTAGATTGTACAAACGTAGAGAGAGCAGATGAGTTATTATAGATTGAATGGCAAAAGATAACACATAATGACGTTTGGATAAAAACGATAGTATGAAATCAAATACTTGCCTCTTTTTTGGCATACGACGGCAGTTTTTCTCTGAATTTCTGAAGGACAAAATAGTAAACACCAGACAAAATCAAAGTTAAATAACGAAGAACAATCATGAGCAACTGTTTGACTTTAAAACTCGATCATTACAGCAATTTGGTAAATATGCATAGTCTGCACAGATAAATTAATTAGCGTGACAATATTATTACACTGTGAAACAAAAGCATGTTAATCAAACAACCTGTACAACGTCATTACAACTAGTACGCCTCGAGTCATTTCCATTTTATGACTGTAGAAAAAAAACAAAATAATGTGCAATGAGAGTGTTTCTGTCCCTTTTGTAAAAAGATAATTTCAACTTCCATTATTTGGCGGTTGTTCAATACTACTCTGTGTTTTTAATGCTACCGGGGCGCTCATGTTACTATTGGGTGACACTAGTGTTGTTTCTCTCATTGGACAGTCGTATAGGTGAAATCCAAAGGGGCTACTGCAGTGACTAGTATAAAGCTTTATTTCTCTGCTTTCATGTGGTTTTGAAATTTCTGGATATTAAACAGTTTAGCTTTTATGGTTATGGAAAGTATCCAGACAAATATTTCATTATTATGCATATATGTGATGCATCAGCCATATTGTTTGTCAAGCATTTAGACTTGTAAACAGACCCATCAGTTAAGCTGTGAATGGCAGAGTCAACAGGGAAATGATCCTGGCGGAAAAACACCGATATTAAGACACAGCTCTCCACCTCATTTCTTGTTTTAGTATGGCCTCGTGAGCCGTTTTGTTCGGTATTTGTGTGTGATCTGCTGTGGATTGGCGCGACATTGTGCAATAATATTCTCAGTATCAGTTTTAATTTGTTAGAATAAACAATTTTTGTGGTTGCATTTTCTCGTGGTGTCAAACTGCAATGCAATATATATTGACAGACGTTCCCATTATGTCAGACAATCCTTTGAAATGTATAAGAATCACTGGAATGCAGTGCAGCACAACAGCATCACGCAAACCCTCCATATTGACCCATTCATCACAACTTCCTGCAAACAAGCAGAGTTTATGGTAGAACTAATTGCTCCGATTCAAATAACGGTTTTACAAATTAATTTAATAGTCTGGAGGATTTAAAGATACTCCACCAGGAATTTATTTTTAAAATTATACATCCCATAAAAGGTTTCACTTCTGCGCAGAAAATGAACCCAACACACGAAAACAAGACCATTACCACTCATTTCCAACTTGGAAATTTCCCTGGGCGCACGGCTTTCTGGGATATCCAAGATGGCGTCTCGGAAGCTCAAGCAAAAATATCAATTTATTCAAACTGAATAAAAAAAGCCAGACTTTCTCAAAGAAAAGAGCATTCAAGCTACGAGAACAGCCTTAAATGTTAAAAATGATTGTTGAATCGTTTGTCCAAAGAGAATCGAGATCTCGCAAGATTGACTGTACAAACGGGATTTGGAGACACAATGCCTCGGGAACGTTCGGGAGTTTCCGTGACAGCGAGACGTCAACAAACCTCGGTATGTTGCGCAAAATTTAAACGCTGGAAATACGTGTTTCTATGAGTGTAATGACGAATTTCCTTCAGGAAGGTCTTGAAGACGTATTAGAGATGTACATCAACAACTATGACTGGGTCCTAAAGTTTTCATTTTGCCCCGTGTGGATTCTGGTGGAGTAACTTTAAATGCAGATGAGATTTTTTTTTTTTAAATCCACGACACCGGGTTACCTGAAAGCATAGAGAAACGGTAGAGTAGTCTGAAGACCTTGTTGATTCTATTCATAGCAAACTGTAGACCAGTCAACACACTCACCAGCATGTCATTGTTCTTGTTCCTGTTTTGCAGGTCGACCTTCAAGTATTCATCCAGTGACTTGTCTCGGACTACTTTATGGAATAAAAACACTGCATCCTTATCCATCCTCTCTGGCTGCGGTTCCTCTTCATCTTGCAGTTCTTCTTCATCCCACTGATCTGGAGTTTCATCTTTACATGCTGCTTTCGAGGATCTAAAACACATTTGCAGTTTGTTATCCACAATTAAGGTAATTATCTGATAATGCTGTGCTCGGACAGTATACATTATTGAATAGGGGAGTTCTCCTTAAGTTTGCATTTCCTCTTTCTTAAAGGTTACCTTTTTGATGTTTGAGAACGTTTCTTCCCGTCTTGATTAATTTCGTCTTCATCTTCAGAATTTATCTCATTTTGTCTTTTAACCTCTTCAGGCATGTCCCCATCAAAGTAACTGATGGAAAAAAAAAAAAAATTGTTAGCAGTTAGAGCAGGAAAGGAAAATCAGAGAGGGCAGAAAGTTTTACACTTTAAATTTTTTCCCATTTATCCTACCGTAAGCTTAAATCTACAGCATGAGAGTCACAAATGGAAGAATTACGCAAGCTGTTCTCACCAATAACCACTACTGTTGGCAGCCGTCTGCCAGTTGTCGGACGTAGAAGCTCTTCCCACCCTGCTGTCTCTCGGTGGGCCAGACTGGTCGTTTTGGACCGAGGAAAGCAGCTTCGTAATGTGCTGCTCTCTGGCCTCATCCATCTGGACGACTGCCCGCTGAATACACAAAGACAAAAGGGAAAAATTCAGACCTGATTGCACCTAAATTGGGGTACGTTCGAAACACGGTTTTAGGAGTGTCCTTTTTAATAAATACCACTCGAACAGTCATATGAATCCAGTATTGTTCCATCGGAACTGTGAAGTACAAGTACCAATGAAACCTCGAGATGTAAACTTCATTTTGGGGTTAATTTGTTCAGAATGCTCAAACGAAAGCCCAAAGAGACAGAAATGCATCTCTCTTCAGAGAGTGATGAAACATGAACGCATTAGAGATGATGGGCAACATCTTGAAGACCTGTAACCACTTATATGCTTGGCAATATTCAGAAAAATTTATTATATTGAATCGAGAAATCCAAGCGGTCTTTTTATCGAAAAACATGTCTGTTTCATACGTTGAAGGAATGTGTGTCTACTTTTCAGGTCTTTGTCCATTCACTAAACTCAATAATAGCATCACCGGCTCCTGTTATATATCTTGATTCTTCATAATTAACTGAACTCAATAAGCACACACTGCCATACACTCAGGTCCCTCTCACCATTCCTCATGTCCACCTCTCTTTCATAGAATTGAGATCTTTGAGCCACTCTCCCTCCCAGACTTTGGTGCGCACTACCATAGGAACTCCAATTTCACTCATTCAAGTTACCCCTTATAACATATCACATTCTGATTTCATTGTATTTGATTATATTTCTGTTTGTCAGGTTTTGTGTGCTTTTATGTGAAATGAACTTGAGATCCTTTGAAGGTGCTTCTAAATATATTGCATTGATAATATTATTATTATTATTATTATTATTAACACACGTGAAGTCTCAGGATCTGGGTGAGATCAGCATGCACAATCCTAAAAAAGTAGAAGCCAGTATCCAGAACCAGTTTCCAATGACATAACCTGATCCCACACAGTGTATTTCAGATAGCACAACTATTTTGACCCATATGGACACAAATTTACACAGCTGCCCAGTTAGGATGAGATATAGTAGAACATGGACACTTGCATATGAGGCTGTCGTTTCACAGACTGAATGGTAATGGGCAGAAAAGAAATATCGTATCCTTACCTGAAGATAGAATCCCACAACTGCAAATACTGAAATAAAGGCATGGAAATCCTGCATCAGGTCTCAATAGGTAAATAATTGTTTTTTTAACTGGGTCCTGGTATGCCTGCCCTGCAAGTTCAAGATTCCTCCCAACTTCACAACAGGAAGATTCAGCCTTAAAGGGGATATTGGAACCGTAAATTGATATTGAAAGTAACATTTTATCCATGGTGCCTGGTATTTTATTTAAATAGACCAGCTGAATAATAATACGCTACCACTATAACAATTTAAATAACAGGCTTACATTTTAATACGTGTTTTGAGTTATGTATTGTTAATTATTTGCTTCTTTATCAGGAATGGATTCCTTTTTAAACAATGATAAGTTTCAGTTTTAATATTTTTACCTGTAAAGCTGTGTTGTATCTTATTCTTTTCAGTGACTGTATCATTGCTCCCCTGGTTTCTTTCAGAGAACTTTGCAACGCATGCTTAGATAGGTGCTGTGCTGTGTAGTCCTGCCTGTTTTCACATTATTAGAAATTGTATGAAATAGTCAATAGGTTTGATGGACAACGCATTAAGGAAACTGAAAAACAGGCCTTGATAAAATAGGGCCTTTGCTTCATTTAAAGTGTATTAAATGTATGTCTTGACACTAACATTTTTCACCTTCAACAGTGCTGCAAATATTGTTCTTGTTATAGAAAAATTAAACCTCTAACTACATTTCTATTGATTCTCTTTGCTTTTAAAGGCGAGTAATAATGATTGGATGGATTATTTGGAGAAAAGAAAATCTGTATGTGTTGGTCAATATTTCAAAGTATTTCAATTAAGATATATACAAAGGTTATTAATATTACATTAGGTTCAGAATAAAAACATTCCTGTTTGCATCCAAGAGTTTTGTAAGTTCAGAGAAGAGGATGGTTTATTTTTGAGTGACATAAAGAGAAAACTAATATACATTATGGGGTATAGTGTGGTATTAGTGTGTTATGTTCTTTAAATCGTTCTTTTGTCGTTTAGGGTTTTTGATCGCAAGTTGCACATATTCTGTTATTCCATATAATTTTTAGGGTAGGCATATATTAGCCATTGGCTTCTGCTTATTCTTTCTCCTGGCCAATAAAATAATCACTCAATGTTCATTAATTCAATCTTAAGTGAATGTGATAAAGTAAGGTGTAATATAGGTTAGAATGATCAGGTTGATGCATTAAGAGTGTAACCGGACCGTACCGATCTCCTGTCGGCTTGTTTCCTTCTCACGGCTCCATATCTGGCGTACCACAACCCGATCTCTCGACCCTTCAGATGCGGAGGAGGACGGTCCCGTGGCCCTCCTCCTCGGTCCTGGTCGAAGTCGGAATTGCTGCCCCTTGGACCTCCACCTCCTCCTCCTCCTCCATCGCAATCTCCTCCTCTATCCCATCTCTCTCTGCTGCCATCTCTATATCCACGACCTCCTCCGCGACCACCTCCTCCACGGCCACCTCCTCTTCTTCCTCCTCCTCCTCCTCCTCTCCTCCCACCCCCGCCGCCGTATCCGTAACTCATACCGGTGCTCGCACCGGATTCTCAATAGGTCCTTAACGTTAGCTTGTAGCTAAGTGCTAAAACTACTGAGCGACACCCTCTATCCGCTGGATTCTTGGCGTTAAAAATGCGTGACCACGCGTCTCCAGCGAGCGACGGATGTCTTCTTGACAGCTGCAGAGTACGGAAGCACTAAGTTACTCATTCAACAACAATATAAAGTTATACATGACAAATAGCTACGGAGGCTCGTCTCTCTCCGACACGTCGCGTGAAAATGACGTCAGACAAAGTCGACAGACGACTAAATGAATTGCGCTCTCTGATTGGCTGTTTGTTTTGTCGTTGAGATGCATCGGGATAGGGAGTATGTAGTCATGGGTCATTTATTTATACCCATGCTACATGTAAACTGGAAGGTTACTGAATATAATAATATTTTTTCCTGACTTATAAGGTAAAATCAAAAAGAATGACAGTTAAAAAAATATTTTATTTGATATTTAATTAGGTCTAAAATTGTGACAGACTGGCGAAGTGTCCAGGGTGTACTCTTCACTTGCCCATAGTAGGCTGGGATCGGCTCCAACGACCCTCGACCCTGAACTGGATAAGCGGGATAGAAGATGGATGGATGGATGGATGGATAGGGGTCTAAAATATTACGAGTTTTGAACTTTCATAGTTTGGATTAAAATTATGTGGAAAGATCAATTGTTTTCATGGTTTTCATCATTGTATGATCAAAGCAGTCTCAACTGTTCTGTCTGCTGAGGATTCTTAGGATTGTGCTGCAGCAGGTAGACTGACGGCCAGACCTTAATAACCTGTAGAGACTGGTCTCTGGAAGGGATCAACAACAAACTTGATCCCAGGGCACTAGAGTCAATCCTAGCTGACTATGGGTGAAGGCAGAGTACACCCTGGACAGACACAACCACCACACACATTCACACATTTTTGGATGGAATAAGAACTGTTGAAAGTGGGATTTCACTATTTGTAGATATTTCTTTGTTGCTACTGGAGTTGTGTTTTTGCAAATATAATATGTAAGTATAATGTTGGTGACTGTGAAGTGGCAATAAATGTGAACGAGCGTGTCATTCTCGATGGGCTCCAACTTCTTGCAACACTAGACATTAGAGTCATATAATTAGGAAATAACACCTTTATATGAAATGAATATTATACAGTAGTTGTTGTTGCTCTTAGAAGACTTCTTGCTGTTCTTTCCCACCCATTTGTCAGGATTTTGCTGTCAGTTTTGGTCTGGTTGGTCTGTGTGCTTTCAGTTCTCAACTACACTATTTTTTTTTTTTATTTCTGAACTTTTTGAAATGTATCCGACTGTGGAGGCAAGAACATTTGAGTTTTTGGTGATCTGATGAACAGAATGGCCCTCTGTCTGCAAACAAATGATGCTTGACCTTTTCTTTGGGCATATGTGATTTGTTCTTGCATCTGTTTCAACAGCTGAGCACATTTGTTCAGAGAGGTGCTAAACGGTTCATACAAAGTACCTCATACTGTAGATGTTTGTCAATTAGATTTTTTTGAGTACTGACCATCCACAGGAAAAGGCAATAAGTGATGTCAATGCAGCTGCTGCAATATGTTCACCCTGACATCACAGGGACATTACTGTGACCTGTTATTTGGTCCTTAAAGGTTACAGCCAATGGAAAAGATCCACCATGATGGCTGGAAGCTGTCATCTAAAAGGTTTTTAGCTCTGAAGCATTATGGAACTAAGGTACAAATGTCTTCTACCTTCAGATACAACGGATTCACTAGATGCTTTTATGTTGAAATTGTGATAATGAAAATGGACTTAGATAATAGTCAACAGTCAGTTCTCCATGGCCACCTATAATGCATGGATGTTACATTTTATTTTACGTATGTCATGAGATGTTGTGCTTTTTGTGAGAGTGAATAAATCATGTCTGAAGCTATATTGGCATGGTGGCGTAGTGGTTATTGCTCTCGCCTCACAGCAAGAAAGTTGTGGGTTCAAATATGGCCCTCCGACCCTCGTTCCCCCTGAGTGCTACTCTATGTGGCTGCTATCAATTCAGGAAGGAATTTCTTCCCCTGGGGATAAATACAGTGCTACATGTAAAGTAAAACACAGCCGTGTTCTTGTGATTTAATTTCTGTGCATTATTCCTTACTCAGGGATTTGCGACTCGTGTCTCTGCAGGAGCAGTATTCACTTCTACATTCACTCTTAACTGGGGCTTTGTAGCTTTTCCTGAATGTTTATTTTGTTCTGTTTTGAGAAAAGAAGTTTGAGGTGACAAATAGAACATCTCAATATTTTGTTGTGTTATTATCAGAATGCTTCATATAAATTGTTTAAATTGTGCTCCCTTCAATTTGAAGGCTTTATGTTTTCTTCAGCTCATGACAATTTTTATACTGAGAAAGAGGGGAGGGAATTGGCTCTTTAGATTGTGTTTGCTTTTGAATATGTGCCCTAAAGGCAACCATCTGAACAATTGTCTCTTTTAAACAAGTTGAAATATCAAATTATCAAAATCTGTGCTTATTTAGTATCTCTTTCTCCATTTTACACAACTCTCTATTTCTGTCTTTGCCTCATAAGGTGAAATCAATACACACACAGTCGAGAAGGGCATTGTGCAGATGAAAGAACATGAAGAGTGATTTTAAAAGCGGTTCATGCATGATGCTCTTGGGAGCTTGTGGTATAAATCTCCCCCTGCAGCTCCGCGCTGCTGTCGAGAAATATCCCACATCATCACTTTCAAATTAACTTCTTCCTTTCACACCCGCCATCAGCCTGACAATGGTAAATTCATCAATATGTTTTATTTTACAATCTTTTAAAATGAACGCCTGCAAAGTGTGTGGATTTCCAACTGTTGTGTCATTGAGAGAATTCGCAGAAATACTGTGGTAGAAAAAAATGATCTCAGGGTTTAGAACAGTCACATGTTCAGATAGCGAGAATCATTTTGAATTCAGGTGAACGATCAGTCAAATTCAATTAGAATTTCTTTGAGATTGTTTTTGGAAAATGTGTTTTTCATCAGTCCTTTCATGTATCTGCTCGCAGGCTTTAAAAATATCCAATGCCAAACTCTAACAATATTTAAAATTGTGCTTTTGAGCTGAGGTCAGCTTGAAAAGAAGAAGCACATCAACAGTGATCAGGTGAACCTTGTTTGAGTTCACAGTGACTCATGTGTTTTTTTGTGTGTTTTTTTTTTTCCTGTAGCTGCCAATACTTTTATCCGTGTCATTATTTTGAAATGAGCGTGTGGTCTCAATATCTCAGTTGAATGCTCTGACAGGAGCAGATGAGGGATTTGAATTGAACTGGTGTCAGAGAGTTAGCAAAGTGTGAAAATAGTGTGAAAATAGGCGAGGAAAGTATAAAAGGAACGTTCTGAAAATAAAGCTGACGATGTGTGAGACGAAAGCCTTTGGGGAAGTGGAAGGATTGTGAAAACAAATTCATATGAAAAGAGAGGGAAGTGTTTCATATGCTCTCTCTCAGCAAAGCAGCAAATTCCCACATCCAGTGGTCATACCCGTGGACTACCTGCGATCTATACAAACTCTTTATGATCTGACTCAATATATATATATATATGTGTGTGTGTGTGTATAAAACACAGACACAACAAAAATACACTTTTGTAAATTTCCTTATCTCCCTGTCTTTTAGCCGATGTTCAATAAATAAATTGTAGGAAATAATTTCAACATGAGCGGTGGTACTGATTATACATTTAGATGGAGGCTCACCAGTGTGTGATTGTTACGGTCTAATCAGAGGTTACGAGTGGGTGGTAAAAGTCCTTGAATCATACAGAAATGATAACACTTTAGGAATCGCTGCGGGTCAAAACTGTATAATCAGGTTTTTGGATCATTTCTTTCTGCTTATGACTGCCCTTTTCTCCAGTGTTGCTTTTTTAAAAGACAAGAAAATGCTGGGCTTTTACTACTTAGCTTATACAATGTCACCTCATCAAAAAAATCATATAGTAACTGGATTGGTGACGATACTGTGATCGTCTGGGCACGGCCAACGTTGTTCTGAGATATATGGCTCTGTCTGTAAAGTAGTTATTTTTGCACAGAATATCCCTTTAGGATTAATAAAGTATTTTCTATTTGACTGTTTGCTTTCATTCAAAGAACCCAATTTGAGTAATCTGCACTGATGGAAAGTGATGAAATGTTACTGCACTTGAATACAACTATGAGTTGCTTCTTTGCTTCGGTGTGGAGTTGCTTGACTTGTGGCTTTAACAAAAAAATAAAAATAAATAATAATAATTATATAAAAAAAGCAGGGTTTTTTTTGTTATTATAGTTCCTGGTAATAAAAGCCTATATCACTGGAGTGTCTGCTTTTATTTTTTTTTTAAATGCTTCCACATCTGTGAGGAACATGCATTTGTTGGATGAGCGGCGGAACTGGATGTGTGTTTAGCACCCATGGAAATGTAGCCCCTGGCAATGTCCGCTTTTCTTTGCTGTTGCTATTGACTCTTTGAGGATCTGGTGCTGATAATCAATGATCACCTCTCAATATAAAAAGATATCAAGATGAGGTTCTGAAGCCAGCAGTTCATGTCTTCACAGTGTGGAACCAAGGGCCAATCTCCAAGATTAACAGGACAACAAAGAGCAAGGCTTATCAGAGACTAGTCCCAGTTTTTGAGTGTGGAGAGGATAAAATAGCCTGACAATGGTCCTGATTCCAATCTACTGTAATTGGACATGTTGTCAGACATGACCAACACAGCCACGTTAAATTTCCACAAAATGCTGGTTGAAGAATAGGACGCAGCAGTGTGTGAGCAGGCTGGTGACCACCATGAAGACAAGGTTCCTGTCTTTTGTGTCTAGATATGGGCTTTCCACACACTACTTAGGCTCCTGCCTGTTAAATGGATAAACCATTCAATTGCCAAATTGTCTGGTTTCTTTAGACTTTATTCATGCACTTCACCAAACAAGACTCAAAAGCAAAGAAAATTTGCATTGTTTTGGTATAGATTTGTCTACTTTTGTATGTTCACAACTCACATTCTCAGCTGTTGCTCATCCCACAAATACATCTTGGCAATGTGACACCATTTCAAAAAGAAATAAACACGCTTTTCAATGATGTCAGAAGAAGCAGTTATACAACATATAAAGAATATTTAACACACTAAAATCCTACTTCTGTGTGTTTAGTCATTGGGATGAATACATTTTTTTATTTTTGAATGTTTCTAGTTCAGGATATCTTTATGGAGTGCCCATAGCTGTGAATAACATCTGAAACTTATTATTGGTTAAAAAAAAAAAGCAGTAAATAAATTCAAACGTTGACTCGGAAGCAGGGCAGAGAGACAGCAGCTCTGCAGCTGTTTTCATCGATGAAAAAAAGTTAATGAGTTTGTGGAAACTCCAGCAGTTGCAACTGAAAATGCACAATGATCAGTTAATAGCATATTACTGGCAAAACCAGTTGCTTTGCAGTAATGCATCATTCCCTGGATGAAGAGTAATCGTATAAAAATAGTAGCTCCAGCTGACATGCCGCTCCATGTTTCATAAAGCAAGACATATCACAGTTAATCGATCAGTCTGATTTATGTGAAAGCTTGACCAGAATCTGAACTGTACACATGTTGACTACCGAGAGAAAGCAGATGATGGAATTATTTTCACCCTGTTAGGCAGCAGAGATGAAACACTGCTCAGCTGTAAACCTTTGGCACCATTAGCAGCTGAAATGTTGACAGTCAACACAACTTTTCATTCATCATCATTCACATGCTTCTACATTATGTGCCCCTCGCCTGGGGGCACTGGAGACAGAAATACATCACAATTTTGTTGAAGGCAATTTTCTGGTATGAATCTTTAATGATAAACTTCTTCAGGAGTGATGGGAGATGTCGCAGTTAATCTAGTGGTCCTGCTAAGGGACTATTCAAAAGCTTGTACAAATAAATTCTACACAGCGCTGATGATGAAGCTCTAGCAGCCTAACAGTTGACATATAGGACACACTTCCATAAAACAAACTTAAATACATATCTGTCCTAAAATGTATTATTTTCCTGCAGTTTGTACACAATTGACAAGGTAAATGTTCATATAAGTAATAATAAATATATTGTTATCCAGGAGAATAAAGATTTGTATGTATCTGAGAGATGTTCACAGTCCATGTTACCTTCAAAACAGCAGTGACGTGCACAATACCAGATAAGAACATTTTAATCCAGTCCTGTGTTTATGCATGTGTGAGAGGTCCCAGTGGTTTGCTGATTGGATGGAAAGTGAACCTGGTGAGCAGAGAAATGAAACCCCAAAGTGACTCTGAGATGTACATCCATATGCTGCCTGCTGTAGTAAAATATGCACAGTCACTCATCTGAGTCGCACCAAACGTGCACGAGGCAGAAAGCTATTATGCATAAGAATCCCCTCAACCTCTTTCTCAAATATGTTCCTTTCCTATCTATTCTCCGCCCTAATGTTCCAGATTTTCAACCGGGATGAGTGGTGTATCTCAAATTTGATAGTAGCGACAAGAATTGTGTAACACATGATAGGTATAGGAGCTAGGTCCAAGAAAAAAAAACACAATTCTAATAAAGACACGAAGATTCAACACATTCACTTGAGAGAAACGAGAAAACTTCATTCAGGTCAGTGACATTATTAAACATCACTGTCATACGTATGCTTTCATTCTTACGGGCAGCGCTTCTTCTCATACACTAAAAAGCACAACGCACAGTCGGATGAGTCAGATGCATGGGTCAGGTGACCCCTCCCTTCACGGCTGAGTCACCAGTGACGTCGTCTGCTAGAGCTGTTTCATATCAGACATGATCAGGCCGGAGCTCCTCCTTTTCTACGTCTAAGTGATTATTTTTCCTCTCGTGCTGTCTCTGCTCCGTGGTGACAGGCTGCCATATGGTGAGTCGTAGCAGGGATACAGATACACTGCTAAAATACTGTTTTCCCTCCCCCACCTTTTCGGTTTCTCTTGTGTTCACCACAAACTATGATTAGTTGTCCTCATACAAGCTAACGTATCTCTGTGTACTATAAAAGCAGGTGATAGGAGTGCTCCCAAGATGTGACTTTAGGAGAAAGTACAAGAGCAGGTAAACAGATTTTCATAACAGTCTTGAGCTAAGTCTCTACTTAGGTCACCCGTCAGCTCCGTTACAGGAATGACCAGAAAGAGGTTAATGTGGAATGACTAAGAAATTCATCAAGCAGCATTCACCGTCCGCCTCCTGAGAGAGCCGACTTCTTGTTATTTTGTCACTCTTCTCTCTCTCCAGCTTGCTTCCTGTAGGCTTCATTCAGTAGCTGGATCTCCTCCTGATACCCCGAGCTCTCCTGGGTCTGTCGTCGGCTGTTCTGCCGGTGAGCTTCCACAGTGTCCGGTATGGTGATGTTGATGGTCTCTGCCTCTGTGTTGCCACTGCTGGGAATGAGCAGGGAGTAGGAGGCCGTCTCACCCAGGTCGCAGGAGACAAAACGGTTCTCCCTTCTCGAGTAGCGCAGCGACGGGGAGCGGGCGTGGGTGGAGGACTGGCTGATGTTAGAGATGATGGAGACACTGTCCATCGCCTCCTCGTTGTCACAGATCTCCAGAACCTCCAGGTGGATCTTGACATTGGTGTCCCCCACCCCACCTCCCATCCCCATCCCCATTCCAATCTCCATCCCCATCCCCACGCAGCTGACATTCACGTCTCCAGCTTGGCCGCCTGATGCTGGATCGTCTGCACTGGGCTCATGGCCAACTGACTTGGAGCGATATACTTCAACCTTTGAAGCAGAGAAGGGCAAAATATGAGCAATGCAATGAAATTAAATAGCTGTTCATTATCCATTCAGTTAAATTCACCATCAGATTCTTCAAATCTTGTAAATCTTTTATCCTGGAATGAAGTGAAAAGCAATAATTACACCATGACCAATAAAATAAATGTCCTTATTTAGTTTCAGCAGTTTTCCCCAGTTAAGAATCCAACTGTCTCCTTCTACTGATATTTAGTCTAATCATTAGCCTAACTGAGGGTGACAATCAAAGGAATATAATTATATTTTGTAAAACAACTTCATTTCAAGCTATATATCCAAGCTATGACAAAAGTAAGATAGGAAAAACACAACAAGATGGTAAGCTTGAAAACATGGAGTGGCCAGATTTAAACCCCTTCGAGCTGGTTTGAGATGAACACATGATTACAAAGAAATAGAAGAAATGAAAGAACTACAGAGAAGCTTTACAAAGAAATAAAATAAATACTTAAAAGCTTTAGAAGAAATTAAAGGAATACATTAAAACAAATAAAAGATACAAATGAAAACAAACTCTCTAAATTTCCAAATTATTAAAACCAATACATAATTTTAAAAAGGAAAAACAGTAAAGGTTTGAGAAATTTCCATAAAAGTCTAAAAAGGAAACCAAATATCTAAAAGAGTCCAGAAAGCTAAATCAGCTAACACTGCTAAAACTATGAAATTAAGCTCCGAAAACTAAAATAAGTAAACATGTATTAAACTATCTACATTTTAAAATTTTAGGTCACATCATAAATGTGACCTAAAATATAGTTTTTATATGTATAGTAGAACTATAGAACCTTCGTTATCCTCAGCTTGACAGTAAAACATGTTTTGTGGCTCCAGACAGGATTTATTCGATGGTGGCAAAAACAGGTTGCATTTACAGCAAAGACAACCACCCTGTTTTTTTCTATAGGACTTTGCTGATCTGTCTTACAAATGAGTTACTACTGGTGTTTGAAAACACATTGAAAAGAAGCGGTGTTGTTAGAGTCGTTACCTTCTTGGCGTTGTTTGGGGATATTTTGAGCCCATCACTGCTGACCTCATAGGTGGAGAGAGACAGTGTTTTCCCTGTGGGTGCTTGGAGAGAGACTGTGCCCTGAAAGGCACATAGAGGGATTGACAGACCACCTGACGATCTCTGCACAGAAGAAACAATACGGAGAAAATGTTAAGAGAACACGATCCTCACACATTAACCTGATTGAACACAATAGCTCAACACACTATTCTACTCCTGGGCAGAGCATGTTGGAACATGTGTAAAGTATTACATCATTGGATAGATTGTTATGCAGCTCATTACAGCTGTTTGAGCAAACTGAGGATGCATCGCACCCATGATGTCAAGTGCAGCGAGATGGATGTGTCATTTCCATCCCAAGAGTTAATGAGGCTCACATGTAAGAGACCAATCTACAGTGCCCTGCAGCTAAAATTAGATAGTCGGGATCCATGCAGATCTCTCAGGTTCACGGCAGAAAATAAATAAATTAAAAAAACATGGAGGCATGAATGATTCCTCACTGAGCTGTTATCAGTTTTTCATTCAGTAATTTGATTTGAATAATAGAATTTTGATGCAAATGCATCAACCCATTTTCATCAGGGTTTCATGTTGGTTTGCTTTATTTCTTTCCTAGAGGGTTTATTTATATTGGACACATTTTTAATCATTTTACAGATTTTCCTCATATTTATTAAAAAATGTTTGAGACTGTTACTGTGGTGTGTATCAAAGTGAGCCTCTGCCAAGGAGATGTGTTTGAGAAAATGCATAAAGCCAGCAGGCAAAGGGAAATGCATCCTGCAGTGCGACAATGGAGAGACTGTGGCAGGTCTCATCAAGCCTCTAAATTATTTAGATTAGTTCAATGTAATGATCTGATTGGGACTATGACGCACAATAGAGACAAAGAGGATGTCAATATCTTGTTCTCTCTGACTCTTGTCTATTTCCCTGTCATTGTTGGCATTATTGTGAGAGGGGAGGGAGAGGGAAGCCATGATGTTGAGCCAACAACAAACTGTCAAGTAAATCTAATAATATTCAGAACCCGTCAGTGTGGGAAGGACAATAATTGATGTAAGAGTTTTGTCAAAAACAAATTTTATATAATGGAACTTTGCACTAATGTGAGCTATTTGGAAACAAGCATGCGCGGTAAGAAGATAATCATTGTCTCGGTTTACAGTATTGATGTGTGAGAGACCGGGAAACATGTTTAGAATGAATGATCGGGAAATGATCAAGCACTCATGTTCCCCAAAGGGCCAGTCCAGTTGTTTGTGGTGGTGATGTCAACATGTTTGTTTATGAAAAGTCTTCAATCATGGTTGATGTTAGAAACTTCATAACCACAGCACAATTATAATGCTGATCTAGCACCCACAGTGATTTCTTCACTGCCTTCACTGGTCCAGTAAAATATGCCACTCATTAAAGATAAGTCAACACTGAACGACATGGTTTGCAAATTAAAAAAATATAAAAGAATTCAAGAGGTTGATATTTTTGGTCAAACCTGAAGTGTGTAAAGACGTATTGTACTAACTGCTATAAGATTTGTCACAGACATCTACTGGTGATATTGACATTATCGAGTTTAATAGATTCAAACTCATTCCATTCCCATTCGTTTAAGATGTATTTAACCTTTCTGTTGAGATAAAATCTTAACACTCTATAAAAACATTTAACACCAGGATAAGAATAGCAGTTAACTCTCCTATCAAACAGATTGCGAACGGAATTTTAAATTTACTCAGCAAAATTAAAAAAAAAAAAAAAAAAAGCTGCTGTGAGTCTTTCAAATTGAGTCATGACAAAGGTGCAGCTTAGGGAAAACCTTTTTTACTAAGCCCTGGGAGGATTTCGGAGATCTGAAGAGGCGCCGACATGATGAGTTGAACCAACTCCTGGCTGGATATTTATAATTATCTATGCTGCTCTGTCAAACTTGGGGTCACTGGAGGCCTGTGGCTGATCCTTTGTGATCCCACAAAGCCAGGGTACAACCTTGTATATCAATTGTCAGACACACACAAACATACACTCCCGCAGTCAATTTTACCAGTTCACCCACTACAGGTTTATGGACTGTGTGGCAGGAAACCGGGCAACACGGAGCACATGCGAACCCAAACGTTTCCTTCTTGGGTTGTACGAGTGTATTTTAGATGCTTTACTGAGCCCCTTTGGGAATAATCTCTCTGCATTTAACCCATTCTGTTCATAGTTAACCTTCACACATATCAGGAGGAGTCGACTGCTGCAGTGCAGTGGAGGTAAGTGCCTTGCTCAAGGAGCCACAGTGGTACCCGGTCGGCGGTGAGATTCAGACCTGCAAACCTCCGAACATAAGCTCATTTCTACAACCACCGAGACATCACTGCCCTATATACTCAATCCCAATTACAAAATGGCATACAATACAGTAAATTAATTTTACTTCACCCACTGTGATTTTTACTTTTAATTTGTGTCTCAGCATACCAACATAAATCACAACACAACGAACAACAACAACAACAACTGCAGTCCTATAAGGTATTTTTCTGCTGATTTCTACAGCTCCTATTGAGGCTGTTGTATATTGATTGAGGTTGTGCTATTCTCGACTCTATTCAAAAGTCAATATTTGTTGTTGTAATTGCATACATTCTAGTCTTGTTTGTGAGAGAAACGTTTATTTTACAGTGCTCTCAGGAGAGTGAGTGGGTTTCTGTTCTCTACATTTGAATGCACATTAGATCTCCATTTCCCCTCAGGGAGAAGTCCTGTGAGTGCGCCCCCAGCTCTGTGCTTCACTAACAGACTATAAAGTCACAGAGAGGGTAAAGATGTCTTTAAGCCTTAATTCCACCTCTCCCTGTGGATGCAGAAGGCCAGAGGGGCTAACGGTAAAGAGAAAAGGCGCTGAGTAATGACATCTGGTCTGCTAACAAGGAACAAAACAGAGACAGGAAACACTAAAAATTACAACTCTTTCAGCTGTGTGTTCATCTGTTGTTTGGGTTTCTGTTAGTGTATGTACTGTAGAATTTACTTGCGTTTTTTTGGGGCTGCTTTGTGAGGGAATTGAAGGTTTGTGGGTATAGTGATATTAATTTTGTCATTTTGCTTTAAATTTGTTCGGTTATACGTGCCGTGTGTTGATGCATTTACAAACTCATAATTAACTGTGTGTTTCTTTATACCCCAATCAATAAATAAAGCCTGAGGAGACATAATGAACTAACTTTGCAAGTAAAAAACATAGAAGTAGGACAAGCACACACACACACGCACGCACACACGCACACGCACAAGCACACGCACACGCACAAGCACACGCACACGCACACACACACACACACACACACACACAAGCCAGCAGTGAACATCTCAGACTTATACATGATGCAAAGTGAGTGCCAAAGCCAAGCTGTAGATGCACGCTCCATGGATTTTCCACCCTCTGGTGATTTTCAAACCAAAACATTTCAAACTTATAAGTAGAGCAGCAGAGGATGAGGAAAAAGAGAGACAGAGATGGAGTGAGTGCATGCGTGTTTACGCGCACACGTGTTTCAACATCTGTTCATATCCCAGTTAAGCTTTTGCAAGACCAACACAACCTTATAGTGCTATTGTTGTAAAAGTCGCAATTCACTTTCAAAGGTGACGCCTGTGGCTGTTCTGTTGTTTCAAGTAAGCAGAGTGAAGGCTACTCTCTCATCTGTGTCTGGTATCTCCCGTGCCAGGATACATTAATCATTAGGCCTTTGCTGTTTTGTCCATGTTTAACAATTCAGTTGGGTGTAGCAAAATACAAAGAGAATTAAGCTTGTGGTATTACAACAGCACACAATGTCAACGAAACAGAAAAAAAAAAAAAGGATTAAAAATGGATTAGAGGACCGAGGTCTGTGTGTCTGTAGCAAACTGTCTTGAGCTCCTCTGTTTACATTTAATGATTTTGCAACCACTGTAAAAAGTGAAGAATTAATGACTGAATAAATCATAAGTTTATGAGACAACTTTAGGTCTTGCCAGACAGACATTCTGTTTACCGAATCCAATCTGTGCATGATTAAATCTTAACTAAAGCATAAATCTAAAACTGGCCTCTTCTTTTTTCATTTTGTTTTCCTTTGGACCTCATAATCAATGACATGTTTGCACGAAAGCATTGACACTAACCTTCAGTGGATATATTTCATGTTTACAGACACTGCAAACTACTGTATTAAAACGGCCTTGAACAGCCCTCCTCGGACTAAATGAATGAATAAAACTGAACGTTGTGGTCTGAGTTTATACTCTGTTAAGCAGCAATGAATGCATGCCACTTTTAGAAACATACAGTAAGCATCTGATAGCATCTTGATCACTTGCTCTATTAGTCAGAATCCATTGAGGCATAGCACAGATGAAGATATGGGAGAGGAGAGGAGAGGAGAGGAGAGGAGAGGAGAGGAGAGGAGAGGAGTGCAGAGAGGGTAATAAGAAGATACGAAGATGAAAGAGAGACCAACAAACAGACACTCAGTCTCCTCTCTCTCTTTAAAACTCTTCTTTGAAGTGAACTCACTGTAAACTGATAGCACACCTGCTGTATGTGCCTACATCTTTGCACAGGTGCACTGTAATAAAAACGCATTTAATTTCCTTTTATAATACAGTCTAAACAGAATAAAAAATCATCAACGTTCAAAACTGAAGTACACTGCCATGATTGGCTACTTCTGGAAAGCAATTGTGTGAGAGTGTGGAAAAAAGGTTAAAGACAGCCATAAACTTCAGGAAGACAGATACAAATGACTTAATTAAATGGTTTGAGATAAGACGAATGGACCGGCTGCACTGGACAGCGGTGTACCTGTCTGGGTGTTCTCTCCGATTTACTCCTGCACCATTCCCAGTCTGTCAGCTCAATTTTCCGACACTCTTCATGCGACAGCCTCCTCTCTGCCCCCTCAAACACTGACGATGTGTCAATGAGATTGTGATCCTGTTCCCGGTGATGAGAGGACAGCGAGGGGATGCAGCGGAAATCCTCGCCATCTCTGTGGATCTCATGGGGAAGCGGAGGGCATTCAGCCAGCGATTCCCCCCCACCTGCCACCGCTTCCATGAGAAGGTCTGCATGAGAGGAGCTGTCCACCGGGCAGGTGGTGCTGAAATCAAAATTGGGCCCAAGGCTGGCGAGACCACCACTTTCTAGTGCGTCAAGGCGAGGATTTTGGAAGTCACAGTTAAAAAGGCTGTGATAAGCAGTCTTCTCGTTAGTAGGGCTGCCGTGAGACATGGTGGCATGTGACAACTTATACACCCCATAGCCTTGTTGGAGGGACAGGTTGAACTCAAATCTTCTTTTCATCACTGTAAAGAGAAAGAACAATTTTACTGCCCTCTCATAGAAATGAGAGTCTTTCTAGCTCCCACTCAGTAACACAATGGAAACAATGTCCAAGGTTTTGCTTTGCGTAGCTACTACACTTGTATTTCATCATCATCATCTACCTGAGGGCTCCTGTGTTCGATCCTGTTTGCAGTTAATGAAGCAGCCACATGGCATGTGGATCCAGCGCTCCGACAGCACGAATAGTGGAGTGACCGCAGGGGCAAGCAGAGTGAGAAAGAAGCTCAGGGTCTCCAGGGAAGAGCTGCGTGCGTTCACTGCATGGCGCACCAGCACCAAAGTCTGTGAACGAAAGGGTAGGGGAAATTAATTCAACCAGGAGTCTGCAATTCAATATGCATGAGGACATGGTGGGAGGGAGACAATTGAATGAAAAGGAATTACACACACTGGTCACTCATACTGGGCTGTTTTTCTCCCTTTCTTTTAGGGGGATTTTCTTGGGCATTGTATTCAATTTGGCCAATGGTGTTACATTGTGCCATGCTTATTTGTCTAAAGAAAATAACTGTAGATTTCGCACTAGAAAATTCTGTTATGCTGTAATTCAGCAACAAGTGAGACATTTTTCTTGTTATGAACTAGGAAACAAAAGCCCAGCAATATCAAAAATATCCATTCAGTTTATGAAGGCAGTATCAAAAACAGTATAATCAATGGGGAAAAAACCCCAAACTAACTTATTGTATATTTATAGTATTTCTGATATATGGTATATCATGATGTTGGCCATACCTCTATTGCTTACAATCATTGTTGAGGCAACATGAAATAAATACCTATTATATTTTTACATCATTAACTTCTGACTGTTGGCCAGGATAAGCACATTACTTAATTCAAAGACAAAGTGTTTTTCAATGCATCTCTAAGAGAAATACACTTACCTGTGGAATAAAGCCTGGCTGCTAATGCTCTTACAGCCATAATGAAGTAGTATTTCATGAAATTCCTGAAGTATAAAAACTATAATACGTCCATTCAACCTTCATGAGACATTAAAATGTTTGTAAACTGAACAGACATCACATTTATTTGAGATATTTCCACATATGTCTACAATGGTTATTCTTAAAGTGACCTCAACTGACATGAAGGGCATCTTCATGTCTGAAAATTAACTTAAGATTCATGTCTAGAGAATTTGCTTCATTTATCTACTTCATTTTTTTATAAAATGATTTGAAATTACAATATGATTGTATTTCAGGATGCTATTGTCTATGACTTTCAGCCACTTTATAAATCAATATGTCAAATAGTACCCTATATACAATAACAGAGGTAATAGTGGTTCAATTTAACAATGTAATGGTCCTATTTTGTATTTAATTGCTATGTTTAAGGGCACATTGGGAATATTATGATGGGCAAGGGTGAGCAATTTAACCCAACACAAGGATGAGGAAGATGTTTGGAAGTGTCTTATTAACCACACACGTCAGACATCAGTTCTACAAATGAAAATGCTTTATTGTTGGTAGCTTGGTATGTGTACTATTTCAATGAAATCTAGCCATTCTAACTTCAACTGAGGGTGGTTGGTTACTCAAATAATTCATAAATATAATTTCTCATGTAAAATTACAAACATCGTTGTGTTGTTTGGTGCCAGATTGACTTTCCATAGCTCTCCAAACATTCACACTTTTCATGTGGAAAGTTCCCAGTTCGAAAAGACGTAGAAGTATTTCTCCCATTGGGAAGGGGAACAATTCCAAGTTATTTACAATTAAACTTATTTATCGCGGAGGAAAATTGTGTTTTCCCTTAGATTTTTGTTGTTGTATAGTAATGAAAGTTATGGCGTACTTTCTTTAAAAAAGAATCAAGCATCCTCCACCACAGTTTTCTAGACACAAGAATATATCCAAAATAAAGAGCAGTGCAAACAGAAAATGCATTCCTCTTCATTTTAAAAGTTACTATGCTGTCTCTTTGAGACTTAAAATTGTGAGATTTGATTTCCATCCCGCTGCTTACCATCATTGGCATCCAGAGAATAACTCTGACCACAGCCAGGATCATGGAGAAGCGCTTTTGCGCAAACACCACCGGTGTGTCCCCGACAGCAGCCGTCCTCTTCCCCCTGTCCGACCCCGGGCACAGACCGCTGTACTCCTTCTCCCGGAGCTCCGTCTCACACGAACTGGGGCTCAGCTCGTTGTACGCACCGAAACTTCTGTTGAGGCTGTCCCGAGAGAAGGATTGGAGATCGCACAGGCCAGCGGAGCCGCTCAGTCGTCGCGCTATGTCCATGTAGCCGGGGTACAGCAGAGTCCTTTGGGGCTCCCTGGAGCACAGCAGCTGATAGGTGAGCGGGGTGAAGAAAAACAGCAAGCCGCAAAAGCACAGGGAGTATAAAGAGAAGAGCAGGAGAATGTAGAAACTGTCGCTCTCCGGAAAACAGCCGAGAGACACCGGCGTGAAGCTGCCCCATCCACACAGAGGCAACACGCTGACGGCCAGGCTGACCAGCCACACACCTGCGACGGCCCACATCACCCTGAGAGGCCGGCGCACGGACCGAAGCACCCCGAACCTCTTGGTGACATAAAAAGTATAGGCTGCTATGAGACAAGCCTTCATATTGCTGGAAACGCCTTGGAAAACGTAGAGAAGTCCAGATAAAGTGCACAGGCTGGCCGACCCTTCACCTCCGTCCGTTTCCCACTGCAGGAGCATGAAGAGGGAGAGCGGCACCACGCTGAGCAGGTCGTCCACCGACATGGAAGCCACGATGACACAAAGCGAGGTTTTCTTCCTCATCCGGAGGAGGGAGAGCAGCGAATACACACCTCCGACTAAGGTAACGGCGGCTATGGCCAGGCACAGACCGAAAAGCAAGAGGCGCATCTGTCTCCCGGAGGGGCTTGTCGCGCCGTAGGTGTCCGTGGAAAGGTGGCTCTGGTTCGGCGCCGCGGAGCTGTGGTGCGTCGTGGACATTTTCACCAGCGGATTGGTATCTTATCTACTTTTAATTGCTCGAATTCGACCCGTTGGCTTATAAAGTTTACAGCTCTGTAAACTGCACAGCAAACATGGCAGGGTTAACAGAACTGAGCCAGTGGCGACGAAGCAACTGGGGACGCGCGCGTAACCGCAGCCTTCCCCGGGTCCTTCTGGGTGTACGGTGGCGGCAGGCACTTGTGTTCACCGTTCAAACCGGGCAACCGGAGCACCTCTCGTTTCCAGATGCCGACTTTACGCGCTGTCGTCATCACCGTTTCCTTTCACGGAAATCATTTGGAGGGGGCTGAGCCAAAGGCAGCCCACTACTACTACTAGTGTGTGTGTGTGTGTGTGTGTGTGTGTGTGTGTGTGTGTGTGTGTGTGTGTGTGTATGTGTGTGTGTGTGTGTGTGCCAATACTGTACTAACACACTCTTACGCACCTCTTCCCCAAGTGAGGGACTTTTATCTAAAGTTAATACAGTTAAAAAAAATTAATAAATAAAAAATGTCCCAATGCAGGTCTGTGCTTTTATGTGAGGGGCATCCTCACTTGTACACAAAATGACTTTGCAAAGAGAAAGTGAACCAGTCTTAACAGATCATATTTCATTATTGCATTTTCAAAACCTCTCCAGCTTAATAGTCACGAGTCACGAAACTAAATGCCAATGCTGTAATATAGTGGGGAAGATAAATTAGATAGGGCTTGAATGGTGTCCTGTGACCACCTGGAATGGATGATTATTGAGGAAAAGGTTAAAAGTAAAGCCAGTTTTCTGTTTGCGTTCTGCTTGTTCTGCACACCACAGGCAAAGAAAGCAAATCCCCAAATCCTTAATTTATGACCCAAATAAAACTTTGATTGAAATAATAAAATGATTGTTATTTGAATTTTAAAAAGTTGTTATTATAAACTGAAAAACCTCAGTTAAAGAGTACATGATCCTTTGTATGCTACCATGTCCACTTGTAAATCCTGTAACTTGGTGTGGCATTACCCTTGTTCCATCTTCCCTGTGGTGTTCAAGGATGTTAACGCTGAAGGACTTTTCATCCTGTTTAGATGGTTTCAGGGTGTTTTGTGATACTCATGATGTTAAATAGCCAAAAATAAACCTTCAAGAGTTGTGCTTTGTTTATCATTGCTGATAGATTTTTGGATGCCTGCCCTCTATGCAAATTACAGGCGGATGACAGCTCATATTCATTTATTTACACTCCACATCCTCTCACTCACTGTAAATTATTATTAAATACTAACTGTGGCTGCTCTGCTCTGTCTGTGTAAAAAAAAAGAAATGTATTGACGTAGATGCAAACATGAATGTAAGTGCATCTCCCTTCAGGTCTTGCAATTCAATTAGTTTGAGCTAAGTGATTTACAGCCAGTCTAATGAGTCAACTCTCCAGAGTCATGTGGCCAGGAAGGGGACTATAACAGGACAAAAACACAAACCACAAGGTTGCATAAACACGTGCACATCAAAACACACACACAGCTGAGCTCAGCTCCACACATCAAGGTGACCTAGTTGTGTGTGTGTGTGTGTGTGTGTGTGTGTGTGTGTGTGTGTGTGTGTGTGTGTGTGTGTGTGTGTGTGTGTGTGTGTGTGCGTGTGTGCCATGCAATAGTTCGCATAGTTCTTTCCATGTGTCCACAAGGTGAGAGAACAGCTCTTTAAAGATATGTCCCGGATAAGTGCATTGGTGAGGATTAAAGTAAATGTAATGGCTCTATCAGAAAATATGAAACTAACGCTCTGTCAAAACACTTCCCATCATCACTACCCGTCATCTATTATTGGAACAAAGACTAGAAATACATATTATATCATCGGTGGAGAAGAAAGGAGAGATAGAAAGGAATAGACATCAATAAAAAGGAAAGCAACGCAACCGCAAAGAAATATGAATATTGAGATATAATTGTTGATGAATTTATATGGATTTAGAATGAGTTATTGTGAATATACAGAACAATTCTCAGGCTATGTTTGAAGCTAAATCTCGATTAACTAATAACATTAAGGAATAAAACACATAGATTATCAAACAAATTTGTACGGATTTAAGTGAAAATATTGTTTTTTTCATTAGTCAGGGCTTGTTTTGAACAATGAGGTGAGTCAGTGGCCTACATAAAAATATAAACGTAACATTATTAATTCAATTCCTATCTCTGGTTTATTCAACTAAATGTCACAGGGCATTTGAGTCGATCCCACATGGCAATGGGTGAAAGCAGGGTCCACCCTGGACAGGTGGCCAATCCATCACATATCAAACAGAGACACAAACAACCCCACATACTCACATTTGCACCTGCAGGCGATTTTGAGGAAGGAAACCAGTGAACACCAGCCGCGTTTTTGGTTTTTTTTTTTATTTTGTTCTTGATGATGACAGAGAAATGAAAAAGACAATATTGCATAAAGTGTAACACAGACTTTTATTGCAGCGTTTATTCCATGGATGTGTAAGTTAATGTGGTATTATGTTTCAATAAAATGATAAAACCAGTGCGTACCCAGATCATTCATCCTGTTCAAGGTCGCTGGAATAAATCCCAGCTAACTGCAGGCAGAGCACCGGGTACACTTTGGACAAATCGCCAGTCTGTCATAGATAGACAACCACCCACACATTCATATCTAAGGGCAATTTAGGGTCATGCCTGTGATTGTGGAAGGAAACAAGGTTACTTGATGAAATCCCACACTCAGGGAGAACATTCTTCACACATATTTTTTTTCTATTTATTTGTTAGGCAAAAAACATGTGCAAACATGTTTGGTAAACACTTTTGTTTTCTAATTGGAGGGTTTTGTGATGATCACGCAGGGAAAAAAACGACAATATTATTGAAAGTCTAACATCAACTTTCATTGCTGTGTTTACTTCAAGGGACATTTAACATAGTATTGGGAAGTCAAACAGACATTAAGAATTCATGAAGTAAGTACATTTGATTTGAGGATTACAGTCATCTTACACCATCTAATAAGTCGCTCATCTGTGATATTAGCTTTGAAATGAAAATGAAACCATGGGAATGCTATGAAGTGAAACCACTGGCGCCTGTACATCAATTCCTCTGGACCATGAAATATGCAGGCAATCACTGGTAGATGGCTGCAATATGTTATACAAATACCCTTCTTAATAATGTACCATGAGGGGCATATGTAAATCGGGAATGTTTTTAACAAGGCACTCTGCTAGTAGTCTACTGCTTACCAGAGTCTGGAGATGCATCATAAATTCATCACAGTTTGTAACTTTTAATTGTAGAACTGCGCGCACACCCAGAAATACACAGTGATACATACGCAGAGAAATACACAGAGTGTCTAAGTGCATCATTATCCTAAGTCGCATCAAATATTAACGAAGCAGCACTTGACACAACAATACAGAGACAGAAATGGGATGGGAGATTGTATTTGCATAAAATAGAGAAGTCAATCTGAATGGGGAAAAAGAGGATGTATCGTTTGTGCCATGAATTCATAATATCTCAACCCTCAAGTATTTGCTTGAGGTGCTTTCTGGGGTGAAGCATCCTAAAAGTATTGTAAATATGTATGATATGGTTGTTCAAATGCTGGTTTCGAAATTAGACTCAGAATTGAAGTGTAATTTGCTGATGTCAATAAAAATAGCCACATATGAGCGAATAAGTTGATGGACCACTTATGGATAACAATTATCAAACCAGCATGAAAATTAATTTAATGTCATTATATTATATATATTAATTGTTATTTTTTTTCTAAAATTGTGATACCATGTTCACATCGCAAAAATCAGGTAAGAGTAGATGTTGGACTCACATGACTGGAGAGGCTAGAGGTAGCTGCTAAATTCAATCCTCAAATATAAAGTTTTAAAGATGGCTACATTTAGAGTGATTTTCAGTCGATAAAGATAATTTGGTTTGATGAATACTGAGGTCAGCACTGTTTATGGAAAAAGCCGTGCATGCACCAAACTGCCTTCCCTCCCAACATATGCACGCATTGATTCATGCAGCATGAAGTTTGATTGACACCTTCTCTCTTAGGGACAACAGCTACACATTGTACATGTGAATTCAGTCTGTTGAATCACCTTTAGCTGATGCATATTGTGTGTTTTTGTTTGAGGCTGTAAAAGGGTTGTTCAGTTTTTCATGGGAAAAAAGTTTGTATGATTTCTTTAAGAAGTCAGGCCTCAAGTGAGGGTTTTCAAACGTTACTTCTATTTGAATTATGTGGATTTCAAGGTGACCCCACAGTCGTTGCTTTCTTGAAGTGTTTCTGAGACCATGCAGTGGTTTTAGTACAAACTCATATCTACGCATAAAAAATGGTGAAATGACTTCACTTATATAATGCCTTCCAGCTGTCTAAGCAGCCTCAAAGCACTTTATATAGATAGATAGATAGATAGATAGATAGATAGATAGATAGATAGATAGATAGATAGATAGATAGATAGATAGATAGATAGATAGATAGATAGATAGATAGAATTTTTATTGTCTGATACAAGGGTGTCAGAAATTTGTCTTTGACAGGGCTCAAAATTGCATAACACTCACACACATAAAAGGCATTAAGAACAACAATACTCATAAAAGTCAATATTACTTTAAAATAAGGGTGAAGAGAAAGGACCGGGTGCTGTTTGAGGGCTGTGACTGCAGATGGAATGAATGATTTTTTTGTATTATTGTTTTTCTGGCCGGTGGGACTTTGTATCTTCTGCCCATCACATTCACCCACCGTTGGAGGCTGCAGCCATGCAAGGTGCTGTCACTCCAGTGGGAGCAGTTTGGGGGTTCAGTGTCTTGCCCAGGGTCATTTTGGCATGTAGACAGGCAGAGATGGGAATTGAACCTACAACCTATAACCTATAAAAAAAAATCATGATGTATTGACTTTTATCATTGTCTCGTGTGTAGAGATTTCTCCCGAATCTCTAAATAGTTTGGTGTTATGTTCCTTTAAAAGGTTAGATCTTGAAAGCATTTGAAAAGTTACAATAAAGTTTGTTAGCTGGTTCAAACCTCAGATTCTAACTGGTTACCACGGTAACCCACTGTGCAAGGGCCCTATCCCCCAAATGCTCATGATGCATTACCTGATCCACTGTGGCAACAGCAGATACAAAGTTCTACCTTCCAGACATCTGCCCATCTTCACCAGTGAGACACTCTGACTTTTGTTTTTTAAAACATGTTACTGCTTGTTTGCCAATTAGCAAATCGGTTGCAAAATGCTCCTCCAGCAGTATTAGTACCACAGCACAAACATTTTTTTGAAAACACTGTTATATGAGAATTTTTCTGCTAATTGGACAAAAAGTGTCAAGATTAATACAGCACAAGCAAAATGCAACCAAGGTCTCTACCTGGTATGTTGCAACACATCTGTCACCAGGATCTCCTCACATCATAATTACATTCAAATTAACGTCTAAAAGAAATAATACCATTTCTATAATTCAAACAAAAAATGTAATATTGCACTATGTTACACAGAATTTCAGAATATTATTGGAATGTTAATCATGATCAGCAACTCAAGTTAGTTCTTTAGGTTTACTACAATAATTCTGGTCCAGATGCTGATGAATGCAGAAATATGCAGAAAGCTGAATAGGAACCTATGAAATTAAAGTATTTTCAGTCTGAAATTAAGTGTATATATGGTATAGGTATATGCAGCCAAGGTTCATTTAGAAGAAATGTATATATAGCATATCCATAAATACAAGAATGTTCACAACTATTGATGCATTTTTATTTATACCAAAAAAAGAAGTGTTCAAAATATTTATTTATCTGAAAATTCCGCTCAGTGTAACACTCAGGTTTTTATTGTGTATGTTTATGTGCACGTGTGCATGTTCCATTTCTGGCAAGCTGACCATCGTGGCTTTATGTCGGATCAAATACAATTCATTTGACCTGTTTCCACGGAAACAATGACTGGGTCATACACAATCACCTTTAACACAGACTCCCTCGATTACATAATCCTACACACAGATACCAATGTTCACTTCAAATCAACACAAATTGACTGAGTTTGAATACCTGTTTTATATTTTTCAAAAAAGCTGCGAAAGAGACTGATGGACGACTAAGAGAGCGTTGAGAGAAGGTGA
Organism: Lipophrys pholis; assembly: GCF_963383615.2. Lineage (NCBI taxonomy): Eukaryota > Metazoa > Chordata > Actinopteri > Blenniiformes > Blenniidae > Lipophrys > Lipophrys pholis. The sequence continues at coordinate 13,294,412 of NC_137627.1, read as the reverse complement.
CATCCTCATCTGTGAACCAAACTGCCTCACAGGTGTCTCTCTGTCTCAGTCACAATGTTTTTTTTAATGGGAAATGAGTGGGAAACAGCCACGAAAAACAACGTTTCACTGCCTACCTACCTCTCCTACCTACCAAAACTACTTGAAAAATCCTATTCAGCTCAGCTGAAGAAAGGTGACAATTTCTAAAGAGGCACCATTTAAAAAAAAAAAAAAAAAAAGTGATTCAAAGCTCTTTCGAAATTTTCTAAAAGATTTAGTTTGATTAATTCAGGTAGATTAATATGCATGCACAAAAACCTCTATATTCAAGCTGTAACACCTTTTATGGAGCTGATAAAAATGAAGGTGTGGAAAAGAAAAGATGTCAAAATAGCTTATCAGCTACAGACACCTGGATTTATGATGAGTGTGGCAATAATGGGAACTTAATTCTGGGAATCCAACTGTGGGTAATTCTTTACTAGAGAGCTCTGTTCAACATTATTACAAAGACCAGATAAAGTAAATATGTGTTGCAAAATGGTGCCTCCAGGAGACTTTTTGAAGAATTAGAGAGAACACCACGAGTTCCCTTTTTAATGGACCAATAACTTAACAGCACATTTTGTGGACTTGTGCAAATGAGCTCTTCATGCATGGTGGTCACTACATCGGGGCATATGACCATCATGCGGATGAGTGATCTTTTCCAAAATGATACTTTAGACTACGTTACCTTCCGATTAGGATGACCCATAAAACATTGCTGAAAAATAATTATGATCTTATTTGAGTGACGCCGTTTCAGCTGTGTTAGAGTGTCCTGGCGATGCAGTGGTGAGTAACCATTGTCTGCTGGTTCAGTGGGATTCAGTGGGTGTGGAGTTTGCATGATCTCATTCTGATCACATTGATTCTGTGTGCGCTACAGCCTCGTTGTTAAACTACAAGGTGACAATAAACCTTCTTTAGGTATACGTAGACGTGTGGTTCATTCATCCAGGGAGCATCCAGCCTGCTGTGTGGCCTTAATCTGGCCAAAACAGCCACAAAACTACAATAGTGCAATGGAATTGTGTGCATGTAAGCTGTTTTCAATGCTAAGATATAGTGCATCTTTCAAGATTAATAACTGGGGCATCTGTTGCTCGGTTGGTCATCACCAAATGTCACGGTTGGCGGTTCGATTCCCGTTCCGACCTGACCGTGGCAAAGAATCTTTGGGGCGAAACACTGATTTCCACCTTGCTCTTAATGGTGTGCAAGCAAAGCACCTCACATAGCAGCCGTCGCCTTTGATGTGTGAGTGCGTGGATAAATGAGTTTAAGAATGAGACTGATAGTGTAACTGACCGCTGCGGCAGTAAAATGTGCTATTTAAATAAAGTCCATCTAAAGCATGTGAATATGTCAGAGTAAATGTGCTAAGAATAAACTAAACTGTCTCGTATCATTCATTAACTTAAATCAGTTTTCAGTCTGTTTGGTTAGGTGCTTTTTTGGGAGAAAAATGTCGATATAATGAAAATGTGAATAGAATAATGCCATGTTCTTGGAAATAATTAAACGAGCAACACCTTGCTTGAGGGAGATTTAAGATATTCATTACAGGAGTAACAAGAAAAAAGGATGTTACTGTTAGATATGCTTGTAAGGATTAATTGTGTTAAAATGAGTGAGTCTTTAAAAGGTTGTTAACTAATAGCTGTTTCATGATTTATTATATTTCTGAGAAACTCCCAGAGGTTTTGTGTAGCTTATCTCAGGGTAACAGGCTATCTGGGATTGTGTTAGGTTAACTGTTCAGGTATTCAGGGCAAATATAGCATCATTTTCTAAGCTCTCTATAGAAAGGATTTAAGAAAGCAGGCAGTTATTTCAAGGATTTTGATTTAATACACGGCGGAATGGTGTGTTTGAATTTAAACAGGATGCAATGACTCGTGATACTCATAAGTCCATAGACAGAGACAGGTCAGTTGTGGAAAATAACACTATTTCAGAAACAGTATTGGCTTGTTCTGAATGTGATCGCAACAGCAGATATTATACAAGTCTGGACTGAGGAAACAAAAGGCTTCAAAAGTAAGTTTCACTGAGAAAATAAAACAGCTACAGAAGGATTTTGCGATTAAATCGGTCAATTATCAAATAAGCCAGTATCATAGTCGGGCTTACAGAGTCCTGGATGTCATGGATTCATGTTAATTATGCAAATTTCAAATCATAACACATCTTTCTTTTTAATTATTTCACATATTGTGCCAATCTTTTTGAATTATGGGTAGCAGACAAAGTTAGTAAGGTTTGTTTTTCTTTTCTTTAAGCATTGTTTTTAAGTTCAGATTATTGCCAGTTCGTGTGCCCTTCAAAAAGCTAAAGTATTGACCCGATATTTAAAATAACATATTTTTTTGTTGATGAAAAATGTGTTAACGTTGTCCCCCTGTGGTGTCCACTCTTGGTTCTGGAGGGCCACAGCTTGCACATTTTAAGATGCGGCACTGCTCCGATACAACAAACTCTGATGACTGTCATAAGCAAGCCCTGCAGAAAGCCTGATAACGAGCCACTCATTACAATCAAGACTGTTGGAGCAGAGAAATGTCAAATACATGCAGGACTGATGCCCCTCCAGGGCCAGGATTGGCTGTTGATTGGACAGCAGTGACTCAGAATTTCAGACCTTCATCCAAATTCTATACTACTTTAGCCAACTTAGGGTCACTGGGGGCTGGTGCCAATCCCAGCTGACTATGAGCAACGCGAAGGCAGGATACGACGTGGAAAGGTCACCCACCAGTCCACCAGTCCATCACCGGGAAAAACACAGGGAGACTGACAATAATAGACACATATTTAAATGTAAAGCCTATTTAGTGCCACAGATTAACCTCTAAATACATTTGGACTCTGTAAAGAAGTAGGAGTGGCCAGAGAAAACCCACCCATACACAGGGACAAAATTCAAACTTCATTAAGAATGAACACTGTGAGATGAAACCATCATTTTCAAGGTAACTATGTTTATTTTTTTACTGTTTCAGGATCCCCATGAGTTGTCACAGTCGTGACAACTATTGATCCTGTGGTCCAGAAAAATGACTGATTATTTGAAAGCAGCTCAAACGAAGTTTCTGATTCAGCCACCAGATGGCCCCATTGCACCGTGGAAAGGCTGTTTAGTAGACAACTCCTCTTTAGGATGAGTCTAACGTAAACTGTAATTTATCACTCAGGAGATGTACAATTCTTTCTAAAACTCCACAAAAAAAAAAGAAAATATGCATAGAGAGATACTAGCATTTATATTCAACACTCATATTCTGCTTTCCTGCAGCTTTGCTCCCTTGCGAGTGTTATGAAGATTCTGGTATGACACGCACACACACACACACATTACTCCAGAGGATCCAGTACAGTTTCCGGGTGGGTCACCACCACCACCGCAGTACTGTAAGGGATAAAAATCATCAAGGCATCTGACTGTGAAGAATTGTGACAAATTAACTTTCTGTTTCTCTGACCATCTCACCGTGTGATCTCGAGACTCCATCCCAACAACCTGCACCACACTAATCAGCATAATGAATTCCTCCTGCATGCCTGACTTAATGGAATCAATTTGTAGTAGAAAAGAAAAGAAAAAAAAATGTCAAGAAAACAACCTGCTAATCAACCAGGAGGGTTGCAAAGAGAACAGGAGCAATCCTATACCAACTGTCCTATCAGTTATCCAGAGATTGATGGGGACAAACTATTATTTGTTTTCATTCTAATTATACTGAAAACTACTTTACGTGACGGGTGTGAAATGAGAGATAAAAGCAGAGCATAAAATGGGAGGTTTTGTGATAAACCCATCTGTTTTTCCCTGCATTAATGTTTGTATATGGGTGTCCAACAGAGACTTGATCAGCTTCCATGCCCATGTGCACAACGTGTGTATATTTCTACATTAATGAGCAGACTTGAGATTTTCATTAAGGCCCCATTAGTAGCACTGTTTCCCCTCTGGGCCCCATCTCACAACCACTGCGCTCTCATTCATTCTTCTGATGTAATAACCATTGAGAGTTAGAAAAGAGTGGCTGTCATAGGAATACAGCAAATTGCAATATATCTGGCAACTCAATCATTTGAAGTCTTCTTCAAAAAAAAGAGGGGGGGGGGGGGGGGGTTCGTGGAGATAACGGGTTAAAATGAGGGGGAAAGTGGTGAGTTATGATGTCCAGTAAGCGAACATCCCTGCATCAGGCATTTAAACTCCACAGCCAAATGTCTCAATTATAAAAAGCAAAGTGATCGAACACGTTTTGAGGCCTGTGGCTGAAAGGTTTTCTCGACTGACATCTGCGCACGAGCTTGGCTATCATGCGTCCGCTGCTGACAAGCATGGCTGGGCAAACTTTTAAAAACCTTTCAAGGAGCTGTGCTATCAAACCGGAGCACTCTTCAAAACACTATAGAAGTGCAGTGACTCCCCAGCAAGTTAACTGGCAGAAGATTTTATCTTGGGAAGAGTGTTTTCAATCTTGGGCTTTCCAATCCAGTGCCCATCTGAGACAGCGATGAGCAGTTTGAAAAATTTGACTGGGTTGGGGAAAAAAGACAAAAGAAAAGGAAAAAAACAAACAAAAAAACAAACGACTTACTTTTGTACATGACTAAAAATAACAAGTATGCTTCACCACCTGGGGTTACGGCTAGGAATAGATGTCGCTGTGCTTTCATTACGGAACATTAGAGGGCAGTGGTTTTACATAAAGCGCCAGCGTGGATTCCACATCAACCAGAGCCTTATAAAATGAAATACTCAGAGGAGATAGACAGAAATGAGTGTTAACTAATCTGCCATTGCACACTGCTGTGTATTTCACCTTCATGCTGTCTTGACCTTTGCTGCATCATTTTTTACGACCCAGCTTATGCTCACTGGCTGCGGAGAAGCAAGAAAAATTCCAAAGAGTCCGAGCCCTCTGTTACCCACAGAGTGAAAAGGAGAAATGAACAATTTCTTCATGCCTGCGCTGGCTGTTGAAAGTCAAGTAAAGTAAACATATCTCCTGTCGGAGTACTTTGGACAGAGGAGAAGACAAGACAAGAGAGAGTCTGTAAAGAGGAGCAGGAATGTCAGCAGTCGTCCACAGGTCCTGTCGGCAGGTTGAGACAAATATCGTCACTTGAAACACTCTGATGTCCGATCACGGAAAACAGACTGCCACACAAAAAGGTCACTGCCAGGAGTCAGCTTTGCTTCTCCCGGGCAGACTTATTACAAGAGGCAGTTTTACGTTGAGATTTCAAAACCCTAAACCCCTAAATATAACAGCATTACCTCAATGAAACCTTGAGATACTCCCAGGATGGAAATCTGTCTGGAATTAGTCTAGGCATGCCTTAACATTATGACTTTGTTCATTTAAATCTCTTCTCAGCCTCAGGATTAAGACAAGCACCACGATTGTATTTGCATTGTTACATTCCCACATTGTGCCATCCGCAGTCTTGCTGGAACATGCTGAGTGATGACAGAATAAACATAAAAGATACAAAAGGACATAATCTGTGTCGTAATCAATTCACTGCTACTATAAACATCCCATTCTGTGAATCTAGTGAAGTGTCAGATCCTAAATGTATTCAGAAGCTGAATAAATACTTCTCTCTGCGCTTGGGGCTTATATTGGAATCAGTGGTTTTTGTGAAAAGAAAAGAAATATAATGTTTTTTGTGGTTACCATGCTGCTATATCCAAATCCAGAGATTACAGCATATCAACATGCTTTCGTTCCACTTTAAGCCAAGGTTGAATAAAGCACTTCTTGAAAGCAAAACAGTAATCATGTTTGACAGCGTTGCTGAGTTGGAAAGACACTGATAATGAAGTAAGTCAGGATGTGACAGCTCATTTCACAATGTCCTTAGATACGGAAAACACAGAATCATTTGTCAGAAGGTGCTATTGATGTCACATCTGACACAGTTTATCGTTTGCGGATCATTTGTGAATAATAAGTCATTTGCTAATGCTTTTCTCCCGAGTCAGTGCTATTGGTAAATGGACGATACTTGTGTGGCCAAATTTTTAAGGCATCAGCAGTCTTAAAGTGCTTTACATGATTTGTCACATTCCTCCATTTACACATGTATGCACATGCTGATTTGGAATTTTTGATCATTGATCTGTGCCCCTGACGCCTGGCTTTTTTTGCCATGAGGTACGATGTCATGTTGAATAAAGAAATGAAATGCGATTGGTTCTCAATGAGAGATTATTTATTTTGGAAAAAAAATGGAGCTGCTGTGTCTCTCCTGTGGCTACTTTCTGTGTGGTTCATTCTGCATGGGGGTTCTGGTGGAAACTAAAGCATTGCGCAGATATAGCCGTGGCCAGACCTGGTGTAAATTAACAGTTCACTGCACATTTGCCGTAACCTCTGATCACATCCATCAATCCATCCATCTTCTATACCCCTTTATCCAGCTCAGCATTATGAAGTAGCGGAGCGGGTCACAAACAACGTGTGAAGGTGGGTTACACAGTGGACAGAGAGTCACACACTCACATTCAGACCGGTGGACATTCAATGGTGACAAATTAAATGAACATGTATTTTAGACGTCCCAAGAGCCCCTTTCTGTTGCAGGAGTCCATGACACTCACTGGGTAAGCATTGCACCACTTCCCTATGTTGGACTCTGTGGGTGGTTGGACCTTGTAGCCTCCTCATGTTGCTCCTCATGTTCGATCAGTGGCTTACCGGGACACTTGTGCTACCCGGTCACCAGGCACTCACTGGTGAATACCAGCCCCGGGGCTGGCTCCAGGGGTGTGTACCGGTGACCCTTGTTTGGGCAGGGTACACAATAACTTGTGTTTCTTTGTCATTAGTGAGGTTTTGGATGTTTTGTCTCGGTCTTCATTCCAGACCTGTCCATCTTGGGTGACCCTAAGAGGAGCATGTGCTCCAGATGGCATTGCTCTGAAGGTCACTGGACTACGCAAGCCCTTCCGCCATGACAAGGCCACAGTCAAGGAAGGACTTCTCCGCAGGGTGGCAGGCATCACTCTTCATGATAGAGTGAGGAGAAAGTCAAAGTCCCTCCACATTGAGAAAAGCCAGTTGAATTGGTTCGGGCATCTGATAAGGAAGCCCCCTGGTCACCTCCATATGGACCATTTCCAACTGCGAGGAGGCCCCAGGGTCTTTGGAGAGATTATATCTCCGGCTTAGTCGGGGAGTAACTTGGGGTCCCCCAAGAAGAGATGGAGGAAATTGCAGGGGACAGAGAGGCCAGGGCTTCTTTGCTCTCTGCACTGCCACCATGACCCCAAAATGATTGAGCTGTTAAGAAGATGGATACCTTGATGGATGGCTGGATGGCTGGATGGCTGGATGGCTGGATGGCTGGATGGATGGATGGATGGATGGATGGATGGATGTTTTTGGACTGTATGACACTAAAGCACTCTAATCCTGCTTACCTTTTACCGCTGTCATGTTTGTCCCTTTTCTTGCTCAGGTTAGTATTGAAAAGCATTTTGTCTTTGTTTCAATAAAATCTGTAATGCTGCAGAAACGTTGAGCAGTTTGTCCTCAACCTCTTTTTTTTTTTTTCTGAGGCAAGGTAACGTGATCAGTGGCACTCAAGGAGGATCAGCGGCTTTTGTCAGATCATTTGTATACTAAGACAAATCATGCAGCGACATGTTTTATCACTAATTAAACTGGCCTGACCCAGAGGTGTCAGATAGTAAGAGAACGAACTCGGAGGCACGCTAAGTGCCCATCGTGATACAGCGAAGGAAAGAGGGATGATTTTCCACAGGTCTACTTCAAATCCAATTCAGAAAAGTGCACACATAAAGTTTAACATACACTAAAAGGCACACACATGGCATATAATCGGTCCTCAATGAGAGATGATTTATTTTACAAAGGAGTAAACAATAAAATGACTGCTAATTTGTGAAACTTTATTTATGCGTTTGCTGATTATATCCTGTCAAAAAACATTGGAAACCGAAGAAGCAATCCAGAAAGTCCAATGACAAGTATGGCAGGGCTACCTTTGAGAGGAATTAGACAGAAATGTAACTGGGACTGTCACATTCGTTGGTGCGGAGGAGCCTTGTCCCTGGTACACTGTGGAATCCAATGAGCCACACAGACCAGTAGAACTCAGTCTGGGAAATTATCACACTAAGTCTGAGATCAAAGCTGTTGTAGCAGCGATAAACTTGACCCGCCCGACCTCCAGCTGTCAGATGTGAGAGTCTTTGGAGGGACATTGGTATGTGTGTAGTAGGAGGGAAGGAGAGAGGGAGAGTGTACATCTCTGAATAAATGCGAAAAGTGGATTAAACATGGGCGCACACCATCGCAGATGACAAAGCATCTGATCACCTGCAATTTTCTTGCGCTTTACATTAAAGACAGCTTTACACTACTTAGCGACAAGAATAGCAAAAACAGCTTCTAATTGAAGGCTGAGATTTATGGAAGCGTTCTCACTAAACAGTGCCTCATGGGGAGACTCTGCAGAGTTTTGAAGGAATTAGATAAAAAAAAATGTACAGAATGTTTCATCTTGTGTCCCGGAACTTGTTTTTGGGTCTCTTGATCAATAAATCATCTGAGAACGAAATCTGATGTGTGAAATACATTATGTGTTGCATTGTGTTAAATGTTTGATGATTCATCCTGCACTTGACACTTGAAAGTTTGTACCAATTCTACACCCAATAGAAACGTTTACTCGACTTTCTATGCCTCTGTGCCTTTGTAATGCTTATCTAGGATTCTGCGGTGTCCTGACTGCATCAACGGCTCTAGTTCTGCTCAACCTGCTGTTGATGCGTAATCCATATTGAGCACGATTGGCTATACTAAAAATGTGAATCTCATCTGGAATAGTTTCCCACCTCCCAACACCTCCCTAATCACAGTGTTTCCAACACACTCATTCCTTCACGCTTAAAATCCAGGCTCATGAGATGCTTACACTTAGACTGTTTGCCATTCTTTTGCAAATTCCATTGAGAACCATCAGAGCTGGAGACACTGTTGTCTTCGAGGCTATTTAAGTCATCTAAGATGCAGTAATGGTCAAATGACGTGCAATCGACACGCAACAGCAATTAAGGTATCCCGAAAACTTATGCAGCAGGATTTATTATATCCCATTTCACAAACAAACCACGGACTATTGTCTCCTGTGGATTAAGTTACGTGGCTGACCACACAGTCAACTCAATGTGACATCTATAAACATGGATGTCTACAATTATTCGAAGGTGACACAATGTGATGAATGGATATAGAAGATCAGCTATTAGATCTGCTAGAACTTTCTACAGCATAACGAAGATTTAAAAAATTTTTTTAAAAAAATGAGCCATAAAGAAAAATTTGAAAGTTTCTCAACTTAAAACTATGACGGTAAAAAACAATTTGCCTAAAGCCAGAAAACTTGGTATGATTATGATTTCTGACCTGAGTCATATTAAGTGTTTAAGAATGATGTTTTACAAGCGGAATTCAGTAAACAAATATGTGGATTTATTCTCAGATCAACCCTTCATTTTGTTCCCAGAGTGAGAACCAAGCATGCATATGAATTAATTTAAAACTATGCTAAATACCATTATCTGTGCTGCTGCCATTCAGTAAATCAAACTCTCATTTTATGCACCAATGTGTCTTAAACATTTATATTACATTTCTGTTTTTTGCATTTTTTCATTAATTTTTATTTTCATGTTTTATCTTTCATTATTGCTATTTTCATTTCTTGTTTTCTTTTCTGCAATTGTTGATGTAAATCCTTCTGAATTCCAATTCATCCATTCATTCATTGTCTATACTGTTTAATCCAGTTCAGGGTTGCGGGACCCTGGAGACAGACGCACAAGCAAACACCAACAGGTAATCCAAAATCACAAATTAGGCTCATTTGTATGTTTTGGGGCTGTGACACAAAACCAGACCACTTGGGAATAAAACACATGCTAGCACAGGGAAAACATGCAAGTTTTGCATAAGGAACAATCCTAAACCTGGACTCGAGCCATAACAAGACCATAGACTTATTTCTGTCAAATAAAGCACAGGGACGTACAGTGCACTTATTAACTCGCTCACTTTACTGGAACACCACACATAAAGGGTTTTGTGTTTGTCACACATTTTGTCTTGTTTTGTTTTCCGACACTTTGACTGGGTGGTCACAAGCAAGGAAATTGCCATGGAGTACAATGTAGAGATTTGGGTGTAACAAAACAACACAAATATATTAACACTTCACACAGTGCTACTGTCAGATGAAGACGAGCGCTGCATAATAAAATGCGTCTCTCATTCGCTTGAATGGGCACCATCCATCTTCACAGTGGGGACGAATGCCAATGCAGCAATCGGAAAAACCAAAACAGGGTTGCTCTGCAAAAACTTCTTCTTCAGTGTGCCTTTCTCAAGAAATTACATCCTCATACACTCCGGGAGGATGTTTTTCTTCCTAAACCGAGGGACAATACTGTTCATCAGTCATTGTGACAGAAAATAAAACTTAGCAGTTTTCTGTCTGCATTTTAAAACATCATGCTATTGCCTTATAAATATCCGCTCTGTCATATTTCATTTACTCTCTTGCAACGGACCCCAATCAGCACAACATATTGTAGTGTTTTAATGCAGGCCTACCTTTGGTCTGAATTCATTGTTCACATCCAATTTGTTAGCCAGCAGTGCTTGTGTTTACTCATCCAGCAAGCAAAGCAACCTTACAATTCATTTGTAGTCATGTTTTTGGCCACCTGATGAATCAGCCGCTGCACTTTCATTCACTCACTGTCTAATGCCTCCATTTTGTCGAAGCCGCCGGCGTTGGGAAGATATGCACATGGTGCCCTTGGGCTTCATTGATTAGCACAAAGAAGGAAGTCAAGTGAGGTTGTGAAGAAGCTAGAAAATTAGCATGGTAAAGGGGTGAGGGTTAGTTCGATTGATCGAACGCAGGGCTCTTACCCGGGAGACATTCTGTTTGAGTCCATTAGTAAACTGAAATTAGTGTGGACCATTTTTTAGTATTGTTTGGAAGGACTTACCTCACAGGTTTAACTTATTTCCGCTGTGAACCAGCTTTTCCTTATCCAAGCAGAAATGATTAAACAAAGTGTAATCCTTGTCTCTGAGATTTTACCCACTTTGAAACAGTACCGAATCAACACTCTGATTCAACATCTCAGCGACTTCAGTTCAGGCTTTCACTGTCTTTTTATGTGACAAGCATTCCTCTATATTCATCTATGGATAGTAATCTCTTCGATCTGCCATTGGCTGCAAGGCAGCCGCCACACAATAGGCTTTCTGAAAATACACAGCCTGTTTGTGTTAAAAAAAAAACCCACAGTGTTGAAAGTGGACCAACAACATCTTTGGAGCAAAAACAGAAAACTAAAAGGGGCTAAAACACAGTAAAGTTAAATGAGTGATAATTTCATTACTACAAGCAACTGTTTCACATAAACTGAACCATCTGGTCCTCAGTTGATGTAAAAACCTCAATTATTGCAGTGAATTAAACCTATGAAAAACTGGAATAGCTGAGGGGTGCGCATGACATGAAAAGGCTCCGCTGACGACAACAATTATGCAATAATGTGCTCAGCATGAATGAATTCAACATGTACTGGCATGCTTAAGATAAAAAGCAAAGGACTGTGGATAAGATTTTTTCAAAAGAAAAGGAAATCTTAGGTGTTAGCAGCGAAAGAGCACGCTCAGGATGTAGCCCTGCAATCCAATTATGTGTTTATTGTTTTTCACAAGACATCAGTTGAACTTTTTTTTTTTAAAAGATATTACTTTTTCAATGTACTTTATACAAAGAAGGTATTGTACCAAAATGTAAAAGCGCCACATGCTAGACAGAAAGAAATGGATAAACACTCCCACACAGCGGAAAAAAAAAAATAATAATAATAATAATGATAAATGAATAAAAAACATCAGAAAAGAGTGCTCAAATTGATAATTGAAGGAATACATAGGAAGCTGTAGTGTGGGAAATGTGGGTCTTTCTAGGAATGTCTGACCAGATAAGTCCATAGAGGTCCTTCTGTAGAGTATGCACACTCGGAGTTTTCTGAAAGTAGAATAATAAATAGAATCATATCCAATCTACGTGCGAGGTCTTTTCAAAAATCAGCGTCTGGTATTCCTTTTTATTTCAGCAGATCACCTCATTCGCCAACAAAGCAAGTGCAGACGAGTGAAAAGGATAATAATGCTGAAAGTAAATGTACTTTGATTTGTAACTGTGTTCATGACAAGTACTTACTGATAATCGTGAAAAACAATCAGGCCAGAGAACACACAGGAAGACACAAAGCCCCATGAAAGACGAGCTATCTGTTCCACATGTGAGATTCAAACAAATGTTTATGAAAGCATTCTACAAAATAATGAGTAAAGTAAGAACGTGTATATTTTCACAAGAGTGAGAGTGGAGTCGTGTGCCTGCTGAAAGCATGCCTGTCCACAATGGATTTCTCCCTCTGTTGATATCTGGTGAATTGCTCATCCAAACAACTTCACATTCAACACAACACTGACTTCAGCCTCTGGTAATAAACCCGCCAAGTGTGAGGTAAAGTGGGTGAAAAGAAGAAAATTGAAAAAAAAATATATATAAATTGCATGCAGTCATACAGAGATGAAACTGTGTGAGGACAAAAAAGATATGGTACGACACATCATATAGACTCATTAATGTGACTTAAAACTCAGAGGAATTGCAAATGGATTTAATTTGCTTTAGCGGTTTTTCACAGTCGGCCATTCACACACACACACACACACACACACAGACACAAACACACACTAACCAACGGCTGTCATGCCGCACACACAACCTCAATAGGAGCAATGTAGGGCTCAGTGTCTTGCTCAAGGACACTTCGACATCTACATGGGCTGAGGTGAGAGATTAAACTGTAACCTTAAAGGAGACATATCATGCTTTTAAATCCTTCCTTTTTACATATAAATCATACAGTTGTGGTCTATACAACGCGGAACTGCAATGCTTGGGTCTGAATTCCTCATTATTATAGCTCCACAGGCCCCTTTTCTACCCCTTTTCTGATGTGCTTCTGAGAGCAACTCGTTTTGGGGCGGTTTCTTCAAATGCAAATGAGACACTTCATACCCCGCCTCCTCTCCAGGTTGCAGAGGTGATACTCGGTTCAACGCCACCCTGTTCGGCCATCTTTGTAGTTTGATAGAACAGATACAATTATCTAGCGGCGCAGAAACTTTATATTCACACATTATTTACAAAATGTCAACAACGGAAGATTTGTCCATCCAGCCATACATGTTGGAGCCAGAGTCGGACCCGGCGGAGCGAGATGAAAATGACGATGATGCACCTGAAGAACAACGTCTTCATATGGATGTAACGCAATGGTGTGTTACTATATTTACACTAACTTCTCCATCCATGTCCACTACTACAATACTGCCTGTATTACAACGACTATTTAACACAGAAGTTACATTATAATCTAAAACGAGCACACAGCGCTAACATATGAAGACGGTGCAACTGCTAATGCTAACAAAACAATGACAGGGACGTCTTATCATCACACTTTTTAGCGTTATATACAGCTTACCGAAGTGCTCTGTTCGTCGTCTCCATAGATAGAAGGAACTGACCGCTCAATCAGACCAAGTCTTTCGGCAAATCCTTCTTTATACTGGCGGAGGTTGCTGAAGCAGTCGTCCTTAAAGTGATTCGCGCACACAAAAATGACCTTACCCACAGATGTGGGTACATTTCTGTGAAAAATAAAACTCAACCAGGCACTTCGAAAAGGTTCTGATGCTGGGAGACGGTGTAACGAAGCTTGTGGGTTACTACATCCAACAACCGAACATTTCCACTTATCCTCTCGTAACTTCGGTTGGACTACAAAATCGCAGCGAGAAACAAAAATGGCGGATTGCTCGAAATGTCGATGTCCTAATTTGGCAGTTCCGCCGAGAATACTGTGACGTCATTGTTCAAAAAACGTAATAGAGAATAGAAAAATCGAAACCGATCGCAAAATATGACCAAAACAGAATATAAAGATATCAACGGCGCACCTGAAGAGACTACTTTGAACTTTTCTGTACTTCTAAACACTCTAAATATACAACAAAATGCATTTAAGGGCTAAAAAAGTGGATTTAGCATGATATGTCCCCTTTAAGATTTGAAGAGAACCCACTCTACCAACCACAGCTGAATAAAGAATATTAGTCAGTGTTCATTTTTTCATCCATCTCCTATATTTTTAATCCTGTTTGGTCCACACGGGGTCATGGTGGCATTGTGAAGCGAGAAGAAACCCGGAGAACGTAGGCCACCGTAAATTCATGCAGCGGCTGCCATGGGACCCAAAGCTCCTTCAAGGCCAACCCGGAGATAAAATAAAAGAGACACAAGACCTACAGCAAATCCTTGGCTATTTCAATCCATGCTTTGAGCCACTTTAACGGACTCCCCTCAGTGTGGAGGCGTCTCAGCGAGGAGGTTCCTTTGTAAACTTTGTACTTTCTGTGGGGAGTTTGCATATTCTCCCTGTGGCTGCCTAGATTTTCTCCTGCTTTCTTCCACATTGTAGAGGCATGCTGACTGGAATGATTGTGTGTGTGATCCTCAGGTGTGAAATTATGTGAGATAAGTTATCTCTGTGTAAGGACAGTAATGTACTGAGGGTTCTTCTTGGGTGTATCTAGAATAGTTCCAGATTCCATGAACCTAAACTGGATAAACCCAGATTGGTGATAAATACAGCCACATGAATGGTTGCTCAGAGTACCAAAACAAAATGCTCAGCAAAAACCACTGAACCCATCACACATTGTCATGTCTTTTTTTTTTTTTTTTTTTTTTTTTTTTTGAGTGGTGTGTATGAAGTAGTCAGTAAATGACTCACGGAGAGAGGCTTTAATTGCTGCTTTAGGCCCCCAAAAAAGACGTGTCTGTAGTGCAACCATGTGATCAAGAAGCTTTTAAAGCTTTTGGATCTCCTGTATGTCCTGCTGTCCTGACATTAAGTTTCAGAGAAAAACACTTTCCACATCTGAAGCTGCACAACAATGTAGTGACATGTACAGACACTTAAAACAAGAAGTGACAACTATTAATTGTCATTGGGACATCTCTGCTGTTAACCTATAGGCCACATCGTGGCTTGTGTGTTAGAGGAAGAGAGATCTCAAACTGGCCAGTCTAAACCTGACTCTGGACTTAGGCCTTCAGAGAGATTTGTTGCTATAGATGTCTGGTAGGAGAGGGCAAAGAGAAGAAGTGTTCAGACAACTCCCATATGATACCTCTGTGCTAAATGCTATTAAATCCTACTCACCTATAGGCTGCCCGCTGAGATGTAACCTGTCCTGATTATGGTCAAGGCAGCATGTAAAACAGTCAGGAAAGTCAGAAACATGTTGAGTTTGTCAATAGATTGTTGGTTCAACCTTGCTTTGATATTGCCCCTGTCTCCCTTATGTCCATTTATTGCTGCACCAAATGTTGTATTTTGTATGGAGCCTCATCATTTACTAATACAGCTGCAAAGAGAGATAATGCTACTATCCTGGATTTAAGAGAAAAAAAAAGTTTTATATGTACTAAGAAGTTCTTTTTGTGGACAGTCAAACTCCGGAAACACCATTCCCCTCCATTCTATTCCTCTGAGATATCTAAAGAAAAAAACAACAGAGCAGTCTAAATCTGTCTGGAAATATTGGCTAAGTTGGACACTTTAAACCATTTTCCTCTTCATATCTGTCTTTTCATCTTCTCTGTTCCTCTTCTTACTGCCTTATGACCGCCACAAACCTCAGTGTGAAAGCCCCCTGTCGCTGAGCGACAGCAGGGAGGTTATTAATGTGTGCAATGTATGTGAGTCTCAGTCCGTGCAGTTGTATTTCTGTACTTTGGTGAGGCATTGTACGTGTACTTGTGTGTGTGTGTGTGTGTGTATCTGTGTGTTAATGTGTGCTGGCAGCAGACTTTGAGCCGATCTGGACGGCCCAGGCTGACGCTGATAGGAGAGTTTCTCCCCCGACAGTTCCAGAAAGGAGGTGCAGCTAGAACAACTCATCTTGACCTTGATCGAAAACCCAAGAGTCTTCATATCTCAGTAAGGCGTGTGCCTCCTATTCATCCGCTGAGTTCATTGTTTGATGAAAAAATAAAAAAATCTCGCTGATGTGGCAGACTTGTCCTGTGTGATTCATTAGCATGTGTGCGGAACAGTTTATTAGTCATGACTTCTGCATCTGGTTTCTTGGAGCACATGTTGGTACAGAGACAACCGCATGTCTGTCACTTAAATCTCTGCAACTGAATGTTAACTAACATCTTTGTTTTTTTGTAACCAAATATACTGTATTTTGGTTGGGTGTCAGGTTATGCACAACAGAGACATAAGGTCGAACATACGTTTAAAACACATTCCTCTTTCGTTTGTCTTGTCTTGCAATTACAGAAACAGCATTACATCTGTTTTAAGGATCATTACAGGACAGAAACATTTAGCTGTGACAAGGCAAAGTGTTTCTGATGGGAATTGGTAACCGGGAATTATGCTAAATTTAGAGATAGAAAATGTTTTGTTTTTTTATCATATCAAAACTGAGATTAAAAAAAAATTTCATTTCAGAAGGTCCAAACCTCGCATGCACACAAACTCAACGAGCAGTGCTGTTGTCAGTCAGTCTGATAATCATTAAGTAGTAAATGTTGTAATTTCCTGTAGGGTATAAATGAAATAGTCTGCGAATATAAATGACACAACTCCCTTTTATTTCTATTAATATGTAGTTCGAAACATACTCTTTCCTTAAATTATATATTGAGGGAGGAAAAAAAATAAAAATCACCCTTTCAACTGAGGTGGGGGAGGGTCGGAATCACAAGTCTGTCTCTGGGAATATCAGTAATAATAAAAGTCGAGGTGCATAACCGAAATGACTGCTTTTTGTAAGGCACACTGTGTTTGTTTAGAGTAGAACACGTAGGGCATAGATTTCACTAACACCCAAGCAATAAAAATAATTCAGTAGACCAGACCCATATTCCAACTCCAGAACACAATAATGCTAACAACACTTGGCAGACGAACATAGCTCACATTGAATTAGGCTCCAAGCAGCAAACTCAGCTCATTTCCATTAACTATTAAACACGTGAGCATTACAAATGCAGTTTCATGCTTATCGTGCACGCCACAATTCATGTTGATATGGGCATCTATTTTTTCCCCGCTACGCTTTCACACACTAGGATATTTATACACCACTCAATAACTGTGTCAATTCGCAACTTTTACTCACCTGCAGTAATAGCAACAAGCAGCTGAGGCACTGCTACGTGGCATAAACACTTTGGTCCACTGAATAGCTTGTACCCCGAGGGCCACTAAAGACCCGCACAGGTGCCTCGGCGGCCCAAACCGCATGTGCACGTTACCTGATGTAAATGTAACTGTGCCAACGGGAAATTATACTACCGCTAGAGTGCGTCAAACCAAACTGTGGTTAACTTACAATAACGTGTGGTAAAAATAATACATCAAGTGAGACATATCTTCACACGTCTACAATTACTGTGATTACCACAAAAAGTACAATTACAACCAGAGAGGAATCGTTTTTCTTCCCGTTTTACTGATCCAACTGATGAAATATGCATGCTTTGACTGATGTATCTTGTTCTTAGTTACTGGTTTCAGCAGGGAATTGGAAGTAATGCAAAGTGCACGTGTTGGTGTTTACACACATGCACCGATTTTTGCAATAAAAGGCTCTTTAATACCTGTGTCACCGCAGGCGCGGCGCAATTAAAATCCAATACTCTCCAGGAGTCTATAACACGCTGGGTTTACTGACAGCGAGCAGGGCTCAAATGGCCAACCGAGAAAGGGCGATAGGTTTTTATGTGGAGAGCACAGCAACACAACGATGGAAAATATGATCACAGAGGTTGCGCTTCAAGCAGATGAACATCTTTCAGACGCGCTGACAGGCAGCTGCGGAGAAAACGGCTGTCAGTTCAGCTTCACGGATATTCAAAAGATACACACACGGATGGAAATTCCTCGGAGGACGACCCACAGCCTGCTTGATCAGAAGAAATGAAACATCAACAGTTTGATGAGGTGACAGTGAAGTGGGCGTGCTAAGCATTTATAGATCATATGTTGTGTACATAACTGACAATTGGCTTGTAATAAGAAGCAGGGTGGAGATGAAGCCGACGGAGGCTGTCCTCCCATAAAACACACATAAAGCGACCACATACATCAATTGTATACAAACAGCTCATTATGACCCAGAGCCTTATTTTATTGAGCCAAACCACTTCAGTGGGCATAGTAATCATCATGAGAGCAGAGAAGGAAGTGAGGTGATCCAATTGAGGCCACATAATTTGCGTAGGAAAGGAGATCAGAGTGGATGGATGAGTCAACAAAATGCAGAATTTTTTTTATCAAGGGAGAGTGACGTTTGTTTCCATTTTTAAACAAGTGTTAAACTTTTTCTTTTCAATCTGTGCTGATCCACAAGTTCAGAAATGGTGCAACCACTTTAATGAAAGTTACAGATTTTTTTAATTGTATCTTTTTTCTTTTTTTTTTACAAAAGTAACAAAAATTGCCCACATCTATACAATAGCATTATCATATAATAAACCGGTAGATTCTTCGAGAGAAACTCTCCCTCTGCACCTGGTACGTTCAGGTCATGTTGGAAAGCAGTGACAACCAGCATGACAATGCAGGTTGGCCAATTTGGTATGTCTCAGGGCTACATAAAGCTTGAATTGCATTTATATATGAATGTTTACCCACATGTGTGTTTTAATCACAACAAACCCAAGAAGCAAGTCTGAAAGTCGTTTTATAAGCCACGATGGTCAGTCCTATTGACTACATTTTTTTTTTCTGTTTTTCTATTACAATAAAGAAATGCGCACCGAGCAGAGGTGTCATTTTAGTTCAGGGACCACATACAGCCCTATCTCATATTTAGATTGGTTGGACCAGACAATGCCAAGTTTTCATAAAGTTTTAAAAACAAATACATTTGAGTACATACTGTAATGAAAATCTTCACATTTAAAGACCTCATTTAGCAAAAAAAAAAAACAAACATACTAGCAATCTGAATTTCCTTGGGTAAAATCAAAAAGGAAACTCTAATGCTGTGTTTCTTTCCAGACTAATGAGATTATTGGCAAATGCTTGTCATTTTGGAGGCCATACAAATTTTTGCAGTCTGGAGCGAGCATGATTTGACAAACTCACTAGACTGGCGTCCAGTACTGGGTGTACATTGTCTTACTCATGGTCAGCTGAGGATAGGCTTCAGTCTCCTGTGACCAGTAGTTGTACAGCAGGGATAGATATATACTCCTACTGGAACAGTGTTGCAGTTATTGTCCTCTGTTTAGTTCATGCACTAAACAAAATCTAACCACTTGCCTCGTTGAGCCCGTTGGCCGCCGTTTTGTCCTGCTGTATGTTTGTCGGTTGCACCAAAGACATGCAGTTTGTCTTGTGGAAAAGAAGTGAAGGCTCCAACACTGACAGCTCTCAGTTCCATTTTATGGGAAGACAGGGTACACACACACACACACACACACACACACACACACACACACACACACACACACACACACACACACACACACACACACACACACACACACACACACACACACACACACACACACACACACACACACACACACACACACGCAGTGACATGGAACCCTGCTGTAACACACTGCATTGATATACCACTCATGTTTTGCTTTTACTTGTGTGTAGTCAAAAATGGCTTATCAGAAAATAGCGAACATTTTCTAATTAGAATCCATTGTAATTGCTTATATTTGATATCAACTTTTCAAATAATATCTCCTATGAATAGTCACATATCTATATCATTTTATTTTATTATTCTATTTATTTTTTCACAGCTTACCACGCACACATAATTATGCCCATTGACTGGCGTCGATAAGTCTCATCAAGTGAAGTTTCTTCACGTCTGATGGCTTTGAGGAACACTGATCCCAGATCAAAGAGGGCTTTTACTGATTAAAAACATGATATGGTGCAAGTGACAGTCTTAATCTCTCAGTATTAGAGTACAAGAGTCATTGCAGTGACTTTTACATTACAGATAATCTTTTGGAAAACGAAGTTACGTCACCACCAATCGAAATATGTGTTATTATCTCAGAAACATGATTAAATAAAGGTACTGAGCCATAATTCTCTGACAGGGCTGATCTTTTGGTGTCCACATTTGATAGAATCATTATGCATTGTTGTCACATTGTACAAGGGTGGAAGTCTTACATTACACATACTGTGCTCACACTGCTGTAATAAAATACTGTTTTGAGGTAGTTTGAACTTTTATGAACTTTTATTTTTCCCAAGCATGTAACTTTACTCACAAGGACACTTCGCAAAAACAACAACTTGCAATCACATCAGCGAACAATTTAGAGGCACACCTGTTGGCCTTATTATTCATGACATTGGAAAAAGATGTTTGGTAAACCAACTTTATGAAGAGCGATAAATAACTACATTACATTAATTCAACAATTAAGAAGTTTATCTACACTTAAAAAAAAAAAAAATGTCCTTGTTAAAGCCAGACTTTAGTGGCATGGTTATTTTTCATGCACTCAAGGTGCTCTTCCCAATTTCAACTGTTGCTACCATATGTGCCCCCTAAACCATTCTCCCCTGCAACTTCGCAAATATTTATTGAAGTCAAAGGCAAAGCCATCTGCTTGGTTTGAGGAGGACAGATTGCTGTGTGTTCAGGGGTTAAGATTTCAATCACCAATATGGGAGAAAACTTGCAGAGAAATACAAGAACTTGATTAACAAGTGCAGAGGAAGGGGAAAAAAAACCAATTCAAATCATGTGAAATTGTTATTAATTAGAATATATCAATATTCAGAGTTTGGGTCAGTCATCCACATTCTGTATTGTTCCCACTTGTGTGACTGATGAACATTTCGACTTCACTACATAATAACTTATCAGATTACTTATTGCATTAAAATGTGGGTTACTAAATAGATAGTGGGACAATAAGGATCAAGTAGTTGACACATTAGACATTTTTTACAACAATAAAATGTCAGCAATTTCCTAGTCAAACGCAGTTCTTGGTGGGGGTCCAGATTTATTGCACTAAGATAAAAACACTAATTACTATGCTGAAAATTCTTATGAGAACAACCCAAAGCCCCCCTCGGGTAAAATAAACGTTTCACTAGTGATGCTCGATTGCGCCCTGATGTAGTTCAAGGATCAATTTGTTAATTCAAAGTTCTCACATGGGAGTAAAATACTCAGCATGTTGGTTGAAAGCATTTACATATTTGGTCTGACTATTCATTAACATTTGGATGAGATAACTAGTTAGTTCAAACAGAGCTTTCTCGCGTCCGCTGTCATTTTTCACCAGATGCACATGCAAAATATTTCAGGCTTTAGAAAGTCAATAAGGTCAAATTATAATTAGTGGGAATATGCTTGTGCTCTCCCTTTCGACACCCTTGTCAAAAAGCGTACAATCGTACAATAATGTTTCCACAGAATATTCTGACTTTCACGAGTTCGATGAATTAACTTTATGAATAGTTTCGGTATTTTGACGAGTAAAAACGCGAGTGGTGAAGGAAAAATATTCATTTGGGTAACTGGTAGAGATGGTGTGCCATGGCCACTTTAATAAGTAACAATCTGGAGTGTAACTAGTAAAGCCACACAGATTTTAACATGTTGACTTGAGGACTTTATCTTTACAAGTTAGTTGCCAGCTTCTCGTTTTGGACTCATTCGTTTATAACGTAAGGAATAATGTAAGTCGTAAGTCAACTACTAAGCTGAATATGTGCTTGACTAGTGAACGTGTCAAACATTTTTCGGCTCACTCGTTTACAAGGTAACCTTTAAGCCCACTTAGCAGGGGACTCTAACCAGCGACTCTGGAGCCACATGTGGCTTTTTAGCCTCTGTGAAGTGGTTCCTTGCTGCTTTCATGACAAACATTTTTTTCTTGTTGCGCAACAAACGATATTTGAAAGGTGCTCTTGTCTTGAAGCCCAAGGTGACAAACGTGGCAATAAATCCGATATTTCAATGGTTTGCCAAATAGAAATATGCATCATCTGCCCGCATCCTTTCACTGCAGGTGATAAGTAAGGCGTTTTCAACTGCATCTTCAATAAAACACTTTGGATGAAAGGTAGGGAGTTTCATTTAACATGGAAAGGCTTTTCTTTTGACCTGGTAATGATGCAGGTTTACTTTTATGTTAGATATGTGGAGAGAAGCTGGAAACTACAAAGTTATGATGAAAGAGTTCAACTGTGACTGCACAGGTAAAACAGTGTGGATAATTAAAGATACAACTGAAAATGGCAAAAAAAAAAAAAAAAAAAAAAAAGGTAAAGAAGATATAAAAGCTCAAAGAGCCAAACAAAAACTATTAAAAAAAAGAGTGACAAAGCTGCTTGAATGGCTAAATTATTTACAAGATTTTGTAAATATATCAAAACTATACACTGCAGCTCCATACACATTTTCTTGTACCCTTACAGGTTGCAGACTCATGCACTTGTGTGCCCTCGTGGTTCTACTTAGTGTGCGGAATTGTCTTACTAGGAAGGAAAAACTGCTTACTAGTACATGGACCTTAAGTTTGATATCAAGATCTAAAAATACTCAAACGGCTTTCCATACTATAAAAGCCATCATTGTATCAAAAATCTTACAAGTTTTTACACTTAATAGTCACTGCTGGGGCTCATTCGGCACTTTGTTTGACCTCAGTGTCAAAATGAGCAACTAGTAAGTTGTTTCTTTTACACTAGGAAAGAAAATGCACTACTGGTGAACCATAAATGTCCAAATAATTGCCACAAAGTCAGAAGTAGCGGAGGACCCTGCCATGAAGGATATGGGAAAATTGCTCCAGCAGCTTTCCATATGAACCTGCGCCTCGGAGCTGCGAGCCTCAGACAGCAAGTGCGGCTGACAGGGTGACTTCTAACGGAGGAGGCAACGTCTCCTGGACCGGGAACTTCCGAAGGCTACAGTCACTCACTATCTGCCACAGACTGTATAAATATGGGAACCCCACCTCTGAGGATCGCACACTTGACCAACTGCGCCGCGCAGGACTCCTGGATGGATCATTTGGAT
Organism: Lipophrys pholis; assembly: GCF_963383615.2. NCBI lineage: Eukaryota > Metazoa > Chordata > Actinopteri > Blenniiformes > Blenniidae > Lipophrys > Lipophrys pholis. Next base: position 13,271,118 of record NC_137627.1, on the reverse strand, counting down.
TCAGCGATCCTCGGGTAGATGTGGCACAGTGCAGGAGGTAGTTGTAGGGACTGGAGCGTGTGTGTGCGTGTGTGTATGTGTGTGTGTGTGAGTGTGTGTGTGTGTGTGTGCGCGTCTGTATGCGCGTGAATGTGCGCTCCTAGAATAGAAAACCAAAGGAAGAAAAAAGGAGAAGAAGAAGAAGAAGAAGAAGGAGAAGGAGAAGCGAGGCGAGATCGGATTGTTTCTTTCTAGGGGGAAGCGAAACAATTCGCCGGTAACAGATCGATAAGCAGTTGGCGCTCCCTTTGTGGATTAAATGGATGTTTGACCAGTGGATGTGATGCCCATATATATCATCGACCGAAAATTTCCTGACATATCTGGTGAGTCGCGCGCGCATCCGGAGCGCTCCTTCTTGCAGCGTGGTGCCATCTGTGCGTCTGTGAGTGTGTGTGTGTGTGCGCGCCCATTATCCTAGCGTGTGCGCGTGCGGGGTGACATGGGGCAATGTGCACCAGTTGATCATGCTTGCCAACCCCCCTCAAAAAAAACAAAAAAAAAAAAACTACCTGCAGCAGCACCAGTGCCCCCTCTTCGGAGTTGGAGACGTGCAACAGGAGATGAGGAGCCGACACGCATTTAGCTGCGAACCGCGGCGCGCGTGCTGCAGCGGAATATTTTTATCTCTGGGACACTTCGATGAATTCGGTCCTATCAGAGCGCACGCTGCAGCCGGACATCAGCTCGACGCAGCTCACACTTTGGTCCACGGCGTTAGAACTGTGCAAAGATACAGTGGCGGCTGTGAGCTGGTGCCATATCCCTTTAAAAGTTATTTTTACCATTGCATTAAGTGCTGTTACAAAAACCATTAAGGGAGCCATTTAAGAGTTGGGCTTCGTCTCAACACCTTTGGGCTTCTGCTCTCTCTCTCTCTCTCTCTCTCTCTCTCTCTCTCTCTCTCTCTCTCTCTCTCTCTCTCTCTCTCTCTCATGCTGGTTTTAGTGTTCTGTGTGCAGCTATCGACCCTGTGCTGCAAATCATATAGCCCAGAGAAGGTGTTGTTTTAAGTCAAAGTAGGCCACATTCCTGCACTCATTCAAACTCATTTGGGTACATGACATGTTCATGGCTCACATAGGTTTAGGTTGTAAAAAAAAGTGACTTTGTTAAAGTGTTTTCCTGTAGATATGTGTGAGTGTGTGTGTGTCTTTGCCCGTGTTTGCAGAGGCATTGGTGTTTTCAGACGTCGAGGTGACTGATGGGTTTAATTTTGTCGGGGGTTGTGAGGTCTCACAAGACATGTGGTGCTGTTTATGTTTTAGATATATCATGATAGACAGATGCAGAGTGGGGAGAGAGAGTGGGCTGACTTTCTGTGCCACTTTCATGACTCATTGTCTTAAAAAACAGACAAGAGCAGCACCCACCTTTCACAACACACTGGAAGTCACTTAAAACAAAACAAAAAAAAAGATCAGCTACTTCCAGCAAAACCACAACGTTAAATACATATTGGGTGTTCCTGCCCCACTCTAAGTACACATCATTTAAAGCTTAACGTGATGCAAAAGCCCTGCAAGCAGATTCCTCAAATGAGCCAGAAGCAATGCTGATGATTGAACAGGTATTTCCTGACTTTAAACATGCAATAATTCCTTCTAAAGAAGCAGAGCTGAAAGCATTATGGTTAAGTGATGGGACGTGAGAGAGACATATAGTAAGCGCTCCAAGACTCATACCGAACATGTCTCGGCACACTGAGAGGGAGTCACTCCAACATGATTTAGGAGCTCAAGACGCTCCGCTCACTTAATACTCGTTTTCCCCTTCCATCAGCTGTCTTTCCTTTCCCATTTTAACACATCCCCACACTGTGCTTTACATTCCATTTACTTTACAATACTTTTTGCCGACATCTGATTTCCTGGCATGCAAAGTGTCAGGGGCAGAGAGAGTAAATGTGATGTACAGCCTCTTCCGTGCGCACATGGTTTTATTGGAGCTGTGGGACTGCTGTCACAGTGATCTGTTTGCTAAGTTTCTGCCCCCTCCTGCAGTGTGAGAGGCGGGATCTGATTAATATATCAACTTGTGTCCTCCTGCTGTCTCATCTCAATTTTTTTCTATACCTTCAATCACTCGGATTTCCTTCATCCCCCCCCCCCCCCCCCCCCCCGTTTGGTCTCCATAGCTGAATCTCCTATAGTGAATCCTATGGCTTTGCCGTGATGCCATTTAGAGCAAGTGTGGAGGTGGTTAAGTAGCCTTTAGGGAGCCACGGGTAATGTGTGCAATAATGACTACTTAGGTTGGATAACGGCCATAACCAGGGACGTTTACATTGAGAGATTATTTTGTCACAATGAGGAATCTGACACCGAATGCAGTGGGTGATATATAGCTCGATGTGCGTGTATAGTGTGTCCTGTGTGTATTCCTTCAAAGACTTCTGAGCGAGAGAGAGCTCGTCCTTTTCTCTCATCGTGCTCCAATCTTAGCATGTAGAGTCCCACCCACAGACACCTCATGACACCAGCCTGTAGAAGTGTGCACGATGTATGTGTGTGAGTGCAGCCTTTTGCACGGGTGTGTGTCTGCATGGTGTTGTCAAAGGATTAGGGATTAATTGCTGGCAGAGATACACTTAACTTGCTTTGTTACATGAACTTTGTGAAGTTCTCCTTTGGCCACCAGAGAGTTAAACAGCAGTGTGTATGTGAGGAGCAGAGGAAAGGTCTGGTTTGTTTTCTCTTCCTCTGAAGTGTGCATTCCTTGTTAGGTTTTTTTTTTTTTTTTTTTTATCCGGTTTTGTTTTGTTTGTGTCTGGAGTATATAACCACTGGGGTAAGAGCTTACATTGTTCTCACCTTTTGCTTCAAGAGTTTTTTTTTTTTTTTTCTTTAAATGTTTTTCCTGTGTGTGTTTTTTTTATTTTTTTGTTATTATTTGCCTTCTTTGCTTTACCATGTTCTATTTCCTCTCAAGGCTTTTCTTTTTCTGCGAGTTTTGAAAATCACATGGCTACACAGGTTACTTGTTCTAACAAAGCAGCAGTAAGGAAGTGGAAGTTTTGCTCAATGATAACAACAATATTACATATCAGTATTGGATTTTTAAGTGATGATAACAAGGTGGAAATAGTTTTGTTGTAGATAATTTATCACGATTTTGATTAGTTATTATTATTGAGATTACGCTGAAATTCCTTCATGTTGTTTCTACTGAATGAATTAGTTTTTACTATTTAGATCAAGTGCCAGGGATCATATGTGTCCAATTGCATCACATTAGGCTTGAGCAGATTTCTTGATTTTTGCAGGATCGTTAAAGTTTATCTTAACTTAAGTACTTATGTATAGATGTTTGAGCTAATGCATTAACTGACCGATGATAGAAGGTCAGGAAAAAGACTCCCCATTTATTTAGAAGCTCACACTGAAATCCTCTTTAAAAGAAAACATGCATTAACCCTTTGAAGGTCAGTCAAATAACGGTCACCTTGAAAGTTTAACCTTGTGTTCTTCTTCTTCTTCTTATTATTATTATTGCTTTAATAGATTTTTAAGCTTTTTAAGGTTTGTCGATCAGAATCACAAATATTTCCTGTCAAAATGTATGATTATATGACGTCAAAGGGGTAAAACGCTGTAACTTCTATGTCACTGTGACTTGAGCGGAGCAGATGTGTTTTCTAAACAATTCCAGAAATTCTGGAAAAGCGATATTTATCTCAACGTCCTGCATCACTTTGATTAACTTTAAAGACAGTTTTAAAATGACAGGAACAGAGCAAACTATCGTCCCTTGCTTAAAAAAGGGTTAATTTATGATACGCTTGTATCAAAGAAACTGCAATAATAGGACATTGCCTGCGGTGCGTTCCTGATAAATGACTCCTAGTTGATTGTCATAACGGTTGCTCATTCATTTCCTCTCATTTTAGTGATCTTTCCAGTTTGGCTTGTCCTCTGACTCTCCTCAGGTGAGTTGATACAGGCGACAGCTGAAGGAGACGATCCGAGAATGACAGAGACCAACACCCCCAAGTCGGCTAAGAAGCCCCGCTGGACCTCCCTTGAAATTGGCCTCATTACCATTGTCTCTTTGCTCTTCGTCATCATTGTTGCCCTTATCATCCTCTTCGCCACTCAGAAAACAGGTGAGTGCTCTCAGGGGACGTAGGCCCAATAATGAAAAAGCACAAGCTATCTGAATTCTTGACGGGCTGAAATAAGAAGGGATTTAAAAAAATAAAAAATCATTGTCTTTGTAAAACGGACGGGAAAAAAAAATCCAACAAAGAAAATATGATCAAAAAAGAACATTGTGTAATTATAAAATATATGTTTTTCACAGCTGCTGAGTGTTGAAGACATTGTTTGATTTTGCTTGATGCCACAATTAAAAGGGAACATTTCACAGCTTTTAAAGATCGCCTTCAAACTGTGTACATGCACCAGTGATTGCTTCATGCTGCGTTTGTGGTTACTCGTGAGCGCGCTTTGGAGTAGTACTTTGTTCAGGTGACAGAAGACACTTGAGCTGTGTGCTTTTAAAGCCCAATACAAAAGTTAAGCTACTGACACAGAAAGAAGTAAAAAAAATCTAGACAAGGGCCTTTTTTAATAGTTGTTTTTATTTTTTTTTTATTAAGTTTTCAGATTTTCTTATCCAATCTCTGCACCAAAATGATAAGGTTTCTAAATGTTGAGCACATTTTTCATGCGTCTAAATTGGGTAAAACATAATATGGTGTGAATGTCTTCAATTCTCAACGTGTGAGACGTATCATGATACATCTCGCACGTTGAGAATTGAAGACATTTCAATTTCTCTTCAAGAAGAGAGCAACTTGGAAAAAGAGCGAAATGTCTACGCCTCATTAATGTCAGACTTTAAGCATCAGCTTTATCATAGTCTTATGTTTTTTACTCTTTGTGCTCAGATATCACATTTATCAAGCTGGTATTCAGAGATGACTAAAGGCTCATGAAAAGCTCTATTAATAGTAAGTCAAGGGCTGATTTGCTATGGTACATGAAATGCTGTCTAGCAAAATTAGATAAACACCCATATTCAGCAGCTTATTTATAGACACATATATATATATATATATATATATATATATATATATATATATATATATATTATTCTGAAAGGAAGCAACTGTAATGTTCAGCAGGTCATGGAAACAAAAACTGGGCAGAAAATAGAAAAGGATAGAAAGAGGGTCTGCACTGTATGCCACTGTTGCACTGTTGTCATCAGCATAATTTCTGTTCTCAGTATCAGCTTCATAAACGTGTGAGCTGCATGTCATGATGTCAAGTGTGATGAAATGTGTTTTTGTGGCTGTGTGTGTTGATAAACATGTGCCATGCGTGAGGCAGCGTATTTAAGGTGATGTCACAGTGCGCTGGTGGATCAGTACATGTCACATTAGCTTTGATCAACACTGTAGCCCCAAAGTAACGTCTGACAGAGTGAAAGCAGCACCGCTCTGTAGTTTAAGGTTATATATACGTTATGGCAAAAAACGGAAATAAATGAAGAAGAAGAGGGATCAAAGGGAAAGAACGAGCATTTGACATAATGACTGATGGCTGTAAAAGTCCCACTGTGTGATGATTTGTTTTTCATTTTCCTGCAGATGAAATCTGTACCACAGCTGACTGCACGCAGTCAGGTAAGCAGTGTGTGTGTGTGTGTGTGTGTGTGTGTGTGTGTGTGTGTGTGTGTGTGTGTGTGTGTGTGTGTGTGTGTGTGTGTGTGCTTGTTTTTGAGCATTCTCTTTAGTGACTCAATCTCAAGGCTTTGGTTTTTCTCAACGGGAGGCAGAATGGGAAAACAGGAGAGCTCTGCAGACGCCCAGCGATTTCAGACATGCTTAGAGAATATGGCCCTTAAGTTTCTTCTAAGTCACAACAGTAATCAGTAAACAAACAGTTGCGATCAGCTAAACCATGTTGGAAAAGGTTATTAGTCTTACATCAACTGAGAAAAGTCGAGAAACTGGTACTATTTAATAGACTTTTCATCACGGAGCTTCAATCACGTTGCACCCACCCCCCACCCCGACTTCCCATATGTTTATCACATTATAAAAGTTGTTAACGACTGTTGGGATCCAATGGCAATAAAAAGTGTTTCTCTCCCATGTTGGTTAGACGCGTCGGATGTGAAGTTTAGGTGTATAGCAACTTCCATAACGGTCAAACTCGTGTTTTTATACTTTCAATTTGTCTCCATTACTCTCAAGTATGTGACCAGTGGGGGCACGTTCTTCAAAGTTCAGAGTTATAATTTCCGCTTTATTTTATTTTGGTCATGATTCCCAGTGAAACTCATCCCCCTGACCCTGACATTTGTTTCTGCTGTCTTGTCCTTGGAGCTCCCCGGAGCCCTCGTCCCAGAGGAGTCCCACCTCACAGTGAAAATCACTCTGAAGGACATTTGTGTAAATGAGTGTATCTAAATTAATCACTTTTACTTTTGCCTTGGAGCCGGTCAAAGTATTGCTTCAGTTTTCTTTTTTTTTCTCTTTTTTTTAATAATTAAACTGTGAGCTGACTGTGCTAATGAGCTGTGACCTATTTGTGAAAACTTTAACCCCATCTTTTTTTTTTTTCTTCCCATGTGAATCCAGTTTGAGGCTCTCATTTGTGACTTTATCATGTCATGTCTCGACTACTGCAGCGCTCTCTGCGCACGTTGAACAAAGCTTTCATGCTCCAAATGCAGCCGCCAGTCAGAGGACATATCCAGGAACAGCCACACTATCCAAGAGGTTTCTCTCCCGATTCCACATCCCAGCAGCTGTTTAAATATAAGATCATACATTTATTTTCTCTCTTGAAAAACGTACAGGTCTTTCACCGTTTTTCACGAAGAAAACAAAGCTGCAGTAGTAAATTAATGATTTATAGGTCTGTCTCGAGTTTCCAGCAACAGATAGTGCTTCATTCCTGAAGCCAGTGGGGAGCTGGTTTACTCCGATGTGACGGACAGCCTTGTCATAAGAGCCGCTTTGTGTAATTTAATTTCTGCACCAAAAAAGTTAACGCATTATGAGCGCTGGTGCTGCACTTAACTCCATTACTGTCATTATACTGTTTTATTACTGCAATTTTTCATGTTTTTTTTTTTTTTTTTTTTTTTTTTCTTTTACTGTACTGCTCCTAAATATTTCAAGTTGAAGAGAAAAAAAAGCGTTTCTCTTTTGGGACAGATACCTCCCCCTTTTTAATTGTGCCTATGTGTGTTATGTCTCACTAAAAGAACAGCATGAAGTCTTTTGGCAATTAGCCAAGGCTGTTCCATAATCTCGACTGTGCGTTTCTCCGGATTGTTTAACAACCAGCAATGGGAACATGGGGTATTTTATCCACTCTATATCTTTTTTAAACAAACTATTTCAGCACTTTCAAGGGTTTTGGGGACCTTTTTTCTTTCTTTTTTTTTTTTTTTAATTCTTATTTTTTTTAGCAATCGTGCTGATAGTTATCTGAGAAGATAAATTCCACAGCAGCTCATTAGTTCTGTTGCATAAAGACTTGAAAAAGGGTAAACAACTTGCTCTGTCCAAAAGAAGCACCTTTAAAGTTCACTAATTAATGTGTTGTGTCAATTTGTGAAATCTACAGGGGAAAAAAAATAAAAAATAAAATCCTAAAACCGATTTGTTTTTTCTTTAGGGAGGATTAAGAGTGAGACTCGACTTTTGAGCAAATTCAGAGTGACAACACGGTTGCCCCTGGCCAAGAAATAGTCCCACACATAACCTCCTGAGATATCATTTGTCAGTTTTCATACTGATTGTACAAGCCAGATAAAAGCTCCAGCATAAACAGTGAGCATGATGAGCTTAAGTAGGTGGAAGGCGAATTCTCCTACCCTTAGACGGAATGTGCGAGCTGCTTTTCCCACTTCCAGCGTCCATGCCAAGATAAGCTCATTTTTCATATCTGCATCCCTGTATTGAACAGGCACATATGTGACTGATGCAGATTTTCCCACTTGACGCCGAGTGTGGAAGCCAGCACATTTCCCAGTGTTGTAGTAACGCTCGTGGTAAATGTAAACATCACTCGAGTTGGGAAACAAGCCACATGACATGAGTCGAGCCAATGAGAGGAAACCTACGTGCATAATAATGCACTTCAAAGGAATTTCTGTCATTTGTTCGGGATGACCTGGCATTCCGCTTATATACCATGAAATGTACTTACTTTAGTAAACAGGTGTTTACCCCAGTCCTCTGAGTACTTTTCCTCTCTCTCTGGATAGCTTCTCGTCTCATTGAGAACATGGACGCGGGCGTGGACCCCTGTGACAACTTCTATCAGTATGCCTGTGGAGGCTGGCTTAAAAAGAACATCATCCCAGAGACCAGCTCCAGATACAGCACCTTTGACATCCTACGGGACGAGCTGGAGGTCATCCTCAAAGGTCAGACACCTACACACACCCACACAAAGCGCCACAGTCCTGAATACACAGAGCTGTTAGAAGTACCTGCAGAGGTGTTTTCATTCAGCGAAACAATGCTTATGATTTAGGGTCGTAAAGAGGCTTAGATCGTAAGTCTCTTTCAGCCCACTTGCTTTGTAAAAATCTTGAGAACAGCTTGATTTGGTTGCCTTAAGAATATGATATAAAGAGAGCTGTCCTTCAGGGATTGCAGCTCTAGAGATATCAGGTATGCCATGGGAGTTTGGCTTCCATGCTACCGTCTGAGCTGGGAGTTTATCTACTGTGTTGGCATTATCAATGTGTGTGTGTTGGTGTGAACATGGTATTCAGTATGGTTTTGTTTTTTCTTTTTTTTTTAACAGTGTTCAACACATTACAGTGAGATGAATATCTGTGTCTGTCTCAGGTGTTTTACCAACTTTTAGCAGCAGGCATTAGAGTCTTGTTAGTGTCTGTATGGCATTGTAGATACACAGCGGGTGTGTGTGTGTGTGTGTGCGTGCGTGCGTGCGTGTGTGTGTGTGTGTGTGTGTGTGTGTGTGCGTGTGTGTGTGTGTGTGTGCGTGCGCGCGCGCGTGTGTGTGTGTGTGTCCATTCTTCAACTCAAGTCTTGACAGTGAGTCGGCCAGTCAAGCCCTGAACCACAGGTGTTAAAAAACTTTTCACGGACGACTGCAACTTCTCATCTACCATAAATTTAGAATTTATATGCCTCTGCCTTTCATTATAATAAAGACTGGGTGCAGCGGCAGCCGGAGAGTGACTCAACGGGCATGAGAATGACTTGAAACCAGTGTTTAAAGTGCAGTTTGTCTCTGAGATTCAGATAGTTTGCACTCGCCGTGGGCACTTGGAGCTGATGACGTAACCTTTCATTTTGTTTGCTTTAAACCTTTATGAGAGCCATTGATAACCTGTAGATATTCTTTTTCAAAACATAAAAATAACAGGAATTGGATAAAAAATAAGTCTAATCGGGCATTCATAGACAAGCAAGACAATGCAAATGAAGAAAGCTGAGTTAGGAGCCAGATTTTTGAATCACTACTTCTTTCTCTCTTTTTTATGAAATAAACAAGCCATATATTTTGTGTCTCATTATGAGCAACAATAAAGTGTAAACATTACTGACACAATAATGTTGAATTTAAAACTAGACAATCAAACAAAAGAGCGAGGCCTGACAATCTATGACTTATATTTTTCCATAATATTCCATCATATCAAGCAATTATAAACCCCAAATCTTATTAAAAAAATTCATATCCTATATATTCAGCTTAGGTCATTGAATGAGCTGAAATGCTCAACAAAACCACAAAAATATTAAAACAAAAATATCGTTCTTAGGCTGATGTGATCTCTTCTCAATCTCACTAACCAATTAACCACTGGCCCGTCCTGGCCTGTTGTTGCTTGCCATACCAGTTTCAACCATACGATGGTGTAATGAGTCAAACTTCCGTTGACTCTGTCTTCAGTCCTGAAAAACAAAGAGGAAGGAGTCTGTGTCAATATTTGAAGATTGAACAATAATCAACACAATGGGTCAAGCTCGGAATAACTTCTAAGCTATAACTAAATGAAGAAGCTCATCGATTCGGACTGGAGTCAGACTGGATGTTATTGTGGCTCACTGCTGCCACCTAGTGACATTATGCATTAAAGCGTCATCCATTCATGTTAAAATTATGCATTGAAAACAATTTATTTTTGCAGTTTATTATTTTCGTTGTTTTAATGCTGATTGGAAATAAGTCCGATACGATTGTCATTAAATTGCATTTGTGGGATGAGCAGTTGAGCTGAGTATTTGGGTTTCACCCATGAAAAATATCCTCTACCGATGGAAAACAGTTTACTATTAAAAATGGACATAAACAGACTTTCCAGCGGTAAAAGATGTATTGCTAAGAAACACCGTGAGAACAAATAAATGAACTACCAACTACATTTATGTGTAGTTTATATGAAAGCAATCAAACAGAACAAACGCACTGCAAAACTCAAATGCCATGGGCGTCTCCAATATGATGTCGTGGTGTAGTTTCCCACTCTTTAATTACAAGTGGAGGTTTTTAGAGGAGAAAATGACAAACTAATTTATTGGAGTGTAAATTAATGTAAAACCATAAGTGTAGCAGGTATGGCAATTGCAGGGCCTCTCTATATAAGCACTGTTCTACCAGCCGTAAACCAGCATGCTGCATTTGATATGATTTGAACCATGTAGTGTTATTACAGTGGATCATAATGCCACCATTTATTCAGAATTTCCCAAAGAGCTCTGACATCCACCAAAGATTTTTCTGTATGCACTGTACATGTGATTTGTTCTGTCTGCAAGCAAGGTAGCGTTAACCCTTTTACCAACGAATCGACTGGATTTTTCTTTTCTGAATGTCTGGCTGAAGAAATGTGAGATTAAGAGCAATGACTGAATGCTTTTGCCAAGTTTTCACAAGATATCCTCAACCTCACTGTGTCTTTTGGATGCTACTGAGAAGTTCTTGTTATAAATGTGTGACATGATGGCTGTGATTGGACGGTGTTCCTGCAGGGAGCAGTTTAATGACTGTATTTTCTGTTATTTTATTTATTTTTTTAATCATGTTTAATCACGGCATCATGTTATTGGTCTGGGAGCTCTGGCTATGGGAAGAGTGCATGCCCAATACTCTGAGATCAATAGGAGTTAAAGGGTTGATTTCTGTGAAATGGAGATAGATTTATTTTTTCCACTCCCACGAAAACAATTCAAATGTTAACCAAAGAGGGATACATCTTGCCCTGCAAATCCTACACATACCCAACAGCTTAAGTCCACCCACACTTCAAATAAACATCTGTTTCAGTTCTACACATAAAGAAAATGTGGATATTTGAGGATTGATTCCCAATTTAAGGTATTGTACATGTCATGCTTGTGTTGCCACTCGTTATATTTGTTAATGAGCACAGAGACAAACTGAATATAAAAACAGCCTCATAGTGTAGTTAAATCATTCAACTGCAGGTCAAATTGTATAAAATTTGTCGCACAATACTTACTTTCTCCGCGTTCCTTTTATTTCTGGATTAAGAGATCAATGTAACATTCATCAGACTTTAATGATTGCTTTTAGTGTAGCCTTCATTTCGTTCTGTGCTTTTTATTCAGAGTGCTTGTGGTTGTTAAAGTGCATTATTGCTGTTTGGTGCAGTTGTAATCAGAAATGTGCGTTACTGAAATACTGATCCTCGCTCTCTCACAGTGATTTGCTTCAGCCCGTGATTCTCAGATGTGGCGCCTCGATTTCAAATTAAACTTTTATCAAGCCGCTTAGGGATTTACAGTAATGCAAACCAGATCATAGTGACTGTTTTTTTTTTTTTTTACTTCTATGTTGAACATTGCTTCAGAGCCACATGCAGCGCCTCTGCTTTGCTCTGTTCTCATCGCCTCTCCATGCCAGTCTTAACACCCATAAAAATCACACACAGGGGGGAAAAGGAAAATAAACACGACCCAACAAGGGCTCGTTTAAGACATTTTGATACTGTATGCGCACTTGCGCACATAGCGTGTCCCTGTGTGGGTGGTTGGTGTCATTTTACACTTTTGTTTGTGTATATTTGCTACAATCAAATTCATTTGAGAGGTCTTTACTGTGATTTGAAGATTTTCTTAAAAAAAAAAAAGGGAGGGGGGGGGGTGAGCAAAAAAACAAAGTTCTGCAACTGAAGCAGAAGCAATGAGCAAAGTGCAAAGGTTTGTGTTGTAGAATCATTGACTTAATTGCTCTGAATGCCTTGTTTACAACAGAAATAAACTGAGCCAACAACAAAAAAAAAACAAAAAACTGGTCCTAATCATTCAACAGCTTAAATCCCTTCCTACGGTCAGTGTTGTGCTCATTCCTTCAGGCCGTCAAGCTTACCGGAGTTGGAATGTATCAGACTGTACTGTACACACACATGTTCAAGTTTATTTGGTGGCTGCCACGCTGTGTGACTTACTTCGTGTTTTTGAGACAAATAAAATTAGAACGTCATGTGTTTAAGATTGCATTTGATAACCCGGAGCAGAGCATGCATGCGGCTCCCTTGAAGATTGCCACACTCAACAGCCCTCAAGTTAAAATTTCACTTTACGACTGATGTGTGTCAAGGTTTAGACACCAGCAGTGTGAGGCCCCTGCAAAGTTGTGACCTCTAGTCTGGATGTGACATTAAACACCCGACCTGTGATACCCGGGCTGGCTGCTGCCGGCTGCTGGGATAACACCGCCCACTGATGGACAGATCCTCTTCCTGTCAACAGCTGCAGGAGCCTGGAAACACCTGGACACTGCAACGCTACAGGCTGCAAGACAGCTATAAAAAAGACTGCCAGTGTGTGTGTGTGTTAGTGTGTTTGTGTGTGTGTGTGTGTGTGTGTGTGTGTGTGTGTGTATAAATCAGTGGTTGATCGTAAATACCTCAAATTGTTCTCTGTGGCTGTAAACGGCCATAAATGATTTATAATGAGTGACTGATTGGGACCACAGCGTTGTGCGTCCACACACATGCACGTGTGTGTATGAGGTTGTGCGAGTTTTGTTTTTCCCCCAACTCCAACTCAAGTGTGGCACACTGTGCAATGATTTGCTCAATTGACCGTGAGCGTTTTAATTACCGGTTAGGTTGGGTCAGAAAGTTGAAACAGAGATGCACAACAGGCAGAAAAGGCTGCAATAAAACGATTTACTTTGAAAAAGTAGACTGAAGTCAAATAAAAGACAAAAGGAGGAAGGTTGTGGAAGTCTGTGATTGGTGCTCCTCTATCAGTTCTGAAAAGTGGCAGTTTCTTTTTGGCCTTCTGTCCCATCTCCTATACTCCCATACCCTCACTTTAACCCGTCCAAACAGAAAACAGCCACTTCTAAATGTGGTTTTGCTGGAGTTTTTATTTTTTCTTATCTCAATAGGGAATTTACCTCCCACTGTTGCCTTGCTCATGTGAGAATATTAGAATTATTTCTCTATATTTTATTAAAATGAAAGTAACTATGTTGCAATTCCACCCATCTGTCCTCCAGATCTTTTTCGAATCCAATTCCAGATCGCAGGTTGCCAGTCAGTTACAGAGCAAACAACAAAAGACCAAACCCTACATTTACACGTTGACACCTACAGGCAAATACCTATTAATGTTGATTGCATGTTTTGCGAGGATGAGCGGAAACTTCTCTCCCCCCCCCCCCCCCCCCCCAAAAAAAAATAACCCTATTCACACCCACAAAGAACATGCAAACTTGGAATTTGAACCCATGACGTTCTTGCTGTGAGGCCAGAAGGTCCCACAGAAAAGCCAGATTTGAACCAGGGAACGATGTTGCAAACGTCCCCAAATAAATATCATTCAGTTCTAGTTAAACCATTGAATGGATGGAAAAGGATGGAGTCCATATGAATTAGGCTGCGACATCGAGTGAGCAAGAGTTATGTGGCATGAGGAAACTTGAGGAAACTTATGGTACACATAGGAGTCCAGCCCGGGGGCACGCAGCATGAGCAGCTTATGTTTCCCGATAAGTCCATGTGGTAGTTATGACGTCAAAAGAGTGTTCAGATATGACATAAATTTCCGTGCCGTTGCAAACAGTCTGTGACATACATCACTGAAGAGACTGAATGTCTGTGTTTACTTGTGATAACAAAAAAAAAACTCTGGCAGAACACGTGTCAAACAATAAAGAACACGATAAGATTTCTGAGGGTTTTTTTTTTTTTTTCTCATGACCTCTTCATGTCATATCAAATTTCTAGCTCGAGCTATTGCACAAGAGCACAGACACTCAATTTCCCACAAATATATCAAACAAAGATAACCAAGCTTGAGATTTGAGGCCAAGTGAAATAACATGAATATTAATGCAATCATTTCCAGCCAACACAAACACATTGTATAAAAGTAATTTTTTTTTGCCAGCTAAGATACTTATGAAAAGCAGGGAAGAGTTTCGACCTCCGCTTGAGGTAATAATCTCGCCCGTTCGCTGATCCGGAGCCAACGCTGCAGTTGGTACACGACAGGACGGTTACTTACAGGGATACTCGCCACGAGGCATTTTAACTTAGAAGAATTGACGGAATAGGCCCACGCTGTAAACGACTAAAGTTTAACTTGATGTAGTGGAAAAGTCAGGAGCTCACAGGAATCATTTCATATTTGCTGGGAGCATATTTACTACCTGCATATTAGGAGATAGTGTTGAGCTGGATAACGGTTTTCAGCAGTCACTGTAATGGGTTTAGTTTGCCCAGCTGCAAAGTGGGATGAGTCAGGGGTGCGGATCAGAGCTCGAGCAATTTCAAACTCTCTGTCACAGCACGGGGGACAAAGCTGCTCGTCATATCAAATTAGAAACATATTTCTAGTGCGTTTGCTCTTTTTTTTTTTTTTTTTTTTTTTTTTTTTTTTTCTTTATCCAGTCACCCACGAGTATTCAATTTCTGCTCAAGATTTTGAAAGTGCTCAAGCTGTCACTTACTTGTTTCTCCACTCTATATTAATGACCACAAAATTGAATGAGACTTTCACCTCAGGGACTGTGAACTCTTGACACAGTTACTTACCCCGAAAAATAAGTATTTCCCAATACGCACTATGGCCTAAAAATATGCCTTGCAAACTAAAGTCTGGCCACAAATCAAAGTCTGGAGGCACATAAACAATTTCAAAACCTCCACATAATACTCCAAGGACATTTAAGGTGTTATTAATGCTTTTTTTCGATTTGCCTGCACAGGAATGGAAAGATGATTTGTATTTGTTGTCATATATGCAGTGTGCAAAACTTGTTTTTGGTACATGAGGGTTCAAATGGGGGCTGGAAGTACTTTGTTCTTGCATGGAAATGTATTTCTTCTTAAAATACATTTTTAAAACGAGATGTATCATGAATACATTGGGAATGACCTGTCGTGCTGAATACAAGGGTATGCAATAAGATGGTTGCTGGAGTCTATGCTCATCCGGTCCGCGATTGCCTCAGACACACATATCGGGCCGACATCTTCAATCGTGACTTAAAATCTGCGGTTTTACGTCGTACAGCTCGAAATGTTTGCAGACTCCCTCAGTTAATCCTCCGACAGTGCGTCGGCTTTCAGCTACTCACAACCAATAGAATAACAAAAAAAAGTGACCCGATGATCAACGCTGAACCGCAATCTTTTTTTGCAGATTTTCAAGGAGGCAAAACGATGGCTCATAATTTCTATTCCTATCTACTTCCATACCAATATTGTACATCCGACTGAATGGAGAGCGACATCGTGGAGTCGCTTTTACTGTCGTCTCTCCTTTACAAAATGCCGTTTGCACAGTGTAGAAGTCAATAAGAGACTGTTAAAATGGCCCATTTTTCACTTTCACTGTAACACAAAAAAAATCTACATTTAATAATTTGTTAGTTTTGAACGACACAATCTGTAAAAATCCTAGAAGTCTGACATCAACAAGGTACTGTTTTACTGGGAGGTGGTAGTCTTTTTACACTAATTATCAAAATACAATTATTTGATTTGTTTTTTCCAGTAGGAACGGAGATACCCCCCCCCCCCCCCCCCCAAGATATTTAAAGGATTTGGCAAGGGGGGGGGCTACGATGAGGCGACTGGGGAATACACTCCTGTCACCGATCCACTCTCCAGAAAATCACATTCTGCATGTTTCCCTGTGATGAGTTTAGCGTCGCTGCAAAAATGATTCCTCTCTTGCGTCAACTCCTTTCAGCTGTGAGTACATTCCCAGCCTCTGCTCATAATATGTCATGAATCTAGCCCTCATTTTCATACATTGGAAGTCAAAACGGCAACATTAGCAGCACTGCAAGTGAAATAAATGCCATGCGAAATGAGAGGCAGTCGAGGATGAAATGGCAACGCAGAGAGCAGAAACCCAAAATTCAGATTCTGTATCATGCCGTGTGGTTTAGTTCAAATTGACGCGATGTCTCCAACAAACATCAGGTGGCACAAAATCCATTTTCAAATACTATCCAGACACACGCGCACACACATAGGGCGAGAACGGGGGAGGAAGGGAGTGTGTGTGTCGGAGAGACAGGGAGTGAAAGGGTAAGCCTTTGCTGTGGTTAAACATTAGCGCCAGGCAGTCAGTAATCCAATCACACACACATGATCTGTGCCCTTTTGCAGGAAGCGCCCTGTGAAGGGTCTCTATCTCAGGACTTCATTACAATTAAATGAGCACATAAATAGTGCACACATGGTAATGAGAAAATGGGGGGATTAAAAAAAGGACGGGCAGAAAGTGGCTGAAGTGAAAAGCAGTCATGCGGAAGAGAAGTGAGTAAAAAATGTGGGGAAAAGAAATGACTTAAAGCAAAAAAAAAAAGAAATGAACAGAATTGTTATAAAAGATGATGATTCAGTACTGAATTGAATGGTCCAGAGCATTTTTGGACTTTTTTTTTTTTTTTTCTTTTTGGAGTTCCCTAGGCTCTGTGCTTCAATGTATTCAATTTAAAATAAAGATCCTACTTTATGCTTCCAAGTCGGAGCTTTAGTTTGAGTAGGGCTATGCCAATATTGAAAGAGCTGTGTGGGAGAAAGAGCTTTTTAAACATGCTCGGCTCAGATTTCACGGGTTCAAAATACAAGACTTGATGTTTGTTGGGTAGCTTTGTGTCATTTCAGCACAAAAGAGCTCCCCCGCATTTCAGAGTTGAATGCGAGGTGATTGAGTTTGAGGTGAGGTTGTGTATCAGTGGTCGAAGTGAAATATGTGACCATTTCAAGAGATACGGATAGAGTTTTCAGAAATGTACACGCCATGGTTTATTTAGGAGATACCAAAGGTTCCTGCTTGGCTGAAATCAAGCGAGGGGGGTACTTTCTTCAAAAGAGGAAACCTGTAAACAGTAGGGCAAAAGAAAGGAGTTCAAGAACTGAATGTACACCCTGGGGAAGCCAGAAAAACAGAAAGACCATGGTTAGAGGCCGTGAAAACATACAGAGTGATAAACAGTATGGGAACAAAGGTCCATGGACTGATGCAAAAAAAAATAAAAAGAATAAAATATATCAACCACCATCGGAATGAAATAGAGAAAAAACAAAAACATAAAGAGTGGAAAAAAGGGACCAGCTCATGGCCTGAAGCGTGCCATTTTATCTGTCCACTGTTCTGTAGCAGCACTCATGTTACTTTTCCAGCAGTTTGACTGCCAGTGGACCTGGCACATAGGCATCTGTGGATTCTTTCACCGCTGAAAGACGTAAAGCAGAGATATGCAGCACCAGGGACATGTGAACTCCACGCAAACTGAAGCTGGGAACTGTACTGTCCTTGTGTTATTTAGATTTGAGCAAACTGGAGATGAAGAAGTCTGTCCTGATGTTATCAACCTTTTGTTAAAACACCTTTTATAAACAGCAAAAGCTAACAGGAATAAAGAATGGGATTGTGGGTAACGGGGGGGGGGGGGGGATTAAAAGCAGGTAACTGAGAGACGCCGTCACTTCAAAACAAGTCAGAAGAAGTGAGTTTTAGTGTGCTTTCTCAATAAAAGTCCAGAGTCTCCCAGTCTTATCTCCACAAGCAGGTTGTTCCAAAGTCGAGGAGCCCTGACACCTTTGGTTTTTATCCTCGAGACAGTACAGCCCGGCCGGAAGATCTAAAGCTGCACACTGGCTCATACGGCGTGAACATCTCAGTAATATAGATGTGTGGCCACATGCGCTTTCAAACTTATTTGTAATATTTTGGAATCAAATTTAAGTTTGACATGAAGATAAATGCAGAGCGGCTCAGATTGGTGGGATGAGATGTCCTCTGTTAAAAACCTTCAGTGGTTCTGAACCAGTTGGACTTTTTTATTTATTACTATTTGCAGCAGCGTGGAGGGATTTACAGTAGTTGAGGTGAGAAAAAAATATTTTCAGTTTGAACTTGGGTTTTTTTGGGGGGGCCAAAAATGCAACTATTAATTACTACACTTTCAAATCTGACTCAGTGCCCGTCATCCAAAGCGTTAATGTCACCAGGAGATTCTCAGGTAGTTTGAATTTAACGTAGATGGCACTTCACCAGCAATGAGGTGGCCGAGGTAGCAATTAACCATTGGCGAAGCCCGGCCTCCCCTTAGTGATTGTTGCTAACGCAGACAACTCGGACAAGCCGTCGTGGCTGACTGCATGTTTTTATGTTGTCTCTGTGACAACCGGCAACTTTTAAGCTCACATTGTCTGAGGTACGGAAAGTTGGTAGATGAATTCTATTGGTTCGGTTGCTTAGCAAAAAGATCTTTTTTTTTTTTTTTTCACTGATATTTCCGTGTTGTATTAAGTCCATTAATCTGACAATGACAGAGGCCTTCCAAATGAATAAGGTCCCATTTACATGACAACAATCATCTGAAAACACAGTTACTTTTGCCTCTTCGTTTCAGAAAACTCGCGGTCAGACAGCAACACTTTGAAAATGACCGCCATCCACATCGGAAATGCAAAACGCACTGAAAACATTGTAGTTTGTAAGTCACAACACGAGTGGGTGCTGTTTTGTTTTTTTAATAGAACCACCCATGCATGCAACAGTGCAATGTAAGCATTCCACCTCTTTTATACTGTCTTTCTTCATAGTAAGTGAAAAACGCAAGATTAATATTTTCTGTATTCTTACAGTCACCTACCTCCATCCAGTTTTGTCCCACGGGTCACATGTTTGACACCCCTGGTCTAGACTGCATGATTCAGTCCTTAGTCATCAAATTTTAATGTACATCCTTTCATTTACTGACAGTCTGCATGATTTATTACACTCGCTCTTCCTCCTGCTCAACAACTGGGTGACATTTCATTATTTGGTTGGTGAGGTGGAATATCCTTGACTCCAAGTCTATTATCTGATCCGACTCAAACTGAGCTGAGTTTCTCCTAACTAAAGGCAGAGAGATCCCACAACAAGCAAATGTTGACCCTTGAGCACGGAATATTATATATTTCCCACTTTTTTTCTCCTCCCACGTTTTTCTTTTTTTTTTCTCAGCCTACTCAAGTTAAGCTGAGACTTCAGCTCTTTCATGTATAAATGTCCCAAGCTGTCTCTCCTAAACAGTCACCATCATTATATTTTCCTCTTTTAGCAATCATGTCACAATGCGACCAGGCGGAGCAATTACGTAGAATGACTTAAAGAAAAAGCAATACATCATGAAATAATATCCTATTTTTATGCAGGATGCAGTTCGAAAACATTTCACAGTGACCTCGGCAGCTTCTCTTGTTTGTTGTGTGAATATAATTTTCCTTGGAAAATAAACAGAACTTCAAAAGTGCAGTTGAAGCGGTGTATTTACATGTGACCTCTCTTCAGGTATATCTGTCTCTCTTTAAGAATAACCACGTGAAGATGTCAATGTTTCCTCTCAGACCTGCTGTTTGCAGCAAATATACTGTCACTCATCCCTTCAGGGATCCACCACGTGTTGTTATGGGCTTCAGGCGGGTTTATAATGATCACCACATCATGTCTGTTTATCCTTTTTATTCCCACAGCAAACAAGAGATATGTGGTGCCTTTGTTCAGCGTGGGATGATGCAAGTAATACTTCCTGTCTGGAGAGTGGCCGTTTTGTGTAAATTGAGTTCTTCCTGTATTAGGAGGACACACTCATGGCTGGTGTACCATGACCAGATGTGGTCCTTTTAGAAACAAATACACAATGTCAGCATTAGTCTTTATGAGATGCGCTGGGACATACTCTTACTTTTTTCTCTGTTTGAGATCTTTTAATGAGTGAAAAGTTTCAATGCTTCGGGTGATAACGCACTGACAGGTCATTGGGAGTCCACCGGCAGCAGCGGTTTGAAATATGTTCCTTTTCTTGTTCAATAATTGCATTTATAACGCTGCCCTTTTAAAACAATTCATTTGTCTGACAGTAACAAAACATTCATCTGACCAAATTTGTTTGTTGACCAAATCATTGAGGAAGCTTTTCATGGTTCAATAAATCCTCCTCGTTTTTCACTGCACTTCTACGATTATCATACCTTTCTCAAAACGGAATTGCTCAATCTCTTTTGTATTCATAGCGGTCTTCTCTCCCGCCTCAATGAACGAAAACTGTGCCTTTTTTAATAGTCTGATCTCACACTTCTGAGAAGCTTTCTTTTTTTTTAATTAGGAACCTGACTAATTACAGAATATGATTTTATTTTTTTTGTGGGTGAATTTAACTGATGAAAGTCATTCAAGAATATGTCATTTCACACAATTTCGACATCCATCTTCGATTCCAATAAATCCAATTTAAAGTCACAGGACAAGGGAGTCCAGCTGACAATGAACAAAGGTTGGATCAGTCCATCACGGGGCAAACACAGACCGATAGACAGTCACACACACTCTTATTCACTGCTATGGGGCCATTTAGAGTCACCTATTAACCTAAGAAGAATGTTTTTTGGACTCTGGGGGGAAACCTAAAGAAAATGTAGACTTCCCACAGAGCGCTGACCCTTTGGTCCAACCAAGACTCGAACTGAGTGCTTATACACATTATTTAATAATAATATTACAGTTATCTTTTAGTTTAGCCACTTTTAGTTACTTACATTTGAACTGATTAGTCACTTAATTTGCCACATGTTAATTTGGAGTTCAGTGTATTGAGTTTTGTTTAGAATTTTTATTTGTTATTTATTTCAAACTAGATATCTGAAAGCACAATGGAAAACTGTTCAAACTGTGTTTCAGGGCAATTTAGTTGACAGTCAATAGAGGATTTGTTTTTCAACAATGCAGTGTTAGTGCTTAGGATTCAAGATGATGCAACATGGGGAAAAATCAAATCTGTAATCACAAAAGTAAAAAAAAATTTTTTTACAAGAGAGTAGTTTTTAATTTGGAGATTACCTCATTCAAGTCATGTAAAATTGTGGTACGCTAATGTGAATGATATATGATTTAATCACAATCTTTACCTATAAGTCATTTGAATATTTGTAGTGTCCAGTTTAGTGCCATGCATTTTGTTTCACACTAAATACCAGAAAATACAAAGTCAGAAGTGTAAGTCTACTTTATTTATAAGTAGTACAACAAATTATGCTGCTCTCAGATCCTTGATTGATTAATAAGCAATAACTAGACAAAATAATAAAATATTACAGCCCACAAGGGCTGTAAAATAAGCAACACTCAAATAAGCTAAAAAGAATGAAATTCAATTTCATTCAAAAGGCACAAAGCAGATGAAAGTGTAATTTGTGTGAATGATAAGCGGGTGTGCAGCTACTGTCCATGTAGATATTTATTTAAAGGTACTCTGTAGCAGTCAGTGGAGGGGATTTGATGAATGATGCAGTGAGAAATAAAATTAGAATAAAATCAAATAAAACTAGATCATTTAAATAAAAGATCAACCTTGTCTTGAATATGCAAATGTATATCTTGGTTTTCTGAAAGCCTTTAGTGTGACTGAGCTTTTAGTCAGCCACAAAATTAAAGAGAAAGAAGACGGGAAATCTAATTTCCTTCTTCTTTATCGTTTGATCCAAGCCCACAGTGACATGAGTGATGCCTTGTTAGACTCGGGGGAGAATTTCCTGCCAGCTCCCTGTGCAATCTAAGCTCCTTCCCCTTTCCTGTATTGATCCTGCAATTTCAATGAGATGTGCAGTCAGATAGTGTAGCTACTGTAAATGTGTTGAGGCAACATTTATCAGATAACTTTAGGAGTGACAGGTAACACTGCACACTTGTTGAAATATGTGATGGCTTGTAAAAGTTGAGACGTTGTCCTTCTTACACAACAACCTTTTGCTGGATGCGCCCCCCCCCCCCCCCAGCTGTTTCAAATAACTGTAATTTCTGGTAAATTGTATGTGTTTGTGCTGCTTTGCGAAGAGTCAGTGCACCTCTATACTGTGAGATTTCAGCGCGTCCCAAATGAAAGAACAGCATTGTTCTTTGAAAACAACCATCTTGTGTTGACCATTGAGAGGAGTTTATGGATGACAATAATCACACTTTTGCACCCACAAATGATTTGGCACATTTAGTCACAACTAATTGAAAATACTGCCTAAAGTATGAAACATAAAAATGGTCCTACACCCGACAAATGTTGCACATGTTGTGACACAGGTAAAACACTGGACCAAGTCCACATTCTCTGTCTGCATCCGTACTGAAGCTTTTTTCAGTACGACAGTAAATGCTACAATTGCTGGCTTACAGTCATCATCATCATCATTTTTTTTTTTTTATTATCTTCTGAAGGCACCAAAGGGGTACATACTAGATGGTATGTAGGAGCCTTTAATTCAGTGGAGTCAGAATCATTTTAGACCATAGAGCCATATTTTATGTCAAGTGTTCGCAAAACGACCTTTGAAATTTCTAAATTATTATTATTATTATTATTATTATTATTATTATTATTATTATTATTATTATTATTATTATTATTATTATTAATACGTTTTTTTGTTGTTGTTGTTGTTTTTTTTTTTACTAAACCACAAAAAGTTTTCAGCATTTTGCTGCAAAATATGACCATTTCTTAAAACCATTCGCCTCAATTGCATTTTGCAGCTATTAAAATGAACTTTTAAAGATTAACGTGTCTGATTCTCTGAATATGGTAATCGGAATGTTGCGCCAGTTCATACGCACCAAGATGTGACTGAGTTCAATTTAGTGGATCACTCCCATACTGCTTTACACTGTGATGTTTGCTGTTTGTGACATGTGCATAGAATCTCACAATCTCTCAAACTTAATTTCGGAAGCCTGCAATCGTCAAAAATTGAGTTATTTCGCTTGTGGTGCTTCTTTTTTTAACGTTTTGATTGAAACCACAGCATTAAAGATACAGCCCATTGATTCAAAATGTAATCAGGCAGTGTTGCGTTTCGGTCGCTTATTTACGTGATGTGGCATGACATCAGGTGAACTGACGTCACAGACATGCACGCAAAGCTCCTACTGCAAGAAGTAACCCGATGTGCACATGGATTATGAACCGATCAAAAACCGAATTACCCCACCCTCTACGATCTGATCATATTTTCAGCCGGATGGTGCAGATTAAGTCAAATTGAAGTGTTTAAATTGTGCAGATTAATTTGGGTCGGCATTTAATCAGATTTTTTTTGGTCCATGTAACCACAGTGTGAAGAGTATGTACGTATCACCTGTGAAGAGAGTATGAATGTGTCAAATCTTTCCAAACAGTTTAACTTAACAACATCTATTATGTCAAACTAATAGCCGGAGTATTTCTTTTCCCCCAAAATTTCTCAAAAAACAGGAAAACATTAGTGAAACAGCACAAATCCTGTTGTACTATGAGGGATAAAGCAACAATCCCTGTTCAACTGATAATCAAGGCACATATATAAATGTACCAGGCCATTAGTGCAGGAAGGTGTTGCTATGCACCGTGTTAATGTGCGGGCTTAAGAGTGGCTGGTAGACAGATTTTACTCAGTGAAACCAGTTGTTTTTTGTATTTGGGAACAGTATGTGAGACCAAAGTCCTGGCTGGATTGAGCAGACAAATCTTCTCATCTAAAGCCTGGCGAGAGCAAAAACTCCAAAGAGTGCATCGCTTGTGACGAGGAAAAAAATTCACAGATTATCTCTCCAGTGCGAAATGTGATTTCAGTGATGTGAACTTCTGTTGCTTTTACATTTTCTTGTCACAGCTGAGTGAACATCGCTGTCACTTCAAATTGTGTTTTATTGAAATAACTGTCGTGAATCTGGATTGCTACAGGTACAGGATTATTTTAATGCATTCACACTATATAGTTTTTCTGATAAGCGAACATGCACAAATAAACGTACCGTAAGCCTGCACCCCCCCCCCCCCCCCCCAAGAGGATTAATACAATGATTTATTATTACTGTATTATTATTCTTTTTGATATGTTCCTAGAGCGACTGAAGGAATCAGAGCAGTTTGTGCATGCATCGTACTGAAACACACACACACACACACACATACACACACTGTTTGCACAGCTTGGCTTGGCGAACGTTCACAAGTGGCGGCTCTATGAGCAGAGAAAACCCATGTTCTGAAAGGCCATGAGAGTTTCGACAAATGATTCATTGCATGTTGAATCTCCCAGAGAGGCAAACTGCTGATACTCGTGCAGAATACAAACACTTAAGCAAGCACTCTCAATTAAATCCCCTCAATGCAAACGCATCTGAATTGTTTGCATGAACAATACTGAATTTATGACACACCTACACATACGCCCAATGCAATCACGTGTAACTGCAAATGAACATGGATTCCAAATGATGTATGATTAGATAATGCAAATCACATACAGTGGAGATGGCTCTTCACTTAGCTTAAATTTTCATAATCAACAGCATCAGTAGTCATGAGTTTAGGCATTTACACACATTTTGCATGTACAGAAAGTTTATTATACAAGGCACTTAAGACTAAAAAGGGATTTGCATCATGTATTATTCATGGCACAGTCCTTATAAAGCAACCGCACAGTTAATGAATAAAACTCTACATAAAAAGCCACAGGCTGGAAAGGCAACAGAGCGTATGGTTTTTAGATAGAGAAAAATGATGAACCCCAGAAAAAATATTACAGAACCGATCCCTGCACCAGGGTCAAATGAACTGCCAACCTCAATAAAAAAATAATGTATCAGGTATGAGACGACGTATGGTCGTAAAAATAACTAAGTCATGCTGCATTGCCCAATTGTTGCCAGGTGTTTTTGGATTCCTGGCGTCGCATCAAAGCACGGGCTTTTGCCGCAAATCATCGTCACGAAACCGGCTTAATGAAGCGACTTTGTCACGATATGTGCTCTCCGTTCCCCGACAGGACGAGCCGTTTGTCGTACTGTCTTTTCAAAAAAAGGCCTTGTTCCTGACACACGCCGCGCTACACCTGAGCTGTGATAGTGGGTGTGAGTTTCACAAGGTCTTTGTGGTTGCGTTGTATTACAGTGCAGGCACATTTATTTATGTTACACTTATATTTGGAGCTGAGTGACAAACGAGCAGAGCTGAACTCAAGTCAAAGTTTGAGATGTTCCCAAGAAGCTATGATATAATATATATATATATATATATATACACATATATATTATTTGTATTTTTTTTACCCTCTTCAGGACTCACACCATTGACTGTCTACCTGAATCACTACACGTCCACACGCTTGCTTTTATAGGAGTTTTCTAGCAGGCACGAAAAAATTGCTGTGTGGGTGTTCAACTGATAATGTGACAATTTATTTAAGCTCATCTTCATTTTCAGTGCTGCTAAAAAAGTGACAGCAGCTCATGAAGGAGTACTTTTTTGCTTTGAAGCTTCAATATGCAACTTGCTGCCTCGAGGCAGCATGGAAGAAAGGTATGGCTCCCATTGTCGTCCCTCCGCCCGCCCCCCCTCAGAGGAGTGTCTTCACACCCCAACACTTATCGCTCATTTTGATGAGCTGTCTACCTGGAAACACCACCCAGCCTGGGGCCGAGCTAACTGGCGGCCATATGCCCATAACAGGTGTTGAAGCGGCAGTGAACACAGGAAATAAAACGTGGACTGACGTTCACTTTGAATGTCCCTCTACTGCCACACCTTCAGCTCCGCTGCTCATTGACTCTCCACACATAATTTCATTTCTCACAAGCTTCAACATGATGACCACGTGCATAAAACACAAGTAAAAATGTGATGGCTTCATGTCAGACCTTGTCACCAGTCAGTGACTATTTCATTCATACATTATTTTATTTCTATTTCTTTTTTTTTTTTATCTTAGGATCAAAACAGAAGAAAAATCAACACACATCAAAATGATCACCTGTCATTTTCAAGACCACCAAAAGGCATGGTAGTGTCATCTGCCAGATTTATAAAACGGATGAATTGTTCTTTTTGGATTGTTCCAGGTAGAAACTGTTTTCCTGGAGAGGCTCAAGTGATTTTGCCAGAAAAGAAATAAACTTTGGGGATCAAATTATGTAAATTGGAATAGTTTTCAATGCGTGCCTACTTGCAAGTTGTCGTTCCTCCTAACCCTCGTAACAGCCAAGCTTGACAGGCACAATATTCATGCATGAAAATACTCACCCGCTGATTTTAATAGCCTTTACTCACAGTTCTTCCCACTGTCTTTACGGTTCATTTTTGAAAGGGCTGAGATTATACATGGATTTTAGACCCTGAGTTTTAAGGGTTAAAATGATACATTGCATGCTGCCATGTTAGATTTTACATGACAGCGTCAACATTTACAGCAAATGGCCCAAAGATGAATTAGAATACAGTTTATAAATAATTTGTGTTTAATGATTTATTCAGTTATTCAGAGTGTGTGTGCGTGTGTGTGTGTGTGTGTGTGTGTGTGTGTGTGTGTGTGTGTGTGTGTGTGTGTGTGTGTGTGTGTGTGTGTGTGTGTGTGTGTGTGTGTGTGTGTGTGTGTGTGTGTGTGTGTGTGTGTTCATACCTTGAAAAGAGAATAAATCATTATGAAAATGATAAATGTGAATGAAGGCGCACACTGTCAGTGTCCACAGGTGGTGGGGTGGAGACCAAACCCTTGATCTTAGACAACATGATAATGTAAGGTCACTGATCTATACAAATGCAGCCTAAATTGTTCTAAATTTACTGGTTCATCCAGCTCAGGTTGGCAGCAGGCTGGAGCCCATCGCAGCATACTAATGGGTACGGACAGGTCGCCAGTCTGCCACAGGGCAAAAAGCATTTTCACCTGTCAACAATTTACGGTCAACCAATTAACCTCGCATGCAGACTTTTGGACTGTTGGGGGTGAGCGGAATACCTGCAGAAAACGCACACGCTCTGAGGGAGAACATGCAAACTCCACACACAAAGGGGCAGTACTGACTTGAACCCAGAACATCGCTGTGCAAAATAGTGCTTTTAATGTATTTTAAAGTGGAATATGATAGTTTTATTTTTCCTTACAAATGCCGTGTGCGTTTATGTTTTCATCATCAGCATCGCTTGTAACACCATGACTACAAATCAGCTTGCAATACGTTTGACTTACGCATTTTTATTTACTGCTAAATTGCTCATAACTTCACTCCTTGTCCTGGTAGGGATGTAAATTGAGTGAAACTAAGGACAAACCTTTATTTGTTTGTCAAAGTTTGTTTAAAGCCCCCCTCCCCCCCGTTCTGCAGTTTTGCGCTTTCAATGTTAAACATTTATATTCCTCCATAAACTTTTTTTTTTTTTAAGTCAATAAGTGGACTTGACATAATGCTGCAAAGCATCCAAAATAATGAAAACAAGCTGACTGCCGCTGATTAAAAGAAAGGCAGCATTAAAGCCCTGTTTGTTCTCTGCAAACCTGCAATATCCTCAGAAGAATATTGACTTTAAATGTTTTTGTTATTATACACAAACCTCATAAAAGCTGTCATCTGAAATACAATTACAATGTTTTATTGTTTTTTTCAGGTAGCTGCTTGCACATATAGTGAAAAAAACTGGCTTTGAAGTATAGACTTTGAGAGTTTTTACCCCCCCCCCCCCCACACTTTCAAATGCATTCATCATGTTTTTATTTTGCTGTTTGAATAATGACACTTTTGCCACCGGTTGCTGTTTGATGGGGGGAAAAACAAAACAAAATCTATTCATGCTTGTTGGCGCATTGTGATGCTGGGACAGACAACATGTCTTAATTTAAAATGATTGAGTGCATCTGGACGACAGCTGGAATCTATTTCTGATCCCAAACGGTGAAAACAAAAAGCCGTCTCGTCCTCTTCCCTCCCTTCCCCTTTCTCTGCTTTTCCTCAGTCTGCAACACCACGAGTACTTTCATTCCTTCTTTATCTGTGTCTGGGTTTCTTTCCTTCATGCGTGCTCTGTTTCTCTGCTCTATTTGCAGGTGTCCTTGAGAATACAGTGGAGGGGGAAGCTGAGGCTCTCACCAAAGCGAAGACCCTTTACAAGTCCTGCACCAACGAGAGTGAGTCAGCAGGAACGAGGAACACGATTCTCTCTTTTTCCGGATCTTTTATGGCTCCAAAATAAACAATATCCTTTTATTTAACAGTCATCAAAGTTTGTATGTGCCCCTTCAAGTTGGTGGTATTGTCAAATCAGCATTAAACAGTCACAATGTGGAATAATCATGAGCTTTAAAAGCAGGAAGTCTTTTACATTGACGGTGTTACACAGTCAAAATAAACTTTTTGTTGGAAAGTTGTTTCCCTTAAAAGTCACATCAGTAAACCCCCGCAACACCTTCTACAAGACACAGATTATTTATACATCATTAAATTCTGGATATAAGCATGATTTTCTTTCTTTAGGCTATTAATCAGAAGATTGATTGCTATAAAATGACTTTAACCACCAGATTTATCCACTGGCTTTTCTCTTGTTTTTCTTGTACGTGTATTCCATTTTAGGCCTCATTGAGCTCAGAGGAGGGAATCCTCTTCTCGACATGCTGCCCGATGTGTTTGAGTGGCCCATCGCTGTGGACAATTGGGAGGCCCGCTTTGGTATGAATTTTAATTTCCACCTCCACAACAAGGCTTTTCAACTTTCTCTTTGAAGTTTTCACATCTTCTTTTGTCTTTTTTTTTTTTTTTTTAGAAAAAACATGGAGGTTGGAGGACGTCATCGCCAAGCTGAATGAAAAATATGGAACTCCGCTCTTGGTCAATTTCTTTGTTGGCACTGATGACCGAGACTCCAACTCACACATCATTCATGTAGGTGAACACCGCCTCTATTTGTCCAGGGGATTGTGAATGCTGATCAATCTGATCAGTGTCCTTGAAGTTGTGCTGTTAAACAAAAAACGCAATCTTACAAGAGTCACCTTTCACGCTCAATACCACACCCATTTCTGCCATTAACCAATCACTGCACAGCACAGCTCGCTAAAAACCCCAGAGTACAGGTTCCGTGCAGATAGTGGATTGATTAACCTGATGATCATTGTGATTGCAACATATCTGTAAGAACAGTGCGGTAGTGAGTAGGCTCTGGAGGTATTAATCCCTAGTTTCATTCCAGGTGTTCTTATATATCCCAATGAATTGCAAAGGAAGATATCCTGTTGCATTTGCTGATGTGTGGTCGTTGGAAGCTTTTGCTTCTACGTTAAGTGCAAGCTTGTGTACATGCTGTACATACCTTTACATGTTGGACCTTTTGCACTCATCATTTGATCTAAAACAAAATTCCAAGTCACGGCAAGAAATGAAGCAGGTTTAAAAAAGCACATACCTCCCTTCACAGACACACACACGCACGCACGCACGCACGCACACACACACACACACACACACACACACACACACACACACACACACACACACACACACACACACACACACACACACACACACACACACCATCGTTGGCCTGAAGTTGGTTCCAATGCCCGTTCTCTCTGTTCATATTGAGACAGGTGCTCCATCCCATCCATCCAGTTTGACAATAATGTTTTCAATCACAGATTTTAGCTTGCACATAAATATAAGTGCTTATTCTTCTATCTGTTTTTTTTTACCAGTTCGACCAGACAAGTCTTGGCCTCATGTCCAGAGACTATTACGCCTGCATCGGTCCCTATGCAGAGGTAACCTGAAGTACACACACACACACACACACACACACACACACACACACACACACACACACACACACACACACACACACACACACACACACACACACACACACACACACACACACACACACACACACACACACACACACACACCACACACACACACACACACACACACACACACACACACACACACACACACACACACACACACACACACACACACAAGTTCTGTAATTAAGGCTTTCAGCCCAAGTGCAATGAAAACAGCTCCATGTGTGCGTTTGGGCCTGTGCCACTAAGTCTGTGTCCCCTGGAGTTTGTTGCTGGGAACATAAAGCCCGACTAATGATGAGGGCATCAGGTGAAACATCAGGACATGAAGTAAATTCATTTCATACCACATTGACATGATAAAGTGACATGTGACAAACATAAGATGCTGTAAATCGTGATTGCAACTGTTTTTTTGTTGTTTTTTTGTCTCAATCCAAGCCAGATGTCTGTGATTGGAGCACACATGCTCTGCTCTGGTTTTACTTTGCCATCAACCCTTGATATGCAGAAAACACTACTTCACTATACCTAGCTTCAGGCAAACAGATTTTGCTTGTATCTGTGAGTGGTCGCTGGCTAAACTCCAATGAGCAAGACACACATATCAACAGTGAATGGGTATTTGACAGGCATGTCGGGCCTACGAGCGGTTTATGATTGACCTGGCTAAGCTGATCCGTACTGACCGAGGCCTTGTCGTCAATGAAACCCGCATCAAGCAGGAGGTCGCACGAGTTATGGACTTGGAGAAGGACATTGCCAACGTAAGTAAGCATGCACTGTTGCTTCCCCACAAAAGTCTTAGTAGGTCAATCTAATTACTGTTTCTGATATCTAAAATTGCACTCTTTGGGCCTGATTTACGAAGATCCTGCATAAAGCACGCTAAGTTGCATGTCATGCAAATAGATTGTACTCCATTTGCAGATGATTTAATCCGAATAACACACTGAGTGACGTCACGCACAAACAGTGGTATCTCTAAAGGCAGAGCAGGTTTTGAACCAACTTTTCAAACAGAGAAAAAAAAAAACAGAATTTTGAGTAATGCAAATTTTTGCAAAGGTAGTAAATCACATTTGGCGTAGTACATTAATTTATTTGTATAAAATCCTCCCAGCATTTTATACTAGCTTGAACAAACACCAATTATGAAGGCAAACCGACTAAATGAGTGTTATTTTATACGTGTGCCAGACATGATCCCCAGTGCTCATCTCAGCTTCCACACGTGTGCGTGCCCCCATTTTATACACACAAACCTCTAGTGCATCAAGCCCCGTGTTCTTGAAAACCTTGTTTTCATGTTGCAGAGCATCTCACTTTCTATTTTCAGTCCTTTGTCTTTAGCTTTAAGCTTCACACCTCACAATGCTTTTAGCGGGATGGATTCTCTGTCATGCTTTCACACTGGGGCTTCAGACTGGAGCAGCTGTTGTAGAAAACAAGCTGTTAACCAGCCTCCTGCCCATACAACAACTTCTCTCAGACATCAACAGGTTCTCCGTGCTTCACGTTTGTCATTCTTGGCTGATCTGCTCTGCTCTGCTCACTGCCATGCTTCACTTCACCTCCACTCGGCTGCTGGTTTTTACAAGGCAGTCACACCGCTCAGGCTCTGACATTTACAGACCTGAAGCCTCCTGGGATGTCAAATATGTTTGATGCTGTTGGATGTCCGCTACCCTCGTACACATGTGTCAGGAAGCAGGTGGGTTGTGACAGCATTCTTGATTTTCAACTTCCCTCTCTTGCTCTTTCCAAGGCTACTGATACTCCAGAGGATCGTAACAGCCCAGTGTTGCTTTACAACAAGATGGAACTGGGAGACCTAAACGCCAACTTCACCCTTGAAGTTGAATCAAAGGTAAAAAATAAGCGCTGTGCCGGCAATACCTGCTGTTAGTGTTTCACCCGGCCTCCATTTCCTCGTGTTTATTTTCTCCTTTCCATCTGTGCTGTTGCACACATCCTGAAGGTATTTAACTGGAGTTACTTCACCGCTAAGATAATGGGTGCAGTCAACATCAGCATACCTGACACAGAGAAGGTCATAAACTACTCCCCCAACTATTACAGGAGACTCAACCTCGTCTTGGCCAAGTACACAAAGAGGTGAGTGTGTTCATAGGAGTCCGTAGGTGTAACCGTGCATGATAGCCTATTTGTGCCTGTATGTTTGTGTGGGTGGGAGGGCACAGTGTGCAATAAAAACAGCTGCTCACCCATTACTGTACATCCGGGCTTGTGCGTGTTTGAAAGCACTTTTTTTTTTTTTTTTTTTTTAAAGATGTGTTCTCTCTTCTCAGGGATCTACAGAACTACATGGTGTGGCGATTTGCTATGAACATGGTGGTGGGCCTGAGCAGAGCCTACAGAGACACTAAAAAAGCTTTCCGCAAGGTAAATGACCAAGATACAAGATTACACCTGCTTTAGATTAATGAACAAGTCATTACAAGTACAGTCAAAGTGACAATGAATGTACATACCAAATACAGGCCATGCATATAATTGACCGTGTTAACCTCTGGTCCCCAAGTAGTGGCTGTATACGCATGCTTGTACCACAGTTTGCAAATGTAATTCTTCAAGAAACCTTTCATATAATACCCTCTCTTACCCTTTTTAACAGTCTTCCCGATATATGCTGCTAATCTGGACAGATATTGTTGACAACTGCGAGTCTGTGCTCAGGTGCTAGAGCTTGTTGTTCTTCAGTCCTACGTTTGGCATTTCACTCTCCAGCTCTGCCTGTCTGTGTGCCAGAGTGTCCTTGGGAAAACCCGCCAACCCAAATGAGCAGGGCATGGCAGAGTCGTTCTTGCTGGTGCTAGAATTAGAATTAGAATTAAAATTTGGATCGGAATTGGAATTGGATTTGGAATTCATGAGTGCATTTTTAACAAGATTTTCTAATGTGAGGACATTTTCTAATTTGGCTGTCAAATTATGGTAATGGTGGAGGTCAGGAGTAGCCAGCACTTTGCCCACATGTAGCTGGTATTGAGCAACTTTGTGAGTAACACTCAGGGAGATATTCAATATGGAGATCTAAAATCGGCTTTTCATTTTGTTCCCCCCAACTAGGTACATTTAGGATTGACAGTATTGATTAGACAGTGGGGTAGCAGTTGGGGCTCTTGACGCTTCGAGGCCTCTCTGTATCTAATCTGCATGTTCTCCCTATTTGTCCATGGGTGTTCTCCAGTTTAACTGGCTATTTGCTGTTCTCTAAATTTCCCTTAAGTGTGAATGTGAGTGTGTGTGACTGCCCGTCTCTCTGTTTGGCGGACTGGAGACCTAGCCAGGGTGTATTCAGCAACACCCGGTGCAAACTGAGATTGGCTCCGGCCCATCTATGAAATTGATATCTGTTTTTGAAACGTTAATGATATTGAATTTACTCTCGGGGCTCTGTAGGAATTCTCACACTTTGTCAAGACCAAGATTTTATAGCAACACAGTTGGCAGTTTGATCATCGTCGCTAAAATTATGATGACATATGTGGACATTTTACAGCTTGAATTCAATTACAGGAATAATTCACACACACACCATACACACACACGCACACACGCACACACACACACACACACACACACACACACACACACACACACACACACACACACACACACACACACACACACACACACACACACACACACACACTTACGTTTCTTTACCAAGTTATAAATAGTTGTGATTCACTTCCTAATCTAATCGTTCCCTTCTGTCCTATTTCTTAAAGTCATTTGTAATTGCGATGTATAATGTTGGTGCAAATAAAGAATTGCCATGAGCCTCTTTTGCCTGATATGCTGACTCGTTTATCCTGCGTCTCTAATTGATCTGTGGCTTGTTTCCTTCCCTGCAGGCTCTGTCTGGTACCACGTCGGAGGCAGCCGTGTGGCGACAGTGTGTACTGTACGTGAACAACAACATGGACAATGCTGTGGGACGACTGTATGTGACAGAGGCCTTCTCTGAAAAGAGTAAAGAGCTGGTTAGTAGAGGGTCAAATTTTGGTTATTGGGGGTAAATCGATTTCAATTCTGATTATTTCGGGGATGTTATGCTTTCTTGTTTACTGACATGTGGGCCTAATAATGGACATTTGACCACAGGGCATTATAAAAACAACATGGGGGGGTGGTTTAGGAATTCTGTAATAATACATCAGGGAAATAACATGTTTTGTGCACATTTTTGTCACATTTGTGTCTTGTGTCTTCACCAGGCTACTGTTTTGTCTTGTCTTTTTTCGCCCCTGGAAACAGCGGAACATGTTGTCCCCACTCTCATGATCACACCACCCACACTGTAAAACTTAAACGTGTGCCTGGGCGTGCGTACATGTGTGCAAGTTCAGGCATGTGACTGAGTGTATGTCGACTCAGATTGAGCGTTTACATCTGAGTGTCTCAAATGTCGTTAATCTCTGTCATCTTCCTCCTGCAACTTTTGCCCACTCGAGCAGTCAGATGAAACCTAACAAGTGCGTTGGCGTGCTTGTGTGTGCGCGTTTTGTGAAAAATTACACACGTCTCTTTGAGAATGTGAGTCCATTTCACCATCGGTGTCCACAAATACATACAGTATGTGTGTGTATAAGTTTGTTGAGTTAACCTGCAGCTGGCACACATGCTTCACTGCTCACATAGCAGCTCTTCAAGCCAGGCAGATTGATTTCAGATACGGTGTGTAACTAAGACCATCTTGAGCATTCCAGCTGTATTACAGTCCTTGTTTACAAAATGTTGTAAATAATTTAACTTTAGCTTGTTTGTGGTTTGCATGTTCTTCCAATGCATACATGGGTTTTCTCCCGATGCTCTCTTTCTTCCTACAGTTGAACAGTTGGGATCATTGACATTGACATGAGTCTTGTTGCATCAGTAACTTAAATGGCACATACCATCATTTGAAATCAAACATACTTTACACAACATGGTTCATGGCTTTTATGGTAATAACTGGGTGCAAAATATAGCCGATGTGCACAGGGACAAAAGTATTGTCTTGCTAGTCTACAATTCCACCTATCACGGATTAGAGCTTCACCAGTGACATACACTGTAATGAACACAATATAAGGTTTGTGTGAAAAGAACCCAAGGAGATTAGATGTTCACTTGAGGTGCAAACTGACCTTTAAAAACATGCCAGAGATTCAGCCACAAACCGATGGACTGATCACAGAGAGCCTGAAGACCAAGTCTGCTGCAAAGGTGACATCTTAAATGTATCCAAATGTCAAATGGAGAGGATACGAAGATGATTTGAATAAACTGGTGATGTTTAGGACAATCCCGGTTCAGGCAGATCCTGTAACACATCTGTTCAGGGGGACTGTTCTTTGGTTCAGCCCTTTTTTTCAAAGGCAGCAGTGCCACTGGTGACCAGAAATCCCTGTATCTACATGAGCAGTTTGTTGAATTCTCTCACAGCCAAATAACTGCTCATTTAATAGACAACACGTAAATAATTTTGTTGCATTTGCCAAGGCCCACAGATCGCAGAAATGAAGAACAGTGGAAAATAGTTGGCCGGCCGGCCCAGTCACCACGACATGAACATTATGGAAAATGTCTGTGGTAAGATGAAGGAGAGGAATCTTTATCAGCTTTATCAAGAAGGTATCTGAGTCATTCCCAAACCATAAGAAATCAGTTCTCATAATAATACTACTTTTGTAAATGCAATATGACTTAATGTTTTGATGTTGTTTGTATGCAACAACACTTTTCTCAAAGTGAGTTCTGACCATTCTGTTATAAATGAATGATGAAACTCAATTGCTGATAGAAACCTTTATATGAGCATAATGAAGAGGATATAAAAGGCTTTGCTTTTCCTATGAGCTATTTCCAATTCTGCTTGACCAACAACTTGATATTTGCTGTTCCTATTATATGGATAAGTGACTTTTGTCAGTGACTCTCGATGAGATATATTGAACTGCAGCAGATCATCACCAATACGAGTTCATTATATTCCTAAAATAAACTACCCTTTTCTCTTTTTTATCATGACTCCAAATGGTCATTTAGGAACTCATAACTTGCAGGTTTCATAGGGACCCTAAAGGGACATACCTCCCTCACTCTGCAATATCCCAGCTCAGATCATTACCAGACCTTATCCGTGCCCATGTTTCAGTTCAGCGTCCAATCTCCAACCGGCCAGGACTCATCCATCTGGACCGTCCGGCCTCGCCGTCATTGTATTCATTGGTTTTCATTAGTCTTCATGTGTTTCTGAGCCCACTGCCAGCGTTTCACTTTGTGAGCTCTGGTTAGCGGTGGCCAGAATGCAGCTAATTAACTACCCCGCCTGGTAGAGGAATAAAATCAAGCACAAACTTTCACTGAAAGGACTAAATGTTTATTTTATTGAGCGGCATTTGCATGCATACACCATAATCTCATGTATGCTAAAAGGCTTTTAAACAAGCCGGTTTGTGGTGAACCGCAGCGTGATGTCCGAGTGGTCATGCGGAGTGTTAGTGAGAGGGCTGCTGAAGTGATGAGATGCTGGGCCGCCTTTGGTTCAACTGCGGTTAGTGCAATCTGAAAGGGTGACCTTTACTACTCATGCTGTTTAAAATATTTTTCCCATTTTCCATTTGCTTTTATTCTGTTATCAGCCTGAGTGCTCCATTGTATAGATAGATAGATAGATAGATAGATAGATAGATAGATAGATAGATAGATAGATAGATAGATAGATAGATAGATAGATAGACAGACAGACAGACAGACAGACAGACAGACAGACAGACAGACAGACAGACAGACAGATAGATAGATAGATAGATAGATAGATAGATAGATAGATAGATAGATAGATAGATAGATAGATAGATAGATAGATAGATAGATAGGCAGGCAGACAGACAGACAGACAGACAGACAGACAGACAGACAGACAGACAGACAGACAGACAGACAGACAGACAGATAGATAGATAGATAGATAGACAGACAGACAGACAGACAGACAGACAGATAGACAGACAGACAGACACCCTAATGACCCTTGAACACTGCATGGTTTTCACAACATTATGCCAGCGTCGGCCCGTCTGTCTGTCTCGCGGACGCAGCAACATTCTTGTAAATACTCAAGAGGGATAGATTACACAGACTTTAAACCCAAGCCAAAGCGTTCCCACTGAAAAGCAAGCTTTTGATGAGGACTTTGGAATACCCAACTCTGTGAATTTGCATATAAAAATAGAAAACTTAAATCGTAAAACTATTGCGCATTCCAAAAACCGCATGTGTAGATATGCTTATGAACATGAAAGCACTTGTGTGCTTAATCTGTGTAAGACCTACTTTGCTTCTTATTTTTCTAATCTACTATCTCCTGTGTGATTGATATTTGTAAGGCACAGGATCCATTTAGCAACCCATAGTCCAGCTGCAAAGTGCTGCATGCATTATATGGACATGTACATTTTTAAAACATGTAAATCAGCAACATTATCAATAATGCAATTGTAGTTTTGCAGTCTACAGCAGATATGCAATGCAGAGAATTGCAATACAACAAAATTAAGCCACCTTTGAGATGCCAAACTATCACATAACGTGATGGATGTATGGTTTTCATTACCTGACTAAACTTTATCGATGAATAAACCTACTTGATGTCATATTAACCTCACTCAAATCATTTCACTTCGAGAGATGTTAGCCAAGGTCATCAGACTCCTACACGATGGGTGTGTAACCTCGAGTGGTTCTTCATTGATTTGTGGCTCTGTAATAATGAGGCTTAACAGAGGAAAGTGTATTTTTATGACTGAGTAGCTTGGTATGTTGCAGCATAGCTTGGTGTGCCTTCCACTGGGTCCGCTTTGTAGACCTTTGGAGAAAAACTCCCACACTGCAGAAATTGTGCACCTTGACTGACAGGCGAGCTTTCTTTGACGATCTGTAGTTGAATATTATTTGTTCGTTTTGGAGCCGCGCAGTGGTGTGGTGGTAAGCGCTTTGATAGCAAGACAGTCTCCAATTCAAGTATGGGTTGGGGCTCTTTCTGTGTGGTGTTTGCATGTTCTCCCACCGTGTATGTGTTTTTTCTTTTCTCCAAATACTGCTCCCATGGTCCATAAACATGCCTTTGAGGTTAAATAGTGGCTGTAAATTACCCATAGGTATGTGAGTGTGTGCTGCCTTCACTCAAAGTCAGCTCGAACACATTTAAATGCAACAAAACAGTACAGAAAATGGAGGGACGTCAGTGAAATATACATGATAATCTTGTTTGCCTCTGTATTTATGTGTTTAACCAGATGGAGGAAATGATTAAAGACATTCGGGAGGTGTTCATTAGCAACTTAGACGACTTGACGTGGATGGATTCAGAGACAAAGAAAGCAGCCGAAGAGAAGGTATTCAGTCTACATGAAAATATTATAGTTCTGCATTATGTAGTATTCTTTAGTTAAGGGTATCTGATGCCTAAGATGTTTTTCATTGACTTTTGTGTAGGCCCGTGCTATTCGAGAGCGGATCGGCTATTCTGACAACATCATGGATGATGACTATCTCAACAACGAGTACAAAGATGTGAGTGTTTGGAAACGTGTTTCCCCTCCTCAAAGTGAATTAATGTGCAGGTTTGCGGCTGCGGTGTCTCAGTTTCATTAAGAGATCCCCTTCAATTCTTGGCTTTTATGAGTCCTTCTGTGGAATGTATGACCAAGTGTTGATAGCTCTCATCACGGCTAATCCTCTGGTTTCTCTTGCTGTGTGTCGGTGTTAGCTGGGCTACAGTGCAGAGGAGTACTTTGAAAACATCCTCCAGAACCAAGAGTTTGTGCAGAAGAAACGCCTGCGGAAACTCAGAGTCAAAGTCAACAAAGAGGAGTAAGATATTCTGTCGTGGGGAAGAATTAACAGGCTTATTTCAGATGTATGAACATTTTTAAGGCGCAATGTTCGGAATTAAAATCGCACCGCAATTATAAACAACTTTGTCCAGGTTGTTTATGATGCTTAAGGTGCACAGTGCATACACATTCTCCCACACAAACTCCTACTCATACATAAAGTTCAGCTTTCCCCTGCATGCATGTTGATATTGGCCTGGTTATCAATAGCTAACTAATTTTGACATGAAATATGAAATACTTCAGTCTTCCTTGCTGTGAATTTTATCTCTGTTTTGCTTTCTTAAGGTGGGTAACTGGAGCTGCTGTTGTCAATGCCTTCTACTCTTCCAGCAAGAACCAAATAGGTGAACCACAGGCACTTTGGGAAACACAGTGAAAAGGGACTCAATGCTTTTCAAGGCTTTTATTTTGGTTTGTCATTTCCTGCATCAGTATTCCCAGCAGGCATCCTTCAGCCTCCTTTCTTCAGCAAAGGCCAGGCTAAATCTCTTAACTACGGTGGCATCGGCATGGTCATCGGTCACGAGATCACACACGGCTTTGATGACAATGGTACGACTTTCCACACTGTTGTTCGCAGCTCGTCCCAGGGGTAGCGTCCACACCAAAACCACTGCTCCGGAGCAAATAAACAGTTTTACCTTGTTTTTCTAATTTGGTTGCACAGCGGATACTTTTTCTAAGAGACTCTTATCTCACACTGAGATAATGAATAACTTATCATCTACCTGATGCCTTCCAGTGTGGATCCTGTATATTTGGTATGTGGAGTAAAAATGAGCAAACCACAAAAAAGTTATGTTGAAAGCATTAAGATATTCAATAAATCACCCAAAAATGCCTGCGACTGGAAAAAAAAACTTTAAACGGT
Source organism: Lipophrys pholis (assembly GCF_963383615.2). NCBI lineage: Eukaryota > Metazoa > Chordata > Actinopteri > Blenniiformes > Blenniidae > Lipophrys > Lipophrys pholis. The sequence continues at coordinate 13,231,197 of NC_137627.1, read as the reverse complement.
TAAAACAACTATGAATTGTACACAGTCAAAGAAGATCAAAGTTAAGATATCTTAAACCACTAGTAGAATATCATGCTAAAAATGGCGAAAGAAGGTGAAACAGTTAAAATGTCTAAAATTACATAATAAATGATAAACCAGCCAAAGTGGCTAAAACACAGAAAAGTATTTCAATTGCTAAAACTATATTAAGATGTACACACTGCTTAATTTGAGTTCTATTGCTGCTCCAAATTAAAAAGCATTTGGGGTGTAACATGATTTAATACCGTCCCTTTGATCACACCAGTTGCACCTTCTCATTTATGTACAGAGAAATATTGGTAACGTGTACCACTTGAGAACAAAGACTAATATCATATCTGCCTCAGAACATTTTCACGACAGTCATTTTCACTGCGTGATGAGAAGTTAATAAGTTCCACTTCAGAAATGTCAAGACTCTCTTTATGCTCATCTCCATTCAGAGACGCAAATGAAATGGAAATATGTAATTTGTCATTAGTGGGGTTTGAAGTGCTGCAAACAAGATAATGGATATTTGTGGAGAAAGTGTCTCTTTTGTTCTTGTTGATGATTGAAACAAGTCCACCTTTAATGCATCGGGCCTCTCTTTCAGGCCGTAACTACGATAAGGACGGTGACCTGAAGGACTGGTGGACCCTAGACTCCACTCAGAGGTTCTTGGAGCTCTCAAAGTGCATTGTCGACCAGTATGGTAACTTCTCTTGGGACCTGGCCAATGGACTGCATGTATGTTCCCGCAGAAAAATATCTTTCCTCATCTTCTTTCCTCAGACTTTTATCTTTTCTTTTTTTTTTTTTTTCTTTGAAATGTTATCATAAACCGTGCCTTATCTCATAGACTCACTCGCCTGCTTCTCGTGCCAGCTTATTCGTCCGTCATTATTCTCTCTTCCTCCCAGTTATGCAGCCTCATCTCGCCTCTGCTTCAGGTGTCTTTAATACTTTGTGTTGACATATCAATCCCTCTCGCTCTCCTGTCCGTGCTATTCCTTTGAACAATGCTTCTTTTATCCCAGAGGAAATGATATCTTGTGTCCCAAAGAGTGCTATCTGCGATTTTGCTGAAATACAGAGGGAAAAATTACAGTCCCCCTCAGCCTCTTTTTCACCGCCAATCTTTGTGTTCTCTGTCCTTATATCCTTTTTCTAGTTAAATGGCAACAACACCCTCGGGGAGAACATTGCTGACAATGGAGGCATACGACAGGCATATCAGGTAATGAGCCAGGGGTTCGTTTAAGAGGTCTGGTTTACAGAAGAGACGGGAGGGGATTCAGTCTGTGCTTATTGTCATCTGCTTGCTAACATTAATAGACAAGTAATTTTGGCAGGTCACCGAGTGGCTCATTAGCTATTGTAAACACAGCAATTAAGAAAATTATGTTGCTGCTCGTTTTTGTCACTTTTGACCGATGGGTGAGGCCAGACAGCGAGATGACGGATAAATCCGATTCAGATAAACCATGATGTCATACGTGTGCTTGTTTTGAACAGTTTTTTTTTTTTTTTTTGTTGTTCTTTCGGAGCAGCATAACCGATCGTGTAGAGCCAAGTTCACTGTATAACAACATTGCAAACACAGTAAATCCGTGGCTATGACTAAGGTCTGAGCTGGAGGAGAAATGACATGAAAAAAAAAATCGACATTAATTACAATTTAAATGCGGCAACATTATTCACTAAGGAACCGTGGTGAAATAGTAAGCGTTATCGCCTCGTTGAAAGAAGAGTCCTAGTTTGAACCTGCTGCCTGATTGTGTTGACTTGCGTTCGACTTCATTCCTCAGCCCAAAGACTTTCTTGTCAGGTGAATTGGTGACTTTAAGCTGCGTTAGCCTCTGCAATTAACCGACAACTTAAACAAGTGTGTACATTGCCTTTCACCACTTCTTTGATTAGGATTAGGACTAGAGAAGATGGATAGATGATTTATCAAACAGCAAGACATGAAATCTCCCAACGGCATTAGAGGTTATGCTCTGAATCCAGCAACAAAGAGGTCATATGGGATTGGTTGTATGTCTTTCAAGACTTTTGACAGTGTATCCAAATTCCTTTATCAGCTCATTCCGTCACAGGAGTCCAGTTGAACTGAATAAATGGCTTTGGCATGCCACATTGCCAAAAAAACTAAACTTATCCTACTTCATTAATCTACTTGGGGAAATTTATGTTTTACCCATTCTATCAAACCTGTGAATTACCAATCCGAAGTCTGCTTCTCTAGCCTCTAAGCCATCACTGCCTTAAGTGCATGAACAGTTGAAATCCTTTCGATAAGATGCCGAACTTTAAAATGCCTTCAAGTAATTGAATAATCTAACAGAAAATGTCATCCACTGGATTTGTGTTTACATCACAAGCAGTGCAATAGGCATTGCTGTTGAGGTGTTTGGTGTTAAACAAGATTTGTAATACAGCACTGTCCTTTCTGTAGGCTTACAAGGACTATGTGAAGGAGCACGGAGAGGAACCACCGCTGCCTGGCATTGATCTTTCCCATGATCAACTGTTTTTCCTGAACTTTGCTCAGGTAAAATGTTGATTGACTAAATTCATTCATTATTGAATGATGGACATGTGAATGAACATTTGCTGCAACTTTGATGGAAACATGAAGAGGTAAAAGTGATAGAAGACAGGATAGTCAATTGATTATTGAGACATGGTTTAAAGAGGCTCAGCCTTTCCTTGTGGTACATGTCCACAGGGACATTTTTCCCCTGCCTTTTTTTTTGTTTTGCCGCATCTGAGAATCGCGTGTTTGGTGGGCGTGGTACTTGCGGACCACTCTGCGGTGTCTAGATAAAAAGGAGGTTTCTTTCACTATAACACTTGCAGTATCGCTGGTGTGTGAGCCCAGAAACTCTTTAGCATGTAGCATGGTACGGAGTAACGTGCTGCATCTGATTGGACAAACGCATCACTAAGGGCTTTCTGCTCCTGTAGTTCAAACCATACCAAGATGGCAGCTTGGTCACAAACTTTTCCTTTTATTGCCAAAACCTTTCAAAGAAAAGTATTTCTGGATAGGAAATAAGGTGTGAAGTTTCTGAACCGCATTCAGTTTAGACGTTTTACGACACCTTAACTTCCTGTGCCTCATTTACATAAAGTTGGTTCGATTACAGTTCATGCAAATTAGCTTCGGGCCGCTCCAGGACGACACATCGCGCCGCGCCGCAAGCTTGATACTCGCCGCACCCAGCATGAACCGCGGTGCGTGTGACGTAGAGAACGAATGGGAAGCGAGAAATTGATCAATTCTTTGTATCATCAGAGAGCTTTAACGCTTTGCAAAGGGTTGCATGTATAAAATAAAGGCCGTAAACGTGATGATGCAGTAGCGCTACTATCAATGTTGCCTTCATGGATATGAAATATCAGGCATGTCTAACACATCGCCTAACGACGCACGGTGTGATTCACTGCATTATGCCACGAAGATATATTTTTGTGTTAAACATAAAACTGACTTTCTAACCGGTCACCTCCCATATTGTGCTTTTATTTTAATTTTTTTCCAAATTCAGATGCCCTGATGAAATGATGACCTTTGCGAATGTTTTCCACCAACATGTCCAACTCACAATTCTTTTTGTGCTCGTTGGTGCTTGGTAATTCATCAGATATCTCCATGGCAAATGCAAGCAAAGAAACCTTGGAAAAGAGTCAGTCTCTAACAGATGGTTCTTTCGTAGTCAGGGTCTAATGCATGCAAAACCCTCATTGGAATGATCCTGTTTGATTTCATTTATTCTATGGGATGATACACGTCGTGTTATCCTTAGTTAATCACCGACAAAACGAAAGCAAACTAAACACACAATATATTTATGCAAGTGTGTTTTTTTTAGCATGCGCTATGCTAAATCAAATAAACATTACTACCATATTTTACTGACATCGCACACGAATGTCACCAAAATGAAAAAAAGCTACACAGCAGAGTGTATAGAATAGAATAGAATAGAATAGAATAGAATTTACCTCATAAGCAGTAGTTTTATACAAAGTTTATCTTCTACATTCCACTGCATGTGTATAATTATGATTTATGCTTGGGAAATATAAAAGTCTTGACTCTTGACTCTCAGAGTCGTAGAAAGGGACTTGAGAGTATCGGAGAAAAGTAGAAAGAAAAGAGAAGAAAGCAAAACAAAGAGAGCTATTCCTGGGCTAAAAGCACGATGACCAGAGCCAGAGGAACAAATTCTCAGTTTGTTCTGGAACAGCCACTGCTGGTTGAGGCTCATCGACAGTGAAGTTATATCTGGGTATGGAAAAATATATGCATTTTTATACATCAGCGCAATGTGTATATGTTTGGTTCCCCTTCATGGTGCATTTTTTGAGAGACACGCTCAAGTGTGACTGAAACAGTAGATTTGTAAATGTTTGAAGTGTATCTAAAACACTATTGCTGTGAAGTAACGCAGTATGTTTTCATGTCCTGTGCCCTTTGTTCAGGTGTGGTGTGGAACGCACCGACCAGAACAGGCAGTCAACTCCATCAAAGTAGATGTACACAGTCCAGGAAAATTCAGGTAAACTGGAAGCAGCCGTATTTCCTAAATCATCAATCAGCCTCTTGCTGGGGACAAATATGGCAGGAAACAAATTACACTGTATCAAACCTTTTTAAAAAACCTTGACAAAACGGCACGCCATGTAAATTTTAATTTTACGCCACCCCCTATAATAACAGCTTCAACTCCAACCATCATTCTCCCGGATGTGTTTCGCAGGGTACTGGGCTCCCTGCAGAATTTCCCAGAATTTGCCAAAGCATTCAACTGCAACAAAAGCAGCTACATGGTCCCCGACAACATCTGCCGTGTCTGGTGATCCGTGGACCTCTGGGATGGGTCCTCCCTGTCCCCCTACTGTACCTCTCCCCCTCTGACTGTTGGAGCACTCATGGGGGGTTATGGGGAAAGTGGAGGCTTCCCTTAACTCTTTCCGGGATGGACCATGGCTGGTGGACTGATTCTGCAGTATGCACTCCATCCGAGGACGGTGGCAGCGGCAGACTGTGCCCTCACGGACAGACAGAGCTCTGTCTCTCCCAACCCTTGATACTGTGGTTCATTCAATCAGCCTGATTATTCTCCTACTCACTGGATACAATCACTCCTTGTGTTTTTGTTTCTCTCTCCGTTCTCCCATCTTGTTTTACTGAAGATTTCTGCATTTGCCAATGTGTATTTGTGAGTGCGATTGTGAATACGAGGAGTTGGCAAGAGAGGGGCAGACAGACAAATGCGCTCAGCCCACTGGCATATGAATACACCACTCACCCACTCATACACTGTACATGTACCAGGGCTGAACCACTGTACTGTATGTGGGACTGAGCTGTGTGTCTATCATAGAATACCAAGCTGGTTTTATCCTTTTACTTACACGCCGATAGACAATGTACTCATATTGTACTCTTTGTTTACGCCTAATCTAGATTAGGTCAATTATAACAGGAAATCTGAATTTATTTTGTCAAACTATTTAACCGTGATTACATATTTACAAAATATTGTTCTATATTTAATGTTAATAACTTTACTGCAGTCGACAGGTGGCTGCTGTCTATTAGCAGAATGAAGATAATAAACCAAAATGAAGTTTTTTGCCTTTAAGATGACAGCTGGTCATGAATCACTGAGCTGACAATCGACAGACACCAGACTTTTTTCATATGTTCTCTGAGCGTCCTGTGTGCGTCTGCCTGAATGGATGTCTTTATGTGTTTTCCAGTCTTTGTGAGTCATTTATTATCCCCGCCTGCTGTTTGTCAAGCAATTTGGTATGCCTTACAGTTGTGCTACCATGCGTGCGAGTGCATCAGTGGGAAAACAAAGGGTGAGAAAATGTATCATTAAAGAAGTACTTTGACTTTTTTTACATGCTTTCTTTTTTCAACTGAGAATCAGAGAAAACTGCCCCACTTACTCTTATGAAGAGCAAGAGCAGCTATCAAGCAACGGTACAGAGAATACACATGGCATCGTATTTCTTTAATACAAATATGCACTATTTTTACTGCAATATTTTACTGCAATCAGGCCCAGTGCCAATGCTGATACCTGGTGTGGCTTGATCCCCAATCCAAAAACAGTTGTTAATAATAAGGCTGTATGCCACAGTGTGTGGGATGGATGTGGGATCCTTCTTGCATTTGTAAGGCAACATCTGACCTGATTTATAGCTGTGTTTTTCAACGTCTGCGATGGGTCTCCCTCTCGGCTTTAGGTTGGGTTGCAGAAGCAGGCTTACCAGGTATTTCAAATCAATAAGCACAAGAACAATGATATGTTTTGCTTCCTGTGAACAACAGTCATTTCTATCTTATGAAATTGAAAAGAAAAAAAACAGTAGCGAATCCAGTATTCAAATTTAAGGGGGGTGAAATTTGATTCAAGCTCTTGATTTAAATCGTTATTTTCTCTGTTGTGCAGAACAAATGAATTATATAAACTTATACAGCAAGTTATTACGGTTTAATAATAACACTGCAGTTCCCTGTGTCAGATTTTGGTGTTGATTAAAACACTTTCTTTGCAGAGACTGCTTGATAGCCATGAGATTGTTGGTGTAGCGAGTGTGAAATACCTTCTGTAGCTGACACTATTGTTAATTCCTCGCATGTGTTTCTGCCTCTTTCCTCCTTCAAGTTAACCAATCAGTCCTGCCAGCTTGCTGCTGATGTGCAGTGTTTTTCTGCACACAAAGACATAAATACAGACTTAAAGCCCATTATAGCCAATATTGAATCGGGCTATAAGACTCTTGGTCTTAAAATGGTGTATCCCTGTGATCAGTACAAAACAGCAAAAGAAATATGGTTTTTAACAGATACTCTGTGTTAGAGAGTGCCATAATACTACTCAAAACATGCATGGTAAATGCAGAGAAAGAAATTTGACTTTTGCATTTATCCACGACAATATGTTAGATTTATTTTTCATGAACTTGTACGAGAGTGGAATATTTTAAATCACAGATTGACATGTGTAATCATAAAATGTTGAACCACCCTTTAAGACAAGCATATTGATATCTACCTAGGTTTAATCATATTACAATATTATCCATTGATTTATTTTTAATTTTTTTTTACATTGTTTTGCTTTTGAAACAAGTCAGCTGATCGTAATCTTTTGGGTGATTATTATTTCATACATTTTAAACCCTGCAAACTTTTATTTTAATTTTTTCAGAAGTGCATGTTTTCTTCTGAAATCAGGAGATTGTATCAAGTCAGTGGATTGAAGTTGATGCGTTTGTATTGTCTGTGGAAATGTAACTGAGGCAGTGATGCAAGGTTGTTAATTGTGCATTTTGTTGCCTTTTACATGGAAATGAGTGCGACGACTGGCGTGCGATGTTCCCTGGGAGTCTAAACCACTTCTACAGGCAACGTGCATCAGCCTCCATGTCCAGTTTTTCTATATTGTTCCCAGATGTATTGTTCTCAAAATCATTTGTGCAAGCTTCTATTTCTTAGTCACTGTCACTCACTCCCTCAGGCTTTCTGTCAGCCTCTCTCTCTCTCTCTCTCTCTCTCTCTCTCTCTCTCTCTCTCTCTCTCTCTCTCTCTCTCTCTCCCTCTCTCTCTCTCTCTCTCCCACTCACTCCACTTGTAGAAAGACAGATATACCTCAGTTGCCTGTATTTAGATACTCAATAATAATGACTGATAATCATTTGCGGGAGCATTTTTTCTTTTTTTTTCTTTCAAAATAAATCTTTCAAAACATGCTTAGTCTGACGGAGACAAGCCTTACAAGGTTTGCGTGTGCATATGTTTCTGGATGTGATGTACCTGTAAAGGTGTTACCATAATAGGAGATTTACTATATTTTGCTCTGCATCACTGAATAAGACCATATCTTGTCAATGAGCGCATTTTAAACCGCACGTTATGCAGGAATTTTATAAATATGTTACATCTGCAAACAATGCATTATTTCAACCCCTTTATAGAGCACACATTGAAATCATTGGCAATGTCAAACCTAGAGAGCCGTTTAGGCATGGCTTAACACTTTTTCACTTTTGAGACTGAAGTCAACACCTTCATGTGCAGTTTATACATGCAAGAAATCTCTAACAAGATAATGTGATGGATATCTCACTGGATTTCTGTAAATGTTAATTTGCATATCGCTGAGTCTGTCACACATTGTAATGTTTTAATTTCCATAAGATAGGATGGATTGGACCAATATCTGAAAGATGACATGCTGTCACTAGCACCAGAAGAAATGCAGAAGTTACCAAATCGAGTGACTTCTTTCTAAATGTACACAGACAATGCATTCAAAACATACTGTTGGCTTGGCAGGGATTGTCAGTGAGGGGAAACAGTCATTTAAATGCAGCATTAACTGAAATTGCCCCCCTGCTAATTGTGCTAATAAGCACTGGAAGAGCCAGAGTGAAGTTATTTAAAAGTTAGTCACATTGCGAACAAATGAACCTGCAATATCTTTGTAGCGACTCTGAATCTACCGCTTGGTAAATATAACCCTTGCAGCTATGAACCAGCAAGCACATTTCCTGGCACGCGGACGGCTCGCACCCCGACTGAAACCGGAGAGGCAAGGCATCAGAGATGTACAGAGGGGAAGGAAAAGAAAATCTTCAAGAAATCTAGAGATAAAGGAGAATCGAGCCAAACAGAATTCTAAGACAGAGGATGTATAGGACGGAGATGTCAAGCACAATTACTAGAAATATGACCAGACCTTGAAGACAAGTGTCAAAAATATCTGAAGGAATGACAAATGCGGCAGGGGCAAAGGGCCACGACACACGTACAAATATAGGAAGCTGAGCTGGGAATTTTGTGACCTTTAATTTGTTTATTTCCCCAATTTTAAGACCATTTCCTATGACCACACTATATAAGGTTTGACCTTTGAGTGGTCTGTCCCATGTTGTTTCATGATCCAAACACCTCTAATGTGATGCATAGAGCACACTGGTGGGGCGGGCAGACCATTGGCATTTTTGGGAATCAATGCTTGAAACCACAAAATGTCACCAGTGTGGCAGAGGCAATTGGGCGGGCTTTGAAAATTCAGCACAGAAAGCATTTCATAAAGCTTCGGAGAGTGTTCTTTTTATTTTCGGTCCAAATACGTCATGGAAACTGTGTGTGAGTGGAAGCACATCTCGACCTCTCTGAGACTCATTCAAGTACTGTTTACAGGTGAATGTCATCTGCAATTTGCCTATTTACTGCCAAGCTCTCCTTTTTTGCTCCCACTGGCTGGTAGCACTTGGCAGACAACTGAAAGTTCACACCACCCACTTTCCTCGTGCTCTCACCCTCCCCGTCATTAGCGGCTATGGTAGCTAACATCACAGCTAACATTACAACACCTCAGCATGTTCCTGGGAGGTTGGAGTGTTTTGCACTTTGCACAGTATAGACTGCTGAGGTCCCTATTCCACAGTAAAGTCAAGGTGTTTCAATCTCAACACTAATGGAAGGCATGACTTCATTTGAAATGTGCTGCCCGGTAGAGAAAACACACTTTGGATCTGTGCACATTGAAAATCAAAACTTGATGACAGTTTTGAGAAAGTGACCCATGCCAGACCTCCTCTCATTTTTGATCTCGGTACAATAATCTTGTACCCTCTAATGCCCTCCAGTCATAAAACGACTCAGTTTTCCTTAATGTGCCCTTTGGGTGACCCCAACAGTGGGTCTAGTCCAACGTGTGTGTTGGGAAGGTGTGTGTGTGTGTGTGTGGGGGGGGTTTGCACAGACAGCCCTTGGAATGTGTGCGTGCGTGTGTGTGTGTGTATGTGTGCATGCGTGTGTGCGTGCCTGAGGCATGTGTTAAAAGAGCTTAAGAGAGCACAACACTGTATGTGTCCCTCGCACACAGAAAACAACCGCGTGTGTGCACACTGACACGTTCAAATTAGGATGATAGATGAGAGAGTGTTTCAGGTTCGCAATTATAGGAAGTATTGTGGCGCTGCACTCTGAATTCGACAGGCGCTCTTATTGTGAAGTGCACCCTCACTGTGCTCTCATTTTTAATGGCCACTGATAACTACTCTTTCTGAATTCAAAGAGGCTGGGTTTTCTATTAAAGATAGACTTTCAATTGACATGACTGTAATACCAATACCATTCTCAAGAAGAGACATAATCACGGGGATCATCACGTTTTTATATTCACCTTTAAAACTCTGTTATAGTGGCATTTGATTTATTACACAAATCAAGTAACTCCCAGGTTTTAATAGCACATGAAGAGCAAAACAAAACTCTAGTACATGGTGTCAAATGATAGATCAGAGATTTATGCTTTTGATGATCTGACAAATTGCTTTTCACAGAACAATGAATATCAAAGATTACACATTTACCTTGCACATGCTCCAAGTTGACCAAACTCAAAGGGAAAAGTCAATCACATGCCTCGAAATGTGAAGAGCTTTGTCATTAACAACACATATTTTTCACTTCAATGTGAAACGTTTGAATTTAATCTTGAATTATACATAAAGAGTTAATTTATAATTATGTAAAACAGTGACCTCCTGTGGTTGTTTGACAAATGTGTGTTTTCCACCTCCTAAAGGATTGACCCCTGTAAAGATCTACTTAGATGGAAAGTATGAGATGTAATTGATTTAAAAAATGACAATGAACTTTCACAGAGTTTGCAAACAGAACCTCTTAATCACAGCTAAAGCTGCATGAATTTCACTATGAGCTACGGACTAGTCAAGTTATAAATCATGTAATAATGTGATTTAATCATTGAATTACAGTTATAATTTGTTGGTAACCAGATCTTGATTGAAGGTATTGTGCAATTTAAATATTCTTTCAAAGAAAGTAACCACTGATCCTTTCAGCAGAAGAGAGGTGAAAGATCACTTCCATGTCCTCCACATCTTAGTGCACACTGTGACACTTCAGACCATGCAAGTCTTATTAACGGCTTCAAATTTAAGGCTGTCATGAAGGTCACATCATTTAATTGGCTCGGCTCATACAATACTGTCACAATCAGTAATCCCACTTTCGTCCTTAGAATTCTGAACTGTGCGCGGTTTTTGTCACATACAGATTCCACATTTTAATTGTGCTGAGATGCAAAATGATCCATGAAAGCAACAGCCACAGTTTGCCTTTCAAACACCGCTATTCACACATATTTAGTGAGTTGAAGTGCGATGGACAACAGAGACAGAGACATCAACTCCCAGATGTTTTGGGACCGCTTACGCAATTAGGAAAAGTCATGCAGTCTTTATACCCCAGATCCTCAACACCAGTAAAAGTTGTTTACTCCAGACTGTGTACATTACCTTCATTAAGTCAGAGCTTTTATGTCTTCAGCTTGTTCAAAATGCTGTAACTCTACAAGAAGATGCATTTCCTGCAAATTTGGCTTTGAGTACCAGAGTATATTTTAAGGTTGTATTGATTTATTTTTTTATTTTTTTAGATGCACAGCTGGATCTGGCCTACAGCTAGTAGTAAAACAACAGGGTGGTTTCCCTGTGAGTTAGACAAAAGCACCAAAGACAAACACACACACACACACACACACACACACACACACACACACACACACACACACACACACACACACACACACACACACACACACACACACACACACACACACACACACACACACACACACAAACATCCAGGGTCCTCTTATTATTCCCCAAAACAGATTTAACACTGAACGGAGGGCTTGCTTTTCTCAAAACATCCCTTGGGTTTCTAACAACCTGCCTAAGGCCTGGTAGTGTCAGGGCCATATAAACATTAGGAGCGCACGATGCTATTACTAATATCCTGGCCTGGTTGGACCACTCGTACTGCTACTATTGAATCCAGACTTGACGTCAGAATATAAATACAGTGATAATTAGGTTAACATAACAGTCAGACGTTGTTGTTTGTGAATACCTAGAAAGCAGCCGGTTGAACTGGGTTCAGATGTTCAGTGTGAACATCTGTCGGCCTGAAGTCGTAATCATGGCTTTCCTGTGGTCTGTCTAAACAATTGGCAAACATGTAATCTAAACAGCGGACACAGAGTTATTCCTGAGCTAATTTACAACACCTGGAAGATATCTTATTATCCGGCGCCATGTGGCGCATCTGAACAATGATCTATTAGAGGGCAAGGAGGCCAATTTGAAACCGCGTGCAGTTTTTAGTTGTGAGTCCAACTTTGACAAGACAGCGTGGAGTAAAGTTTTGTTGTTATTGAAGCTGATTGAGAATTCAAACAGTAAAAATAAATTTAAAGTACTCTTGCAAGCAAAATGATACTACGAGATTACTCCGAGGGAGTGTGTGCACGTGTTAGTGGAAGGTCCAGTAGGGTTATTGGGAGAAACACAATATTGTTGAATGACGTCGAAGCAGGAACAAAGAGGTTGAGACAAACTATCAACATGCAAACAGCAACTGGAATGCCTCAATAAGGCAAGCTGAATTATAGCTACTCTGGATTAAAAAATAAAAATAAAAATAAAAATAACAACTGCTAATTTTAAAGCTAACAGCTGGCCAAGTCAGCTGAGTGACAGCAGCTCTGCAGCTGTATCACTGAGCAGCTGAAGCAATGAATGACAAGCTCATGAAAACTTCACAAATTATAATTATCTGTTATTTGCACATCAGAAGTAGTGGCATTGCTGTAATGTATTACATATTAATCAAACACTGGCCATACCGTTATGACCACCTGAATAATATTGTGTAAATCTTTCCAAGAATTTCCCTCTGGGATTAATAAAGTATTTCTATTCTACTTTGCTGCAGTTTCAACACTGATCCTTGGAGGCATGAACTCCCATAGACCTCTGCAAGTGTGATTTGTTATCTGCCAACAGGATATTTGGCTATTATCCCTTAAAGGCTATTTCATACAATGACATTTGTGGAAAATGTGACAAAAGATAAGAAACATCTTTGATTATGACCTGATATATGTAGTCTTCTGTTGGAAAGTGACACTGGATTGCATATATGATTTACAACTTATACAAATTGAGCGGAAAATAATGTGATTTCCTACAGGAGGCATATATAATGTGAAAAGTATCGGTCAGAACGCTGTGGAACGCCATGATTAATTTTTGTCTCAGCGACCACAACTGCTCCGTGCTCTTTTAGCTTTGTTTACTTATTTCAGCAAAAAGCAATGTTTGGAAATATAGATAATGTACCAGACAATATTGTTTTCATTCTTGCATATTCAATTATTGTATGTCGTAGCTGTCGTTACCTTTGAGTCAGCAGTGAGATAGTACAGTCAAACTTTCTGCTGTGGCCAAGTTAATGAAATACTGCGCATGTCGCACGGTGAAGCAGGTTATGAATTTAGAATACTGCCAAAACTGCACAGTCTGTAGAAGCATTAAGTCATGGATCATTTATAGGACCTCATGAATCAGTGAACCTGGACCACCCATTGCCCTGTTGTTAGTTCGTTGCATTTTTTGACAAATACCAACCACTGCAGAGGCATATAGGATTAGAGATGCTCTGACACAGTGGTCTAACCATCAGTTTGGTCTAAAGCACATAAAACCTTTCAGTTTTTCTGCTTTTAACACAATAACTTCTCATCTAACAGGTGCCTCGATAGAGGGATGATCAGTGTTGTTCACTTCATCAGTCAGTGGTCATAATGTTGTGGCTGATCAGTGTGGGCGTAGGGAAACTGCCTGTGTAAGCGTCTTTGCTGACATGATGTGTGAGCAAGTGGTTGTTGATTTACACATGTTTTTAACCCCATTACAGCATTGTGGTGAAGAAAGTTTCCATCCCGAGCCTCATTACCTCGCCGGAGCGACGGCTGCATCTGGTGCACATTTTGAACCTGACACTAAATGTAGAAACTTATTTGGTCAGTGCAGGATTATAAGGTTTACATTGCTTTCCGACTGGGAAGTGGATGTGGCATGACCTGCTGCAACAACAGACAATCTAATTCCCTGTTATTAAAGGCTGACTTGAAAATACCCCTTAAAGCTGACAGTGGTACTATTAAAGAATATCAGACTCAGCCACAATGTCAACTTCTGCACTGGCTTCTCAGGCGAACAGGAGTTGTTTGATTGTTTTCGCTGAAGTCCAAATAATGGGCTGAAATATTCCACACTGACTTTAATTCATGTTGAGTTTTTGTAATCCATTCAAAAGTAAAGCTGTTCATCAAGTGTTCACTTTTGATAAAACAAATTAGGATCAAAACTCCCTCTCTAGCATCTCAGCACGTAACAATTAGACGTGTTGAAGAAAGTGCAACTCCCCACCCAATTTTCTTTCCATTGTTTTTCTCTGCACATCCTATGAGAGCGTGCAACCACTCAAAACAAAAACAGATAGATTTGTGGTGTCCATGGCAACGACAGTTCAAGTCCTAACAACCAATATGTTTTGATGCCCGGCTGTGTGACATGAATGCACAGAGGAAGCACACTCACAACTTTTGAGGCCAATTCATTTATGTGTTGCTTTCCTCCGTCTTTTACCATAACCTAAACATGACTCTCACACAAATTATTCCATATATACCAATTTTGATGAAGTGGTTGTCACTCTTAGCTAGAATGTCCTCGGTTTAAAACCTTTTGGGGGTAGAATTGTCATGTTTTCTTTATGCTTGTTTCAGTTTTTCACTGGGTAGGTACACCAATTTTCATCAACAGCCTAAAAACACATATGCGTGGTTAATTGGTGACTCTTAGTTACTATAGGTGTGAATCTGAGTATGTGTGGTTGTTTGTGTCTCTGTTTGCCAGGTGATGGCCCGGTGCCCAGTCCAGAATGTACCCGGCCTTCACACACTGTTAGCTGAGACTAGCTTTAGCCACGTGCAACCCTGAATTGGAAGATTTGGGCGCTTTATAAAGCTTTATAAAGCGTCCAAATCTCGGACATCAAATAACACTGATTAGTTTTATTTCATGTCAGTCACTCTGGCAGCTTTCCTCAGTGCCCCTGGCTGCTCACACACACACACACACACACACACACACACACACACACACACACACACACACACACACACACACACACACACACACACACACACACACACACACACACACACACACACACACACACACACACACGAGAGAAATGAAGAAATCCTCTCTTTTATTGAAGATTATCTGTAGAAAATGAAGCAAAAACAAAAAACAATTCGGGTCATAAACAAACTTTGACAGTATTACAGTTTATTCATATATTTTATATTAAAAGAAAGGGGGGGGGGGATCCATTGACCAGCTGCAACTGCCATAGACATGTGTTCATACAGCATTACTGCTTATAACCAGGTTTACATTGTCGTCGGTTTATCATAGTCGTCATCAGAGACAAACCTGTAAAAACCTGTAAAGCCCAAACAATGACCCCAGGCCACACACGGCCATGTCAGTTTAACATAATTATGTCACCACAACATCAGTAAAACGAGCACCTAATCACACTGAAGTATATGCTGTACATGGCTCATTTCGATCTCGAGATCATAAAATAGAGCATGTTTTAGCTCTAAAGAGCTTGACTAGGTGAGGTACAGCAGCCTAGATATGCATTACATCTGTTAGTGTTCATAGAAACAGCTGTGTGTTTCCATTGGGAGTTAATGGGTTTTAATCCGCAATGCCTTGAAGTGTTAGAAATCACAGTGTATAAAACATTAAACAATCTGCCCAATAGCACAGGAGAACATTTCAGAAAAATGTTGATCTGAGTCGTTTATAACGGAGCACACCATTTTTCATGTCAAATGAAGCTTTGTTTCGAGCTACAACATCATTACCACTGGACCAATGCGGAGATCTTTTGCAAGGCATTGCAATTCTTTCATCCAAACATTTTCACGTGTCTGCCAAGAAAGATGTCAGAATGTGTCGAATGGAAAATTACTATCAGTCATAGAGATGATGTCTTCTTCTCTTGGTATCTGGGAAGTGAGACTACATTTCAGAGATGAAGTCAATTTCTTCCTCATACGCCTCTGTTCTGCCAAGGAAAGAAAATCAAAATCCATTAGCCGAACAAACACACAAGCTGAGTCTACAGTCTGATGTGTTGGTTTTCAAAGAGCAGATTGTTTACTGGATTTACTGAAAGTATTTATTTCTAAGTTGGGGCTGCACAGCTAGACCTGATGAAAATATTAAGTGATTACCAAATGTAATTGAATACTTTACCGGGAAAGCATGAAGATCAGTCCTAAATCGAATTAAAGTTACTCAAACACAAAACCGTGGTTTCTGAGATGTTTCAGTCTGGATAAAAGTGGTGGAGCTCCATGTCAATCTGACCTAATTTGCCCTGCAATGTCACGACTACAGATATTTAAAATGAGTCACAATCAGTTACTGTGCTCGTGTTGGACCCACTATTTAAAGCTTTACATTTGCATTCTTTTCTTTATAACTTATGCATAGAAAGATGGAATCATGTACCCAAGCAAAAATGAAGACAAAGTAGACGACTGCCATGCAGCCGACAATCCACCCAGTCATCAGTACAACAGCGAATAGTGACGAAGTTGAATCCACAGCTAAAGAAATTTAAAAAAAAAAACATGGACACAATCATCATGAGCTCCAAAGGTGCGAAATGATTCATTGAATTCAACCATGTGTTGTATCTAAGTCGTCCTGGTGGGATACGTGCTCCTTACCTCTGTGGGATGTGACACTTCTCTCTGCTCTAATCTTTGTGTTGTGATGGGTGCAAAGCCGGGCTCCGTGCTGGGAGGAGTTGACGTTGGCGTCCTGCAGGGCAGAGTGAAACAAATCTGCCGGACTTGGGCTTAAATCCATTTTGAGCTTTTCTTGGGTCCCATCTAACTGTAGCACATTCCTTCCTCGTCAACATTTGCTATGGAAACTACAGTCCTGACAGAAACTTAGGGTTTTCTCTTATATTTTTGAGGTGACACTATTCCCGTCACATTCTTTTCTCAATGGACCAAGTCCCAGCTGCTCTGAGCCCGAGGCTTCTCTGCTAGTATCCCACAGGAAGACATTTTACAGCTGCCAACTGTGTCTCTAGAGGATGTTCTGCATAGTCAGACGGGTGAATACTCAGGTCAATATGAAGCTACAAAAAGGTACAAATACTTATGCCAGTAAAAGTGTTCGTCAGTGCGAATAGGGCAGCATACTTTTACATAAGTGTACCCTTGTGATGAATGTGCAAATGCTAAATGATAAAAGTTGTGTAGTGATTTTACTACTCATGGAATCTGAACATGCTTTACATGATCAGTCACGTTCACACCAGTGGTGACGGCTGCCATAGTGGATGCATCCACACCATTGGCAGTCTATTTGGGGTTCAGTGTCCTCTCCAAGGATGCTTCAAAGCAAAGACCGGGCGAGACAAAGGATCAATCCGCCAACCCCGGGATGGGAAGACAAAATGCTATACTTACTGAACCACAGCCATGACCTGACCAGTGACCTACCAATCACTCAGGTCATCTGGGAGCAGCTCCAGGTCCCCTATAATACAACACTATGGATAAATCTGGCAAAGGAGACGGATGGGCTTTAATTGTAAAGAACAATTTGCTGGTTCAGCTGCTCTCAACATTCACCCATTCCCTCACACACCAATGGTGACAGCTGCTATGCAAGCTGCTTGTTCATGATTGGCAGAAACTCAAGTTCAGAGACTTGCCCAAGAAGTCTTTAACACATGGACGGGCTGAGATGGGGGACCAAACTGCCAACATTGCAATTGGATGGATTTGATAAATGACCAGTCCAAATCCAAATGGTGGGTAAACATTTAAGATAGATGTTTTCTTTTGTAATTGTTTAATATTTGTATATATTTTATATCCTGTCTATCTTTTCAGCTATCTTGTTTGAGTTCCAGAAGTATAGAGCGATACTATGCTCATGTCTGCTTTTGAAGGTGGCCAGTGTTAAAATCTGTCTCTGACCATGGGTAAAAGCCTCTCAATTTAAGGAGAGGGCCAGTAATTATTGAAGACCTTTTGAGAACTAATAAGGGATAAAGAGAGAGAACAGAAGGAGAAAGGGATCAGGTGGTCTCGAAAGTGGAGGGCACAGAATGAATGAGACAAGGGAGGTTTCGCAGAAGGGAGAAGAAAGGACACTCGTGGTGTAATTGGATGAACACTTGCAGCTGACAGGGTCTGCTCCTGAAAGTGACAGCTCTCTTCTTCTCCCTCTCAACATTAATAGGCCTCTTTAGTCTTTCCCCATGGTAATTGCACATCAACACAATCACCCTCGGATGCCAATATATAGCCCAGCGTCTTTATGACGAGACGCAAGATATATATTTTTTAAAGGCAGGTAAAGTTGCATCTGGATCATCTATTTTAAAACTTTTATCCCTGGCGATATGAATAAACACATGAGGATCTTCTCTCGGCTCTGTGTGCACAAAAATTGCCTTCCGCTGTATTGTTTTTCATTAAAAATCTCTTTGCTAAGGCAAAATTCTTATCTCCCTCACTTGTGGTAGTGGAGCCTGTATATCAGGGGGCTTTGTCGTGCCCCGCTTTGCTTTGGTGTGCCAAGCAAACACCTCTGTTCAAATGAGCATCCATTCATGTTAATGGGGTGTGGAATGGGTTACGGTTTTGAGCACCAGACATAATTTAATACTTAATTTGCATCTTTCTTTTTTAGTTCTTCTTATATTCCTTATTTTCATCTGGGTTTCTGTACATCCTCATTATTTGGATTTAACTTGTATCACAAGAGAGGAATAGCACTTCAAGGACGTTGCATACAGGAGACCGCCTAGTTAATGGCAAAGTTATTGCAAGGTACTGTTTCTCATGTGGGTTGCAGTGATAGTTGGTATCCTCCGTCTTTATCTAAGGTGCCACAAACAACAGTAAAATAAAAATTAAAAAAAAGGTTTGTTTCCTGTGAAATGTAGCATAATAAAGCAATGAAATGATGCTTTGCTTCCTTGTAAAGGCAACTAAATCTGTCATTGTGAGTAATTCATGCAATCCTTTTTATACATAATTCAGTCTTTGCAGTTTTAACCAGCAGTATCACATCTGGTTTCTAGGCACGGTCTTTGCAGTGGAATAAAATTAACAATGACCCACACAACTTGACCAGCCTGACCTGTAGGACCTTTTCTGGCAGCCGGTACTGGGCTAGCAGAAAATAGCACTCTGTAGCCATTTCTGTAATTGGAAAAGGCAATATTGCAAAACTCAAAATGTGGAACTTGCAGCTTAGATTTCCAATTCTTGTTGTTAATGCATAACTCCTCAGACATTAATGTTGTGGGGAAACACCTTTGAGGTGTTTGATATACGAGTGTTGAGGAGAAATTATGTTTACCAACATAATGATGATTCATATGCGTGTTCATTTTCTTGTGAAATATCTCGACCCTGTTCTCTCATTTCGCACAAGTGTTTGAGTTGCTGTGTGTCACGCTGAATCCTCACAGGACAAAGCTTGCAGCTTTGTGCTTCTGTGTTCTGTTTCCAAGTTTTTCCCGTGTTCACTCATTTTTGTTTTTTTGCTGCCGTTTTCTTCCAGAAAAAAAAAAAAAGGAGGAAAAAAGGATAAATGTAAGCGATTTGAACTGCTTGCTTGCTTTGGCAAAAGTCGCACTTCACAGGAAAGTTCACCTGCTTGTTGTTCTTGGTTCTGTTTTTCCTCCATACCCAAACTTTGAAGTGGGGACTTCTACACATGGAGGGGCACATGCTGCATGTTTTCAATGGGTTTGTGTCCTAACACACCTGCATTCACTGGAGGTGCCTTCATGGATGTCTGCAGAAAACTTAATAACAAACCACCAGTTACAATTAGTGTGAATTGAATACCGCAAAACCATGCAGAATTGTAGCCCTCAGGGAATGCCCATCTTTGCCTTAACCCCCACCAGTCAGCGCCGATGCAGCCGTCTCTGATTTCCTTTCTGCTAGTGGTGCTAGATTTTATTTTATTTTTTTATTCAATATCAAACTGATGACTGTGATGCTGTAATAATAAATAAATCTTGATTGAATTACCTTTTTCCCCTCGGGCTACTCAGTTTATTTTACAATCCCGTCATGTTCAACTTGTGTTAATTTCAATAGTTCCCACTCACTACCATTGAGATTTACTGTTATGGCCATCATGTATTCCATCTGTCGGTCGAATGACTTCTTTTTCATCACAGCTACTGCATCTCAAACGTGTGTTTGAGTGATGACAACAAGTACCCGCTGATCCTCTGCAGAATGACTACTCATGCTGCACAAGCAAAAGGCCACGGTTGAGGTGCTGCACTTGATGGGGTCGTCTTGAGCAGGCATTCAATGCTAAACAACACTCTGACGTGTGTTTTACTATCACATAATTTCAAAGGCAATGGTAAAGCTCATTAAGTTTCAAAACAAATCCTCTTTGCATGACATTCCTTCTCATTAAAAGTGGTTGCAGAAACCCGCCCCAAAAAATCTACAGTCGTTAAAAGAAAAGCCATTTGAAAACAGCTTGACATTTTCATTTTTAGTTTATGTATAGTTACATATAAAAACTAGAAGCACCCTCTCAGGTACACAACAAAACTCGGCCACTCACATATTTGTCAGGCTTTGTCTGAGTCCGTTCAAGCATTACCTGATTGCCTGGGATCATAGGATTTTCTCTGCAGAAGGCTGATATACCCAGACTGGAAGCCTTACTGGCTCACATTAATGCCAGCATGAGTTCACACAACTCTGACCCTTTTATGAAGGAGCTTTGTGGAGCATTGCTGGAATCCTCTCTGGCTGCTGAGTCCCAAGGGACTTTGTGTTCACTTCTTAGAGGTCATAGTTGAATAAAACCCCATGAAAATACTCATTAGCAACATCATACACGAACATTTATCTTTTTTGAATAAGCATTGAGTAAATATTTTGATAATTTTTTTTTTTTCTCTTTTTACAGAGTCACTTCTAAATGCTGTAGAAAGTTTGTAACACAAATGTCTCGAAGCCAGGAGAGTCATAAAGACAGGAAAGACATGCTGTTGAACAAATCTGTAAATGGTCTCCACCTGCAAGGCCAGAGTGTCCCTGGCTGGAGGCAGCAAGGAAATGTATTTCTATAATCTCTAACAGAGCTGAGAAAGGATATCAAACACCCTGCTCCTCTCTCAGATAGCATGCCAGAATTATAGGCATGGATGAAATCTAGCAACAAAGGAAACCTCCAACTTCCATCGGAAATTTGCTTGTAAAGCACTTTTTGACTGTGAAAAGGGTTATTCAGGTAGTCCTCCAGTGTGTGTGTGTGGGATGTCTTACTCTGAAGGGCAGAAAAGAGCTTCAAGATGCATGCAGCAACAGGGAAAAGCTGCCTTTTCCTAGCATTATGATTTTTGTTTCTTTTAATTGCTTTTCCCCCCCACAACATTTGTAGCACTGACTGCATTAAGAGTCTAAAAGAGAGAAAAATGTAATTACTAAATGACCTGAAGTGCAACAGTTATGGAAGCTGCAGACTACATTTAAAAACAAACCGGATATTGCAGATTAATAACATTTAACTTACACAAGAAGAGACAAAGCATGTGTGACTGTGAGGGGGGCTCATCCTCCTACACCATGAAACATTTGGGGCCATGCTAAATAAATATTAAAAAAAAGTAATCCCATGAGTTGACATGTGAGAACAAACAAAACTTTGGTACTTGTAGACAAAATATGTCCACCCAAGAGTCCCTATTATATGTTGACATGGACAGAGAGGAACAGACCTTTGCTGCTATTCACCACCAAAGAAATATTATTTACAAAGTGGAAAACACATGAAGTCTGTCTCCACCGAGGTCTCGCTATACGATGTGTTAATAATATGCTCCTTAATTCTGAGTGGCTGTCTCTGTATATATTACCGCTTGTGCCCCTAAAAAAAACAAAAATAGGCACAGATGAAAAACTGTACGCCTACATTGTAGCTACTAAGGGAGTAATTATAACTACAGAGGATACTTTGGAGTCTTCATTATATTGAATTATACTTTTGATGAATACATTCTATTAACTGGAGGATACTACACCATCACCTGCAGCATTCAAGATCAATGATGGGCATAAATAATGTGCGCTCACCTGCTGTGGAGTCTGACATGTGGAACAAGTCTGTGAAAACTTAACTTAACTTCTCATCTCATAAACCTAAAAGGTTCATTGGTACTTATTTGACATCGCCTATATACTCAGATATTGTTTGACACACAAATAACTTTGATCCACAGCTCTAAAACAAACGTTGTGATCAATTTAACATTAAATATAGAATATAATATGTAAAGGAAAGGTGCTTATTCTCAAATGGTGACTAATATAAATGTATGAGAGGGATTTGCACAGTGGGGTAGTGCTTATTCCTCATAGCAAAACTATCCTCGGTTCAAGCCTGTGTAATGCTAGGGGGTCTTTGTGTGTGGAGTTTGTATTTTTCCTCCATGCGTAGTCTTCTTCAGGTACTCTAGTTTGCTGCCAGATACCAAAAATATGCAATTGGGCCTGATAGGTGGACTTTAAATTGCTCCCAAGCGTGAGTGTGTGTGGTTGTCAGTGTCTCTGTGTTTGTGCTGCGATGGACTAGGTGCTGGTCCAGGCCCAGGGTGTATCCTTCCTTCACCCACAGTCAGCTGGGATCTGCTCCAGCACTCTGCAACTATGACTTAGATAAAATTAGATGCACTGATATAAAAGAGATGAGCAACTATGTCTTCACTATGCTTCACAAAACATTTGCATTTTTTTCTGAATGTCTTTAACAGCATATCTAATTAATTTGATTTGTATTTTCTTGGGGTTGCTTTTCTGTTTACTACATTCAAAATATCAGTAAGTTGTTCCATCAAATAGTGTATTTGGTGTTCTCTGTAGTTCTGATCTAAGCCAAACCACAGTCTGCACTCCTGAGCAGGTGGATTTTTTTTTCTTAACTAAAACCACTTTGATTGTGCTCTTTATCGCCTCAGCTGCTCAGGCAGCGCTGACAGCTGCCACATTGTCCACATTGTCCACATTGTCCACATTCCTTCTTTATCACCACTGACACACCTTTAGTTGGATGTAGCACCACCCCAGATGATGGGAAATCACATTTTTAAGACACCATGGGTGTAACGTCATTATTCTAAGAGAATCTTAGTGTAACCATGTTAGACTTTGATGATCTATTACCATGTCTTTTAGGACAAAGATATGCATGTCTTAATAAACCATCCATCCCTTGCTTTAAGGCGTGAGCCAGCTCCATATGGAGTCACTTCTTGGACCTGCCGTCATTGAATGTGTTTTCTCTGGATGGCCTGCAGCTCCGTCCTCTCTGTGCTGAGACATGGGCTCTTTAGAATCAGCAATGTGTTGTTTATCTCCTTCCTGCTGAGCTGCACCGAGGTGGTCCTAGTGGCTTTTCATTCTGCGCTACCGGGGGACAACCTGGTGCTTTAGTTTAGTCATACTCAGATGAGGTTACACCAGGTCACTTCATTTGCACTCGGGTACATTTGATTCTGTGGATACAGATGGGACAATTTAATTTCATTAGCTTCTATTAGGATTCATGAATGATATTCCACTTCCCACACCATCCTCGATATGAAGATTAGTTATACAAATAGAGTTTCACTCGTGTTTGAGGCCCTGCAGGCTGCCTTCGTTTCACAATCTCAATTTCCTAATCAGTCAGCCTCAGTCATCGCCTTTGTATTCTAAACAGATCTCCCACTCCATTTCCTGGCTCAACCCTATTTTCCCAGGTGTTGATATGGGCCCCGTGGCTGACCTCGGGTCCTTCTCAGACTACAGAAAGAGACATTCTATACAACTGGGAAACCAAGTCCATTCTTGAATGTATAATGAAGTCTAGGGTGTATACTTGTTCTAGTCTGTATTGGTTTGGCTTATCACTGCTGCCTTCAATATTTACAAACAAGGGAACTTTCTGACTGATTCAGTGAAGTCAAGCTAATCGACTTTTATATACTGATCCTTCGTGTTGCCAGGAGAAGCTATTCCCTTTTAACCACTCCAGACCTCAGCTTATATTGTGTATCTTCTCAAGAATGTGGTGTAATCTTTTTAATTAGTTTTGGGGTAGTTTTTGAGTTTGAAGAAAAAATTGGAATCAAACTGGGACAAACAGATTGCCAATAAGAGAAAAACATCAAAGTCCTCAAATGAAAAGAACAGCATTTAAGGATTACTTTTTTTGAACGTAATGGTATAAACAAAACAATCAATTAAAACAAGCTTTTGTCTTTTAGAGTATACTCTAGCTTCCTGATATGTACCTTTATTTTGGGCAAATGTAGTTTGATTGCCCTTCATGGACTGTGGCCTTGTCGTGGCGAAGGGCTTGAATGGTCTAGTGACCTTCAGAGCTATGATGTGTGGAGCAGATGGTCCTGGTAGGGTCACCCAAGGCGGCCAGGTCTGGAGTGTAGGCCCAGACAAACACGTCCAAAACTCACCCATGCAAACGGTACTCAGAAGATCATGTACCCTACCAGGACGAAGGTCATCGTGACACACCCCTGCAGCCAGGCGGGGAGGTGTTGTTTGCCGGCGAGCGCCTGGTGACCGGGTAGCCCACGTGTCCCAGTCGGGCACAGCCTGAACAAGAGACGTGGGAAGGCCACGTGGGCCCACCACCTGCGAAGTCCAACATGGGGGAACCATACTCCTCGATAAGGGATGGTCTCTCTCCTACTCGCACAGGGCGAGAGGCACCGGGCGGATGTGGGTACACTCACAAGTCCCCAGCTGACATCCACACAGTTGGAGTTCGTCCCGATGGACGAGAGGGTCGCCTCCCTGCGGCTTAACGTTGCGGGGAGGAAAACTCTGACTGCTGTTTCTGCTTATGCACCAAACAGGAGTTTTGAGTATTCGGCCTTCTTGGAGCAAGTGGGCGAGGTAGTGGAAAGGGCACCACTGACAGACTCCGTAGTCTTACTGGGTGACTTCAATGCTTAAGTTGGCAATGACCGGGTAACCTTCCATTGTGGAAGTGGCTATGCACAGCCGTGGACGGAAGCTCGTCGGTGACTGTCATGGCAGCAACCCAAGGACACGCTGGTGGACACCAGCAGTCCAAGAAGCTGTCAAGCTGAAGAAGGAGGTCTTTAGAGCCTGGTTCGCTCAGGGGTTTCCGGATTCAGTGGACAGATATCAGCGGGCTAAGAGGGCTGCAGCTGTAGAGGTGGTAGAAGCACAATCTGCAGCATGGGAGGAGTTTGGTGAGGCCATGGAGAAGGACTTTTGGATGGCCTCAAAGAGGTTCTGGGGCACCATCCGGAGGCTCAGGATGGGTCGGAGGGGTCTATCTCAAACTGCGCTCAGCAAGAGTGGACATCCTCTGACCTCGAATAACGATATCCTCCGGAGGTTGAAGGAACACTTTGAGGATCTCCTGAACCCGGTGGACATGCCATCCTTACAGGAGGCAAGGCCTGAGGCTTCTGGTGTGGCCTCGTCCATTTCCATGGTGGAGGTCACCAAACTGGTTAAAAAATCTCCTTGTGGCAAGGTGGCAAGGCCCCAGGACTGGACGAGATATGCCTGGAGCTGCTGAAGGCCCTGGATATTGTGGGGCTGTCCTGGTTGACACACGTTTACAGTATCGTAAGGCTCTTGGGTACAGTACCATCCGACTGGCAGACTGGGGTACTGGTCCCCATCTTCAAAAAGGGGGACTGGAGAGTGTGTGCCAACGATCAGGGCATAACACGTCTCAGCCTCCCCGGGAAAGTCTATGTGGGGTTACTGGAAAGGAAACTCTCAGATACAGAAGGAACAATGTGTATTCCATCCTGGCCGTGGAACAACTGACCAGCTCTTCACCCTGACCTCCGCCAGGGTGTCGAGGTGCAGCCAGGTGCAGGAGGGCGTCATGTCGAGGGGCTGGAGGGTGACGTCTCTGCTCTTTGCGGATGACATTGTCCTTCTGGCATCCCATGAGGGCATCCAGTGATCGCTGGAATGGTTCGGAGCTGAGTGTGATGCGGTCCAGCACCTCTAAATCTTAGTCCATGGTCTTCTCACGGAAAAGGATGGAATGCCCTCTCCAGGTAGGGGAAGGGGTGGACTTTCTCTAGGTGGAGGAGTTTAAATATCTCGGGGTCTTATTCACGAGGGATGGGAGGAGGGATCGTGAGATCGGCCACAGGTTCTGACAGGCGGCTGTAATAATGCAGTCACTGTTCCAGACCGTTGTGGTGAAGAGTGAGATGAGCCATAAAGCAAAGCTCTCTGTTTACCAGTCGGTCTACATCCCCACCCTCACCTATGGTCATGAACCTTGGGTCATGACCGAAAGAATGAGATCGCGGATACAAGAGGCTGAAATGAGTTTTGTCTGCAGGGTGGCGGGTGTCACTCTTTGTGATAGAGTGAGGAGCTCAGCCATCCGGGAGAGACTCAAAGTCGAGCCGCTACTCCTCCACATTGAGAGGGGCCAGCTGAGGTGGTTCGGGCATCTGATTAGGATGCCCACTGGTCGCCTCCCTTTCGAGGTCTAAATGTCTGAATGTAATCTTACTGATCATAAAGTTAAGTCAACTGAAATTCATTGTACATTCAAATACACTTTTGTATTATCAAGTCTAAAATAATGTGACATTTCCCTTGTGTGCAAAGTAAGCGCCAGTAAATGTTAAATATGTACAGATTAATACAACATTTTCACAAGATTACATGATAAAATAATACAAATTGGCCACTGTATATTATTCTAAAGTCACCGTTAGTCATTGCATTTGGAATACGCAGCATTAGAAATTAGAAATCTCTATATGCATGTTTCAAGAAAAATACGAAAAACATTTCATCATACCATCAGCTCAGAGTTGGCGAGGCGCTACCTTGATAAGAGACCCTCATAAACATTCAGTCATCAGACAGTGGATGTTGTGAACGTGCTGTGCATGGTGAGAAATGTTTGCCCTCTCATCTTATTCAGTGTGACAAACCCAGTAGTGGTGTCTTCGATTGCATTCTGTCTGCACATCTTTTTTTTTATCGCTCCTCTCATTTCAGAACACCCCAAAAAATGAATCTGGCACCTAACTTATATCAACATGCTGACTCATAACATATCAAAAGGCATCATCATTCTTCAATTTCAGTAAATATTACAAACTTCCTAATCATTTGATGCCCGGTATAATGGAAGCAAACACATGGGCTCCAGTGAATGATGCCATTATGGTAAAGACCCTTAGTTTCTACTGCAGTTCATAGAAACTACTTCTCCTTTGCTCACCTTCCCTATGACACCTGCTCTGATGTGATAAGACATAAAAAAAAGACCCTCGTAAAGAGTTGACATCAAGAAAGAAGAGTCATAGAAAGCTATGGTCATCATCATATACAACGATCTTGTTATAGAAATTTGTGCAGCCATTCCCTCAGTCCGAAATAAATGTTTAAGGATTATAACCTACTTCTTATCATTTTCCATAAGACCGCTGACATCCTTGTTACAATCATTAGTTATGATGATTCATTTGGAAAAAGGTGAATAAGTTTAATTGAAATCTGAATAACTATGAAGCTATGAAAATATATATTTGTATACTTTTCCAAGCAGATATCCTTTGTTTTATATGAATCAAGGAGTTCATAATGGTTCAGATGTGAACTGCTACCTCTTTACCAACCTGTTCTTATTTATTCACACTGAGCATGAGAATGTTTCAGTTGATTCTCTCCGTCGTGATTTATATTTTTACACGTTACAGACAAGCCATGTTCTGTTCCCTCGATGACTCACAGGAGGAGTGCTTGTCAGAAAGCTGACACATAACACTAATTGCTCCTTTTGTAATTATAATTACCCTCATGATTTTCTGGTGTTGGTTATAAACGCTTCAAAATTAGGTGGGATGGCAAATCCCTGGAAATATAATTATAAAGTACAAGCCACAAAGAGTCAACAGTGAAAGCTTAATTTAATATTTGCTTAACTAATCTACAAACAACATCTTCAAAATAATCTGTTAGGATTAGGAAAGATTCCTGACCTTGTCAAAACAAATCCAACAAAATAGGCCACAATGCAAAGATGTTTACAGCATAAAAATGTGATTATTATTAATTTTGCGCTGTTGGTATGAGATCATCCACCTAGAGTATAATCATCACCGATGGTTTTTTTTTGTTTTGTTTTCTTTAGCCCGCCGCCCTGAAGAGATGATGTTGATAATACTATTCTAATGAATTTAACCTCTGTCTTTACAGAGAAAAACTTTGGTCATCTGGTAAACATCTGTTTTCGATTGCCTCATGAAGTCTCTAATGATAACACCATGTAAATAGCCGTATGTGCGAGCAATGCTCTTATGACATCACTGTCTCGCTTGTTTTGTTTACCTCACTGCTGGCAAGCCCAGGCAGCCAGGTTTCAATATATCCTTTGTCAATATTTCTAGGGAAGGATTTACATCAATTTTAGGCCCCAGCATTCTCCAAGCTCCCTTGTACTTCTAAATGACTGTAATTTCATAGCAGTTTCATCTTAGTGAAGAAATTGTCATGCTGTTTTCTCATTCAATACAAATGAATTATTTAACCTTCCAATTCATCTTTTACGGTTTCCATGATCAGATTATACAACTAGTGATTTGATGTGAAAGCTTTTTTTGGGGGGGAATAATCAGACTTGCTGGGTTCATTTTGCATGTCTTTACAGTCACTGAACTCGTGCAGACAAGAGATACAAATTAAAAAAAAAAAAGGGCAAGTGGGGTAAAAGCAGGAATTAATAATAAATCAAGTGATACAGTGTTAATAAAACATACCAGTAAAACTGCCAATCCCATCCCTATTTTCTTCCTGTCAGTCCCTGATGGACGTCAGAGACCCACTATCTCGCTGTACTCCGACATATCCCTCTGCCTTGGAAGGAACAACAGATCAATCAGCGTTGGATAATCAATGCTGGCCTGAGAGCAGCTGGGGAAGCCAGGAAAAAGTCTAATGTTTTAGTTTGTTATTGTAGGGAACAGCCAGGCGTGATGTTTGTATGTAAAGGCCTCTGGAGTATGAGGATTTAATTAACCAATGACAGCTGGGATTTCTACAAAGCATACCTCGGAAACCCTGGGCCTCATCATTCTATCTCAGGTCAAATCAGCATGGACATTGCTGCCAAATCCCATTCAGATCTAGTACTGAGTTGTCCTTCACTTTTCCACCGAGTATGTCAAAGCACTGTCATGACTGTAGCTGGATAAACACACTCATTTGAACCAATGAAGTTTGATGTTTCATGTTATCTGTATACTGTGGACTGTCTGGTTTCTTTGATTTGTGGCCATTGGAGGGAAAAGTTGATGGAGGCTGGGTTAGTGGTATGTGAAATGTGATGGCTGTTCATTTTCTGACAAAAATATAACAAACGACTGAAGATAGCTACAATGGCACGCTACTACCATCTGGTGGTAAAATGTGTTTGCCACCTCCAGTGGCACCGCCAGTATACGCTCAGCATAAACATGATGTACATACCCACAACTTCACAAAAGGGCTATTTTGGATGTTCAGTAAACAAGGAAAGTGTGCATGAATAAACATTGCTGAAAATCTGCTTTTGTTACTTAAGATGGTATTTTACCTCTAAGGTCTCTGAACAGATGTTACACAGTCTCCATGAAAACAGAATATGATAATGACTTAAATTATAAAGAAAAAATCTCATTTATAATCATGCAGACATATTTAAAGGTGAAAAAAGAGTATATTTATTCAGGAGCTACCCAAAATGCAACCCAAAAGAACATAACACAAAAACAGCAAAACCCAACACAGACCAGCATGGATACTAATAGTATCAAGTTTTCATTAAAAGAAAGGTCAGAAAGGCTTTAATTTGATTGTTGGTTTTTTTTGTTGTTGTTGTGGTTTCAAGTAGTACTCAGCCACAATGCATCATATTAACAGATGTTTCCAATATAATGGCAGCCTCTGAAGCAAACATGAGATGTGAACGTAATGGATATCTCACTATCCAAAGTAATCTAGGTCAAACCATGTCAACAACACACTTAAAGTTAACATATTTCATGTGATAGCATGGTGTGTGAATATGATGCTCTAAAATCTAATAGTGGAACCTTTCGACATAAGGTAATTTCTTGTATTCTTGTGTGGTCTGAGTAAAATCATGTAGCATTTTGGAAGAAAAATACAACAGAGCAGTCCATAACTGGAAGCTAGGATAGCAAACACCTCTGTGACTGTTGAGTACTTCCCCGGAGAGCTAATGTAGGCGGGAATGAATGCAACCCACACAGCACAAAAAATGAGCATACTGAAGGTGATGATTCTGGCCTCGTTGAAATTGTCAGGAAGTTTTCTCGCCAGAAAGGCCAAAACAAGGCAGAGGCAGGCCAGCAGGCCTATGTAACCCAGGACCAGAGCAAATGCTATGTATGAGCCTTCGTCACACAAGAGAATGACAATCGCACTCTCACGCGGCATCAGTCGACGTGGAGTAGGAGGAGCAACAACCAGCCATACTGTACAGATGACTGCCTGCAGGAAAAAAAAGAATATGTTAGCATTGGTATATCTTTGCATATATAATTGTTCTATGATTGTTAAAGCCATGCACCGGTATAAGTGGTTACCTGGACAAGTGTACAAAAGAGGATGATTGCCTTCTGTTGTGCTGGCCCGAACCATTTTATGACACTACTGCCTGGAAGAGTGGCTTTAAACGCAATCAGTACAACTATGGTTTTTCCCAGAATGCAAGAGACACAAAGAACAAAGGTGATCCCAAATGCTGTGTGTCGCAGCATGCAGGACCACTTAGAGGGCTGGCCAATGAAAGTCAGAGAACACAGGAAACACAGAGTCAGTGAGACGAGTAATAGGAAGCTCAGCTCAGAGTTGTTGGCCCTGACAATGGGAGTGCTTTTGTAACAGGAGAATATAATGACCACAACACAGGTGCTGAAGGAGCCAATGAGGGATACAGCCATCAGGGCGATACCCATGGAGTCACTAAAGGAGAGAAATTCCACCTGCTTAGGGATACAGGCGGTCCTGTCCGCATTGGACCAGAACTCTGGGAGACACTTCACACACTCTATGGCATCTGAGGAACAGACAAGAAGGCCTGAGCTTATTCACTGGAACTTTTTATAATGCATTGTTATAATGTAAGTCCGATACTCAAACAAAATACGGGCAAACGTGCTTCTCTCACCAGTCTGATTGCTAATCTCCCCAGCTGCACAAACCACACAATCATGGCAGCAGACAGGGAAGTTAGGTCTGATTGCCTTTCTGGTACCTGGGGGACAAATGTTGCTGCAAACTGACAAGGGAACCTACGCAAAAGAGGAAACACAAGCTACACCAGTCACTTGAGGAAAATATTAATCAGAAAATATTGATTCGCAAAATGTAATAACGTAATAAAAATCCTTACTCTGGTTTGGTTGCCATTCCACAGTATGTACTGTTCTTGAATCTGAAGTTTTTGGTTGACCATTGTGCTTGTCTCATCAAATTTGCCAATTGTGATGAACTCCATTTCTCCGTTTTCTCCTAGCTGCCAGTTAACCAGGTCATACATGGCTGTAGGGTCCCCATTCTCATCAAACTTAATTTCATCCCCAAATGAGGTTAGGTATCTCACCTGCTTTATGGAATGAAGCAGCTAACGGGAGAACATTTAATGATCATTTTGTGGAAAAGTTACTTTTCTTAATTAAGATGCAGAAAGTAGACATTTGTACGGTTACCTTCCAAGGCTGTATCGTATCGACATCAGGACAAGTCTGCTGAGAAACTGGTCCTTCTCCTTTCACACAGCTTCTCAGTGCCTTGAGTCCATGAACAATGGCATACACAGCTTTATAGACATTGTATGAAATCCTTAGCTGTGACACATCTGAATAGATATTTGTTATGCTACTCAGATTCTCTGTTCCGGTGCATGGAGGTTTGCCCATGGTATCGTTCTCCTGACCTTCTGCTCGTCTACCCAAGCTGCACTGAAACACCTCCTCCCAGAAAGGGGCCAGGAAAGGATCTGCATGTGCGTCTGGGCTGGAGGGTTTCAAGCGAAGCAGGAAGTCTTGCAATCCTGGTATGTCTACTCGCCGAATGGCAAATCCCATTGAACCCTGGAGGATCTGATGGTACTTTCTTGGAGTAGAGAGGACGGCAGCTGTGCTCCAAGCCTCACTTGCCAGCCACTGAATTCCAGTGAGCCCCATTCTATTTTTGAGAAATATATACAAGACAAAGAAATTTAAATGAAGATAAATCTTCAGGGTAATATGGAAACAGTGCAGGTTGAGACAGAATTAAAACAAGTGTCTTACACACCTGAGAACTTCATCAAACAAGGCTGCTGCATCTTGTTCCACTGCAAATACAAGAATTACCCGAGCACCAGATGACTGGATGTTGGAAATGATGGATGAAATGGCAGCCTGTGCTCGATTCTTCGGGATGATCTCATGAAGGGCAACACAAGCACCTAACTTTCTAACCTAAGAGGTCATTACAAGAGATACAGTGTTTCTTTTTTTCATCATTATCATTACTATTATTATTGCTTCAAAAGCAACAATATAGTGATATATTAGATTTATGTGGGTGTGACCCACCTCGTTTGCAAATATGTTTGCCCCACCACGGCCATAGGCATCATCTCCTGCTATTACACCAACCCAAGTCCAGCCAAAATGCTTCACAAGTTGTACCAGTGCATCTACCTAGAAATAGAGAGGGGGAGGGGTCAGAGAAAGGCATATACAATTCATGATATTGAAATCTGTGTGCGTGTGCGTGCGCGTGCGTGCGTGTGCGTGCGTGCGTGTGCGTGTGTGTGTGTGTGTGTGTGTGTGTCTGTGTGTGTGTGTGTGTGTGTGTGTGTAGCCTATATGTTGTCACTAACCTGGAAGAAGTCACTTGGCATAGTCCTTAAAAATGCAGGAAACTCCTTTTTGTCACTGAGACAGGCACAGCTGGAGAAATAGCTGACCTGAAACCAAAAAAGCGATAACTTATTCTTCATAGAATACAATGATTCGTGTCCAGCATTAAAACAGCTGCATCTGAAACACAATACATAAACCGTTGATCTTTCCTGGTGGTGCTATATAAATATATAAAAATAAACACACACACACACAAAAAAAATAACAAAACAATCCCTGCACCAGAGCAATAAAGTTGCATGCTGGGGTTGAAGATAAGACAAATTTACCTGTGGAACGTGGAAGACTCCCAGGAAACGAGCTACTACCAGCGACTGAGTTGAGCCGCCGTCTCCTATCACTGCAGGTACAGTGCCACGACAGCTTCCTTCAGTCTGTGTTTTTCCATCAACTCCTGCACCCTTATCACTTCCCATTAACTCCACAGCAGCCTTCAGAGCTTGATGTGGTGTACTGCATGAATCATAGATCTTATAGCCAAGGGTGATGTTGGGAAGAAGTCTGCTGTCTCTGTTGATCTCCTCAATGGCAAAGATCATAGTTTGCATCCAACGAAATGTCCGGAAATTAAATCTGGATGACACAAAAATGAAGAGAAAACAAGAGACATTTTTTTTTCCAACATAATCAGTGTGGTGAAAAGAGTAATAATGTCAAAGACTAATTACAAGTAGCTGCAGGTACACTTTTTCTCAAAGCTGTTTACCTGGTGCACTGTGTGGGAGGAGGCATGAAGGTGAAAGACAGGCTGGGCTCCACCACGCTGTCATGAAGCGAGAAGAGTCCTCCCAATGTGATGTCCCCCTTTTTCTCCAATACAGGCAGGGACACAGAACCAGAAATTAATTTGCATTGCAGAGTCCCCTCTTGGTGGGAGTCGAATGCCAAAATCCCACAGCACAGGAGGCTGAAAAGCCCAAACGTCATCCTTCTACATGAACGACTTGGCTCAACCGATCCTTTGAAGAAAATATTCATCCTCTCCTTTGAAATATATCAGCACATGTCTTTGATAGTCCATTTGAGCTCATACCGGCTTAGATAATAAATCCAAGCTGTGCATAAGCCTGTAAAACAACCATGGTCAGGTGAAAACAAGTGATAAGATACATTAAACAATATTAGAATTCAGATGAAAGCACGATATGCACCAACATATAATGTCAATGCAGTGTTGCTGTTATTACCAATTACCAATTATAAAATATATAATCAACGTAATGCTATACAGACACAGACACCTTAACATTACCATCTCCTCTATCTCACAAATGCATGAATAATCTTCCGACTCCTTAATGACAAAAACAAGATGCCTCCCAGGCAGCCTAATATATACACTAACCTGGGTAATCTGAAAGCTGTCAGACCGACAACATCTCCCCTAGGCTCTGATCAATGGAAAAGAACCTCCAATTTCACAGTAAGTTACAATAACAAGGAACTGGAACGAGCAGTGGACCATAATAGAGGAGGACATGAGCTGTGTCACTTCTCAGCTTTCTGCCTGACTAGGCCTTATTCATCCGTCAGTGATCTGAAGAGGCAGACAGTCGTCCAGTGTCACCAGGGGCGGTTCAACTACACTGCATAACCTTTCAAACACACACACACACACACACACACACACACACACACACACACACACACACACACACACACACACACACACACACACACACACACACACACACACACACACACACACACACACACACACACACACACACACACACACACACACTCACTCACTCACACACAGCCATGTTTTCATCACTTCAGTAGGCAGCATAAAGTTTGTATTTGGTGAAACTTAAGATACATCAGGCTATAAGCACGGCTTTTCTGACTTGCTCAAATAGTGATTCCTACAAACGTAATGGTGGAATCATTGAAAACAATAGTTGGCCGTATCAGAATGATTATCGTATTGGCATTTATGTATACAATTAATCTTCGTCAAAATGATAGCTTCATATAAAATGTGCATGAATGGCATTCAAAGGGGTGTGTAACATGGGAGCATTGATGAGTCATTAGGGTGTTAATTATATCATTGTCAGGATAAAGCCTGCAGGCAACACAACAGAGGTATACAAAAAAATCACATGTTGTGCTGCCCCGGGTCATATAGGGTTTCTTATTCACTTAATATGTCCCTGTGTGATGTGCAAAAGCGGAAGGAATGATTTGCTCAAAGACTGTATGCTTAGAATTAGGTTACCTTTGTTCCCTTTTCTTGCAGGATCCAAGACTCAAAGGATCAGGCGCTCTCAAGAGAAAGGGTCAGCCCTGTTGTTTCTGAAAACGAGCTGATTAGAAGTGGAAATTAATGAGATTGCAATTGTGTTCACAGTTGTCCTCTCAATGAAATGCATGTGAAGATAATTGAAGCCCCAGAGAATTTTGGTGTTCCACTCTGTTTTGTTAGCCTTCCCAATGTTCGACAAAAAATACGATCAAAAACAGCGGAAAGAGAAATAGAAGAGCATAGCTGCAGTTTTATTGCTGGGTGGCGAGACTATTCATTTCAATCGACAAGAGTTGGCATAATAATTAAGATGGGTTACGAGACAAAAACACGTCTGTCACACAAATGGGAGGAGGTACAGTCACAGTGAGACAAACTAAGAAAGACAGATGGCAGTAATTACGGGTAACCTCCAGTGATTATTTATGTGTGATATAGCAGTTTATTTTTCCAGAAAAGATGTACATCAAACGTATTTGTCTTTGTTGAAAAAAAAATCAAGTAAAATATTTCTGCTTAGGATCAGTCAATCAAACTATGTGCTTTGAAAAACATACACAATCCTATACAGGAGGGAGGTCACTCCAAGTCTGGAGTTGACTAAAAGAAAGAAAGAAAGAAAGAAAGAAAGAAAGAAAGAAAGAAAGAAAGAAAGAAAGAAAGAAAGAAAGAAAGAAAGAAAGAAAGAAAAAGAAAGAAGTAAGAGAAATAGCCAAAATAAAATGTGGCCTGTTCATTGCAAAGATATTATTAGTGCTTTGTTGAAAGAAACACGAGATTGTGATTTAAGAAGAGTGTCAAACAGAAAGTGTCCCGGTGGGCTCAGGAGACCGTTGAACTGACAGACAGACTCTTGTGGAAGGGTCAGAGAGGTGGAAGCATTTGTGGCTGCAGAAGTAAAGACTATGGTCAGTCCCTGCAGAGTGGAAAATTGGATCAGTGGCTGACCACAACCATCAAGACATCATCCCGCTGAGGCCCCCCCGAGGAACTGGGTTCAATGGTCCCTGACTGCTAGTGTTTAAAGCCATGGCATGCAGTGAAGTGTAAGTGGGGATGAGAGTCGATAACTCCCCAGCCAGAGACCTCAACGCTTAATAGCTCCATTCAGTTTTGGAGCGACTTCCTGCTCCAAATGAATGCGATTAGGTATCTGCAAGAGCTTGCTCAACAGTTCCACATGCAGCCTGGAGCTGTGTAAGCAATTATGTGAAAGCTGTAACCAAACTGTTCTGGACCAAGAGGATTGAGAAGAAAGACAAAACTCTTGACTATCCAGTCAATCTACGTTAAGATCTGTATTTTTTGCTTCTGAGTTTCAGGGCCAAGCTGCCACGAGGAGTTTTCTTTGCGGGATGACTGCAGGATGAGGTACTGGGCTGGGGAAGTTCAGTTCATGCTGTTTGGATGTTCTTTGGCTTTCCCAGCCATGTCAAATCATCAGCCCGCAGCGCAAATTAAAAATGTGGAAAATGTTTAATATTTCATCCTTCTCCTTCCAACTCAATAAGGCTGGAGTTCTGAAAAGGATGGAAAAATCTTCCAAACCTTCCAAAACACTTCATAACAGCGCAGTCTTTATCAAGCGTATTATATGCCCTCTTGTTTATCTTGGCATATTGAAGTCGGGTCATGCTTAAAGGAAGCATCACTTTCAGCAAAGTTAGAAGGAAAAAAATGCTGGAAGAAAAATGTTCTTCTCGTTAGGTGCAAAAACGTTGTTCATCAGGTTTTTTATTAGAAATCAAAAGTCAAAACAGTTCATTCAGATTAACCCCCTGTCCTCCAATGCTTCACTGACTGCACTAAACATAAGCATTTTTAGCGATACACTCAGATTTTTGCATAACTGTACTTTTTCCTTCTTCAATTCTGCCATACTCCATTCTTCCCATTTCGACCCTGTCCCAGGGGTCTGCAGCCCGTGGCTCGAGAGCTACTTGTGGCTTCTGAGCTCCTCTGTAATTGGCTCCACAAAGCTATCAGAAAATTTAATGTGTAAAAAAAACATGTTTCATTTCAATTGCACATTAAACAATTTATTTTTAACACTTATCTTCTGGCTAAAAATGTCGACAACAACAACAGAAATACGTTGAAAATGCTAGAATTGCTAAAATGCCAAAGGGAATCTTAAAATGCCTCAAATCAGTACAAGCCAAGGAAGAACAGACACAATTTCAAAAGAGTCAAAATGGCGATAACAACTAACCAGGGAGGAAAGCCAGCCAGGTCCGCTACTGAACACGGTGCCCAACACAGCCAAAACAACTAAAAATGTCATTTGGGAAAAAAAGAAGTTAAAACCATTAAATGAACTTCCAAAAAATATGTCAAATGTTCTAAATTGTAGTAGTGAAATATCCTATATGTTGTTATTCTTATTCTTAAATATTGCAGCTCCAAACATACTTTTTGTGATAGAAAACGGGTCAAACTGGCTCTTTTGGACGCCTGTCCTGTCCTAATAGGTCTGTCAAAATAAGAACGATTAAAAACCAAAAATGGCAACACAAAGAGAGCAACAGTTCAGGATTAATGAGGTAATTCTTTGAGATATTTTCAATTTTGGATCTCGACTTCCTGAATGAAGCACTTTTAAAAACAGCTTTTAATGTAACAATAACACCTATATGATGAAGAAAAACAGGTAAAAGGTGCTGGAGTGCTTAGATTGTACTGTTCCCTATACTTGTGTAGATGCATGACAGAAACACACCACCGACTGGTGGCCTGGCATGCACAAGGTTTTCAAATGTGCCTTATCTTCTCCCTACATTAAACATAAACAAGTCAGTAGCACACAAGTCTCTCCAGAAATTGTAGCACTGGTTTATTTCTTTGTAATTTCACTATCTTTTATATCTATCTATAAGAACATTCACTGGTGCCTATTTATTGACATTTTTTTGGGTTTGAACTAAATATGAATCATTGTCCGTGAGCAGGATTTCTATGGAAATAATGAAAGCCCTCAAAATTTCAGCCTTGTCGTCATTATAGTGTGAAGCGTGTGTTTTTCTGCTTTGCTTTGGCAAAACATGTTACTTTCCCAGTCAGTTTGCCTACATTATGCAATTTACTGTAAGAAATCCCATTCAGGATGTTGAATTATATAAATCACACCGCTGACAAATTAAGTTTTGAGTTGTCCACCTTTGGATGAAATACAACCACATATTGATTTATTGATTTTTGAGAACCCTGCTCAAGACAGAAAATGGCCACTGTGACACCTACAAGAATTGCGACATAAAGATGTAATGATGTTATCATTTCAAACGGAAAAATAAAACTTTTTTGCCCAGCTCAAATAATGGCTGGCATTTAAATCTTGCTGTCAAGTTTTAGGAAGTAATTATCATTTAGTTTGATTATTTTATTTATTTTTATTCAAACTTTCTTTACCAAGGTTATTTAATTGAGAATAGAATCTTCAACGGGGACCTTCCATACAATGAATGATTTGATAAATGTTAAAGATTCAGCTGCTAGAAACAACGACTAGACATACTGTGTTGTGAAGTAAATTCTGTTACACGGTCAACAGACAGG
Organism: Lipophrys pholis; assembly: GCF_963383615.2. Classification (NCBI taxonomy): domain Eukaryota; kingdom Metazoa; phylum Chordata; class Actinopteri; order Blenniiformes; family Blenniidae; genus Lipophrys; species Lipophrys pholis. Next base: position 13,192,363 of record NC_137627.1, on the reverse strand, counting down.
CTGAAAAACAACAACAATAACAACACCTTCAGATCAGACATCTAGTATGTAAGTGTGTTCTTTGATTTAGCGTATTATTTGTGTTTTAAACAGCATGATGTATTTTTTAATATTGATATTACACACACACACACACACACACACACACACACACACACACACACACACACACACACACACGCACAAACACTTGGGAAGCACTTAAGCTTGTTTTTGTTTTGTGCAGCATTTGAAAGGCAGGTGGTGTCATGACATCATTTTGAACCTGCCAATGTACCTGTTTACCCAGGGGGGGGGCTGCCGGGGAATCAGGGGGCCAGCTGGGCAAGCAAAGACAAGAAACTGTTTCCGATGTGACTGATGACATCTGCGCCTGAGGCGACCAAACAAGGAGGCTCACCAGGTGTCGAGATGGAAGTTAATTAATTCTGAGTTCTAATTGAAGGTGTTTTCAGCTTTTCAAAACAAACCCCCCACACATTAATTACTGAGACTCTTGAAGAATCGCCGTTCAGCCTCGGCTACTCTTAATTAGTTTCGTATCCAAAAGATGAGTTATTTTCTTTGTCTTCTGGAAAGAGCAAACCTTCAAAACACGTAACTAATGCTATAGCGAAAGCCATTTCTCACTTCTTTCTGATATCGGGGTGTGAAATAAAAACATGGAAGGTTTGCCAATGTCAAAACTTTTGACCTGGTTTTCTGTAAAATATGAATTCAAACTTATTATCTGCAAATGATGAGTTGTGAGTCGCTGGTTCAAGTCCAGGATGGATTTGAGGGTCTTTCTGTCTAAAGTTTGCTTTTAATTTTTCCGTCAGTTGCTGTGGCTTTCTCCCAGAGTCCAAAATGATAGATTGGAGGATTTGGAAATGTACACCATATTTAATTGATGAAAGGACATGAAACATGAAAATAAAGCATGGCACTATTTAGTGAAAACGTCGACTCACTTTGAATTACATGGCGGCTGTCCCAAACGTTTTGAATTTACTTACACAGAGATATCGATCTCTGGAAACGAATCTCACAGAATAGAATATACAGTATAAAGATGGCAACAGTTCAGAAATACATTTTTGGACGAGTTAACCATATTTTATCATTTCCAAGTTTCCTTGGAATGCTTTAAAAGCATCTCTCGCAGTGCCCCTAGCTGACTTTATCGTGTCTGGGCCAAGAATTAAAATGACTTGGCTGCAATCAATAAAATGAGCTTACAACCTTACATTCAACTGGTTTTTGCTAATCTGATAAGGTCTGATTGCAATTTCAGTTGGCTGTGTGGAGGATTTAATTTTCCAGCTGAAAAAACAGCTCTTTCAGGATCATGCAAACCTGCAGCACAGGAAAAAAAAAATATCACAAATTGCTAAATTCATACGGCCTTCAGAATGATAATGTTTTGCTCAAATCATCAGCGGCCAGTGAAAGATACCGTGTTTAGTAAAAGGCGCTCTGCCTTATCGACTCTGCCGGTTGTCCATCAGACATAGACATCCAGGGCAGAATGAAAAGATTTTTACCACAAAAGATGACCTTAACTAAGTCCTCGTGGTTCTTTTTCAGCAGATGAAAGATTTTCTTTTCACATTTGGTCCCTGTGGGAGTTTCTAGTGGCACTTCACAACAGATTAGCCGTCTCTCTCTTCGTGAAGGTCACCCTCTGAGTTTTGAAGCACGGGGAAATTTGTGACCACTTTAATCATGTTTACGGCTGTGGAGGGAGCAGAGGCCTGTTCTCCTCAGCAGAGACTTACTGAGGAAAATGCTCCAAATTAATTTACGCCGCATGCGTATGGGCAGCTCTTCACACTATAAACTTGTTCAAGACATTTAATGGTGGTGGTGGTGGTGGTGGTGGTGGTTGGGGGGGGGTAAATTACCGAAAATTAGAGTCAAGATTCACATGGGAAAATTGGAACTGTACATAACGCAGAGGTTGGTGCTCTTGCCTCACAAAGAGGCCCTTCTATATCTCCCTGTGCAAAAGCATGCATTTTACCCAGGCAAAGATAATCTGCTTCAGATTAACTGCTCGTGTGTGAAACTGTTTTGCCCTGTTATGGACTGGTGATCTGTCCAAGCCCCAGGGATAAAATCAGAAAACTGTGTGTGTGTGTGTGTGTGTGTGAGTGGGTGTGTGTGTGAGTGGGTGTGTGTGTGTGTGTGTGTGTGTGTGTGTGTGTGTGTGTGTGTGTGTGTGTGTGTGTGTGTGTTTTCTGTTAGTGGCTTAAGCAACACGTTTCCCTTGATGCATTGTGATCTGTGCATTGCTCCACAGTTCACAATTTCAGATTAAACTCTGCTGTACCATTCTTTAAAATGCTTCACTCCTTAAATAATATTCATTTTAATTGAGTCTTTTGGATAAAACAATACGCGTCCGAGTGCCTCGACATGTGTTTCATAATGATGCAGTTTACTTTACGGATTTAGTTTTCACAATTGGATTTGTTTTCATATGTTTTGAGCTCTTATCCTATATGTTTAGGTTTGGATTTATATAAAAAGGTGTATTCAGTTTATATAATGACATTCTACCTTTGAGTTGTATTTTGTTCAACACAAGCAGGCTGTAGTGTACTGTTCTCCTTGGATAGAAAAACAAAAATATGGCTCTATAAATTATGTCTCCTCTTTATTTTGTCAAATAATTTTCTAATAACTTGTTTACAAAATTAGCATCTTTTTTAAAAAGCATTTCATTCATGTCTACCATCCTCTTATAGTGTCCAGAAGCTTTCAGGAAAGACGTTTCTCTCACTTTACATTTAATAAGGATAAAAATAAAAAAAAATTAAAAAAACGTATATTCATCTTGTTTGCTGTTTTCATCCATACCAAAGATGAATGAAGCTGGAGTCAATCTCAGCTGATAATAACAACACTGGCAAATTGGTCCTTCGCAAAGCAGCAGCGACAACATCCGCATGATAAATACTATTGCATCTGTCAGTGATAGCACAGTCATGGCAGGAGATGGCAGCATTGTTCATAGTATGGCGAGGGTTTTTCAAGAGCAGGACTGATGTGTATTTCATGTTGTTAATTGAGGTATGCATTGTATTGTTGTAGGAATAAAAATTATTTCAAAAACTGAATTGATATACATTTTTTCCCTTGCAGATTCAGTCAATAAGCAGGCCTCTATTGTGCCAGCAACAACAACTGTCAAAATCTAGATTTTCAAACAGCACCTGACACTTGCTTAATTAATTAAGTTCTTTTTTCTTCTTCTTCTTCCTGATATATGGAAATGTAGTTACGGCATCAACATAAACAGTAAAAAAAAAAAAATAAATTCAACATTTTATGGTTGTGTGTCGTCTCATGTGGTAGTTAGAATCATTTCTTGAAGGATTTCTCCTTTTATTATGATGCTATTGCCTTGCATAAAACCAGATCTATTAAGATTGCTGTATAATCGTAGAAACATCACCAATCACGGAGTACCTGACCTGAGACCGATTAAGCAGCAGTTGTGGTGAGACGTACAGGTCATCAATGTGGCAATGAAGGATATCAGAAATTATTGGCAGAACTGGCCTTCAAAATAATTAAATTTTTTATTTTTTAGTTTCCATTTCTGAATTTTATTTCCCTCTTAATCGTTATGAGGTCATTGTAATAGCACGAAGAGCATATAGGCCTTGTACAAAGCAACTTCCTTCAACCTTCAGGGGGAACACAACAAAAGGGATAGTCTTTCCAGTGGGTCGAGGCTGACCTTGTGCTTTGTTGTAACAGAAAAGCTTGCATGATCGCCAGAGCAATGCAGTTGGTAGCAATATGTGCTAAGTAGGATCATCCAAGGCAGACATGTATAATCTGGGTGATGACTCAGACAAGCACATACAAAGCTTGATGAAAATGGTACACATGTGTTTCTACACAGATCTACAGGCACCAATCAACCTAAAAGGCATGTTTTCTGATTGTGGGAGGAAATAAGAGTACCATAGGAAAAAAAAAAACATGTAGATACAGGAGAGTCATGTAAAGAAAACACAAAAAGACAGCTACACAAAGACAGCAGTATCAAGACTATCCCCATCTCTGGCTCCAGCCGAGACAAAGGTCAACAGTTCTACAATGGCGATCTCCAGGGCACGATGGTGCAACAGGCCTGAAAGAAGGTTTCCAGTAAGCTCAGAAGAGACTTAGGGGAGAAGTCTTGGAACATTACGAATTCCAGTGGGAGTTCTATAGCTCGTTAGCGTGCTTGTGATTTGGAAAAGCCGGTGTTGCAAGTCATCGTCAGGCCCGAGGCATCTGCACTTCAACACTTCCTACTAAATCAGCTCCCAAAGGGCACAACCAACAGAGAGTTTGGAGTGTTTCATAAACAAACAGGCAGCTCCACAATCCACACAAACAGCAATTATTATTTTTTAATTAAATGGGAGCTAAGAGACACATCAGCCGACTACTAAAAACCCCTACTGATTAAAAAAATTACAATAACACCAAATTAAATATCACACAGTTCAGTGCATGGCTATATCAGGTGTGGTAATAGTTTGATCGGCTGTCAAAAGTGTGACTTTAATTCTCTCAATAAAACACAGAAAATGTTTCAAAATAGTATGACAGTTTGAAGTGAAATGTAAATATATCAATGTAATTTAGTAGAAATTCATGAATATTGATTTAGGATTGTCCTTGAATGATTGGATTTCATTTCCTCCTGAACATATGATGAATGACGGTTCGAATCACACCATAAACCTTCATAAAGTTGTGACTCTGGGTACGAAAAAATAAGATTTTAACTTATGCCAAATCTTCAATCACCATAAGTACAAAGACATCAGATGATAGATGAGATGATTAAAGTAAGACATTTCATTGGGTGTGTTTTTTGAAGTTAAAGAGGTAAATGAGAAAGCAATGTCAGACATTTAACAGGCGCTTTTTGTAAAAACACACACATGCTGACATATCACAGCAGACTATGGATGAAGTTTCCAGACAGAGAAAAAAAACACACATCACATGCAGACACAGGGAGAAACTGCAAACTTCACATTGAAACTTCCTCAAACCCACCCAACGTTAAAGCAGGAACCTATGCCTATAACCTGCTATGAGCCAAAAGTGCAACACTATACAGCCCTATCCTCATACAATAACCCAATAAATGGATCTTCTTAAGGTAGAATTAAAACTAGAATCATAGATAACTTTTTTTTTTATTGAAAATATAAGGAGATGTGTCTGAAAATCCAGGCCTTGGTTGGTGCGCTTCAGAGTTTGACTCTACTATTACTGTACAGAGAGAAGGGAAACTCAATATTTAGATAGAGTGGCTGCCAATAAGTTCAACTGTCCATATAATGGCACTGGAGCCAATCCCACCTGACTATGGGTGAAGTTGCAGTACATCCTGAACAGGTTGCCAGGTCATCACAGGACAAAGACACAACAGACAGACAATCACACATATTCACAGTCACGAGGTCAATTAACTACAAGCCTAAACCAACTAACCTCAGATAAATGCAAAGAAAACGTCATACAGACTCCAAAACTCCTAGTCTGGAGTGTCTGGAGCGATAACCACTGCAACACTGAGTACTCCACTTAATATGATTATGTAAGTGAGTTGAAAACATAAAAAGAATGATCAATTGCATATCAGAGGGAACCATATACAGGAATGACTTAGTCAGTGTACCTTTTAGAATTGAGATCTAAGAGGAATCCAAGATCCAAGAACTACACCACAACTAAATAAATAAATAAATAAATAAATAAATAAATAAATAAATAAATAAATAAATAAATAAATAAATAAATGAATGAATGAATGAATGAATGAATGAATGAATGAATGAATGAATGAATAAATAAATAAATAAATAAATAAATAAATAAATAAATAAGCCAGTTCATAATTCAATTTAACTGGATATACTGCGAGGAAAGGGCTGCTGCTGTGCCAGGGGTCAAAGGCCTTCATCATAATGGTCGCTTAGCAACAACATAATTCAAACCTGTGAACTTCCAAACACAAGCACGCTGCTCCAACTTCTGGGCCACCAACCTATATGAAAAGTAAACGTCTGTCACAAAAAAGTAATTTTACTGAAAATCGTTGTTGTACAGGTATGAAGCAATTTTTTCGATCATGTGTATGTATATGTTTTTTTTTTAATAACAATGCATTGTATTACTTTTATTGTAACTCAGTAATCTCAGAAAGTCAAGAAATCACGGCATCTTAAACTTAGTAACTCATCACAAGCATGACAAGACCAAAACTAGGCCGTCCTTTCTGTCTAATCTCTGATTGGTTAGTGGAGGTCCAGTGGGCACTGTCATCAGCAAAGATATTGGAATTTCACATTTAAATCTGTTTTGAGCCTGGCCTCGGTGACTTTGCCTCATCTGTGAGAGGAAAATGTCATTGCTGACAACAAAGCTGGTGTACATAGGGATCCTGTTGGCATTTGAGACACTGGCGGAGGAGGAGAAGGAGGCTCCTCTCTGCCAGATACTAGAGAGTCCTGAGTTTCCGCTGTTATCTAAAGAAGGGGATGTCATGATCGGAGGAGCCTTTTCTATCCACAGTAGAGTCACACAACCTTCACTTCTCTTTACAGAGAAACCTCCACGTCTAAGGTGTTCAAGGTAATTATTACGTCAAAAAGGAAAATACTGTCTAATGGGTTTTTGACTGATGATCATATGTTTGTACTTTTCTTCTTCTTGTGTCAGCACCAACCTGAGGGAGTTTCGCTTTGCACAAAGCATGATATTTGCTATTAAGGAAATAAACAAAAGTGCATTTCTTCTTCCCAATGTTACTATTGGATATCGTATTTACGACAACTGTGGCTCAACACTGTCCTCAATGCGTGCGGCGATGGCTCTGCTCAATGGTGATGAGTGGACTTTAGAAAAGAGCTGCTCAGGTCAATCTGCCGTCAATGCGATTATAGGAGAGTCAGAATCTTCTTCAACCATCGTCTTGTCCCGTACCACTGGACCTTTTAAAATACCTGTGGTAAGAGCTACATTGATAGAGGTCAACGTGTAAATTATGTGCAGACTGTTCTTACTCTGTCTCCTTCACGTGTGCCCCCCGCCATGTAAACTCAGATAAGTCACTCAGCGACCTGTGAGTGTTTGAGTAGCAGGAAGGAGTATCCCTCTTTCTTCCGAACCATTGCCAGCGATCTGCACCAAAGCCGAGCCCTCGCACAGTTGGTCAAGCACTTTGGCTGGACTTGGGTTGGGGCAGTCAACAGTGACAGTGACTACGGCAACAACGGCATGGCCATCTTTCTGACAGCAGCTCGAGAGGAGGGAGTGTGCGTGGAGTATTCAGAGAAATTTCACCGGGCAGAACCTCAAAAACTTCTGAAAGTGGTGGAAGTGATTCGAAAAAGCACTGCTCGAGTCATTGTCGGTTTCTTGGCTCACGTGGAAATGAATAACCTTTTAGAGCAGCTGAGTCTGCACAACATCACAGGCCGACAATTTATCGGCGTGGAGGCCTGGATAACAGCCGACAGCCTGGTGACTCCCACCAGCTTCAGTGTGCTCGGAGGTTCACTGGGATTTGCAGTGCAAAAAGCCAACATCAGCGACATGCAGAATTATTTGACAAAAGACTTTTGGGAGACAGAATTTCAGTGCGAGGAGGCGGCTGATGACAGTGTGGCAAAAATGACAAATTGCAGAGAAAACCAAGATCTAATTGAGCTGAAAGATTACAACGATGACGTGTCCGAGCTGAGATATTCTGCTAACATATACAAAGCAATATATGCAGTCGCTCATTCTCTGGACAGCATCCTGAAGTGCTCTGACAGTCAGGGCTGTGACAAAGCAGTGAAGGTCACACCTGAGCAGGTAAATAAATGATCTTTATTTGATCTTCCACATGGTTCTTCCAAACTAACACTATTGACTCATTGATAATCACAGAATACATTAGGGAGTAGATGTGTTGAACACAGGGAAGGCATTTGTGAGAATTCCAGAATCTGTGGGAGTTCTGAAATTTGTTAGTTCTACAATGTGTATAACTTGTGGGAATTCTCGAACCTTTGTGTATTCGACACTTTTTGGGGAGTTCTAAAGTGTGTGAACACTCTAGAATATGTGAGACTCCTACAGTTTCAAAAGTTTAATGCTAGAGTTCTAGAATTTGTGACCATGTGTTGAAATACCATAGAACAGGTTCTGATAAAAAAATATTACCTTTCCAAGTAATTAAATGTTTGCCCTTTAAAGGATGAAGTGTTTTTTTTTTTTTTTTTTTCGGTTTCTTTTGTCTGTCTTCAGGTGGTGGAGTCACTGAAGCAGGTGAATTTTACCATCAAGAATGGGGAGCAGGTATGGTTTGATAGCAGCGGAGCAGCTGCAGCAAGGTACGAGGTGGTGAATTGGCAGCGTGGATCAGATGGATCCATTCACTTTGAACCGGTTGGATACTACGACGCCTCCCTGCCTCCTGGACAGATGTTTGTCCTTCAGACTGAAGCTATAATGTGGCCCGGAGGAAGCAACGAGGTGAATGTCATAGGAGACAGTTTTGACATTACAGTCATGACAGACTGTTTAAAACATCTATTTTTATTTGATTCTAAGCCCCCAGTGTCAGTGTGCAGTGACAGCTGTCACCCAGGAACATACAAAGCCCTTCAGAAAGGAAAGCCCATCTGCTGCTATGACTGCATTTCGTGCGCTGATGGAGAAATAAGCAACTCTACAGGTACTAAAATGTTGAGTTACAATAATTTACATGTGCTGTTTTCTTACTACAGTCTGTGCATTATGATCAAATTTGCGATGGCAGCCTTACAGTCTCTCGTTTATATATTTTGGATGTAACTAATTGAATAATGGTAACAATATTTTGATTACAGATTCAAATGACTGCAAAAAGTGCCCCGGGGAGTATTGGTCCAATCAAAACAGAGATGCATGTGTATTAAAAACTATTGAGTTTCTGTCCTTCACTGAAGTAATGGGTCAAATACTTGTGTTTTTCACTTTGTTCGGAGTGCTCCTGACGATTGCAGTGGGTATTCTGTTTCTAATCAATAAGGACACGCCATTGGTAAAGGCCAATAACTCCGAGCTGAGCTTCCTGCTGCTCTTCTCTTTGACTCTGTGTTTCCTGTGTTCGCTCACCTTCATCGGCCGGCCCTCTGAGTGGTCCTGCATGCTGCGACACACAGCGTTCGGCATCACCTTTGTTCTCTGTATCTCTTGTGTCCTGGGAAAGACAATAGTGGTGTTAATGGCTTTTAGAGCCACACTTCCAGGCAGTAATGTGATGAAATGGTTTGGGCCTGCACAGCAGAGAGTGAGCGTGTTGGCTTTCACTCTTATACAGGTCATAATTTGCATACTGTGGCTCACAATCAACCCTCCTTTTCCCTTACAAAATATGAACTACTACAAGGAGAAGATTATCCTTGAGTGTGCGCTGGGATCACCTGTAGGGTTCTGGGCCGTGCTTGGATATATCGGACTTTTAGCCGTTCTTTGCTTTGTGCTTGCATTTTTGGCACGGAAGCTTCCCGATAATTTCAATGAAGCAAAATTTATCACTTTCAGCATGTTGATATTCTGTGCTGTGTGGATCACCTTCATTCCTGCTTATGTCAGCTCTCCTGGAAAGTTCACTGTAGCCGTGGAAATATTTGCTATTCTGGCCTCTAGTTATGGCCTCCTCTTTTGTATATTTGCACCAAAATGTTTTATTATCATTGTGAAACCTGAACTTAACACAAGGAAACATCTGATGGGAAAAATACAGTCTGAATAAATGTAGATGTCAGATAAGAAGAATTATATATCAATAGCTTCATTTTTTGTGTCCATTAGAATATCTGTATTTTCAAAGCTGAATTAAAAGTCAAATTACAGCATTCAAGTTAAACATGTAATGTACTAACTTTGTGACAAATGTTTGTGAAAAAACCCCCAGCATTTTAATCAACTTGTGCAAACTATATAAAACTCCATTTCATTCAACAGAAATTAAAAACAATGATGGAAAGACATTCATGGCTCTCTGTGTCTTCATTTTGATTACCACAACTGACACATACACAAAGGATACTCAACATTTACTTTATTTTATTCATGGTCAACAAGTCACAAACATTTCCACCTCAGACACAGTTGGAAACTCAGTGTGGATGAAAAACAAAAGACAGATTTAAAATGTTTTGCTTTTATCTTTTATGCATCTATTAAATCATGGGATTTGGGCTGAAAAATGGAAGTTTGGAGTTTTATGGTCACATCATCCCTGTGTTGTGATTAGAATCACATGATTTTTCTTTTGAGCTGACATTATTTGACAAGCCACGTCATAAACTCAACGATTCAGAATAAAGAATTCATATTTTACATCAAGTATAGATAAAATGTGTTCAAACAGAAATGCCCGCAAGGCAGCAAAAAAATTCCCTGATATGAATCTTTCCTAGCCACATGCTGACATTTTTACAGACTTGACCACAGAATAAGAAAGCATACTTTATTAATCCCCTTGAGAAAATTCCTTCTCAGCTTTTAGTCCATCCAATTCATGGCTAACCTTAACTAAATCTGCAAGCACACTGCTGCCTCAGTGCGTCAGGGAGCAGGCTTAGCTTGAACCCTTCCAAAGGCTTTTGCTCAGGGAGAACGTGCACTATCAGATACAAATTTGTGAACTTCCGAACCCAAGTTCGCTTCTCTAACCTCTAGGCCGCCACACCATGCATACAAAAATGATCCCGTTTCTATAAATACACATATTCCTGTCGGAATCTACTGCATGAGACTTAAGACTTATAAAACTGCCACCGGAAGCTGAACTCCCCCACCATCGTGACAGTGAAAAATGGCGAAGTAGAAAAGTAAAAGATGCAGAATTGCAGAAAATAGATGTAATTTAATGTAAACTTGTGATAGAGATTTAGATGGAATTAACATTAGATATCTGTCATAAATTCAGAGTGCCAAACATTTCCCTTACCAACTACTGTATCAAAAACTGTTGTTATACCCAAATAGCACATTGATTTTTAACTTCAAAAAGAGCAATAACAAGAGAGAGACCGGGTTGAGCACACTCAAAGTGACAACAAGTATGATTTTCACCTGTTTCATTATTCACTCGACTTCTTGTATGCCTATAACTATAAAAGATTGTCTTTCCTATCACACTTCTCTAAACTGGACCTATGTCTTCCAGGACTAATGCTCCATGAAAATATCTGTTGGCTATGATTTGTAGCCTAAGCTCCCCCATGTATGGGTTATAACACCAGATTCACAGCCAGCAGATTATCTAATATCGTTGTCTGATTGTAGTAGGTTGGAGCTACTGAGGCCTTTTGTTCCCTCCAAGCTGCTCAGACCTTTACCACTGAAGAGCAGTGACCACCACCACCACCACCACCACACCCTGTACAATAAAAAAAATAAATACATTTTGTACAAAAACATTATTTTTCTTAAACAATGTGTAATCCTTTCTTTAACTGTAAAAATACACTCATATGAGATTCACAATTCACATTTTTCAATACAAATCAATCCACATGAGTCAATTAATAATTAAAGCCATAAATGTATTTATGTATTACAGTTAAGCATTTCATTGTATTCACTTTTATTATATAGCCTTATCTGATATTGTTTTTTTTCAAAATTATGAATAAGAAAATACATTTTATCCATAACCCACTTCTATAAACTCAGATAAAATTCACCCATTTCTCCTGTTTAGCTTTCTTATCCAAACATTTAAAGACGCTCATACAGCTTTCATACATGGCTGACATTGTTGTGCTTTTCAAATATCCCAAAAACATATTATGGTAATAGTTCCAAAATACGAATTCACAGTCTGACTGAGCTATTTTTAGATTCCATGGTTATGATCACATCATGTTTGTAACATGTTTCCTCCTCTCGAATGAAAGAAAGCTTGACATCATCATGATCTGATTTAATAAAAGGGCTTCGGTCATCATCATCACCATCTCGAGAGCATTGCAGCTTTGAGTTTGTGTGCTTCTGTGTTGTAAAAGATGTGTGACTCCATCCGTGTAATGTTTATGTTTCTGGTTGTTACAGGAGCCTTTGGAGCAGCAGAGGACAGAGCTGTGTGTAAAATGCTGGGAAGCCCAGACGTTCCACTCTTGTCTCAGAAAGGTGATATTACTATCGGAGGAGCTTTTTCCATCCATACTCACATTTCAAAGCCTTCACTGTCCCTGACAAATACACCAAAGCCTCTCGTCTGCTCCAGGTACTGTTTTATGCCTCACCTTGTTTTTCTGCTTCATGCAATGAGAGGGTTTTTTCAAAATTGTGATTTCTCACCACTTTTCAGGATAAATTTCAGTGAATTTCGTTTTGCACAAACAATGATTTTTGCAATAGAAGAGATCAACAATAGTAGCTCTCTGCTGCCTAACATCTCAATTGGATATAAGGTGTTTGACACCTGTGGATCAACACTGCATTCGACAAGTGCAGTGATGGGTCTGATGAATGGACAGGAAAGGACTGTGGGACAAAACTGCTCTGGTCAGTCATCTGTACATGTCATCATCGGAGCCTCTGAGTCCTCATCAACCATTGTGCTGTTACAACTTTCAGGGATTTTCCAAATACCCGTGGTAAATATTGACATATTTGTGTTATATCGGGTTGAGATTTAGGCTTATATGTGTTAAAAGAAGGTTTTGCAAAACAAAGTTTCAGAGTCCCTCCCATGCAATGACAATGAAACTTCTCAATATTCAGATTAAAAATACATTTTTAAATTCTCTTTTTTAGATTGTGTTTCCATTTACATTCAAAAACTATGCGTTTGCTTTCTCAGGTCCTCACGGATCCTTTGTTTGCCTTTTATCCTGTTAGGTCAGCCATTTTGCCACATGTGCTTGCTTGAGTAACAGAAAGGAGTACCCATCCTTCTTCAGAACCATCCCCAGTGACTATTACCAGAGCAGAGCCCTGGCAAAGCTGGTAAAGCACTTTGGATGGACGTGGGTTGGGGCAGTCAGGAGTGACAATGACTATGGTAATAATGGAATGGCAACGTTTATCACAGCTGCAACCCAGGAGGGGGTTTGTGTCGAGTATTCTGAGGCCATTTCAAGGACTGACTCCGATGAGGACGTTGCAAGGGTGGTCCAAGTGATACGTAGAGGGACTGCAAGAGTTTTGATTGCCTTTCTTGCTCAGAGCGAGATGAACATTCTGCTTGAGGAAGCCCTGAAGCAGAACTTGATTGGGTTGCAGTGGGTGGGCAGTGAGTCTTGGATTACAGCGGGCCATTTGGCTAATAAGAGGTATGCTGGCATTCTAATGGGAGCTCTGGGTTTCACCATCAGAAAGACTAAGATCAAAGGTCTGCAGGAATTTCTTTTGAAGGTTAACCCAAGTCAGGACCCTCATAATAACCTGCTAAAGGAGTTCTGGGAATCAGCCTTTGATTGCAGCTTTCAATCCAGTCTCAATGGTCAGGCTCAATGTTCTGGTTCTGAGACTCTCCGGGATCTAAACAATTCTTTCACAGATGTGTCAGAACTAAGAATTTCTAACAATGTCTATAAAGCAGTGTATGCTGCAGCTCATGCCATGCACACCTTGTTAAAATGTGGACAAAGTGGTAAAGCAAATAATCACACATGTGTCTGGAGAGATGATATAGATCCAAATCAGGTGAGGGATCATCGCCATTAAATTAATAAAAAAATGTCCTTATAGTTTACTGTACGAGCAGTGAATCATCACAATCTGCTTTCATAGATTGTGAAACACCTCCAAGACGTGAACTTTACTCTTCAATCAGGGGAAAAGGTATATTTTGATGAGAATGGAGACCCTGCTGCGACCTACGAGCTGGTGAACTGGCAGACCAACCGAGCGGGAGATGCTGTATTTGTGACTGTAGGAAGCTACGACGCTTCACTACCAAACGGAAGACAGTTCACCATGCAAGGAATAAATATTACATGGGTTAACGGATCCCCAAAGGTATGTATGGAAAAACAAAAACAAACTGTGGTAAAGAGAATTTGCTTTTCCATGCATAGCAAAAGATCATTCTGGAAGACTGAGAAAACCATGAGAAGCTTTTACAAAACGCCTCAATTATTTAGACATTACACTTTATAATTGAACTACTCAGTCGAGCAAATCATTTCTCATGTTGAGCAACATGGAAGTTCAAGAGTTCAAGTAAAGCTAAAATCAAATTTGAATAGATAAAAAAATAACGCACATTTATATTTTCTTTCAATGTTAAAAAAAAAGATATTTGAAAGAGACTACGGGAGCTGACTTATGAATCTTTAATTTCGTTGCAGAGGCCACTGTCAGTCTGCAGTAAGAGTTGTCCAACAGGTTTCCGACAGGCCATAATTAAAGGAAAACCAATCTGCTGTTTCTCTTGTGTCGCCTGTGCTGCTGGAGAAATCAGCAACTCAAGCAGTAAGTAAATTCTTTCTTACTATTTCTAATGTTATCGCTTAAAAGTAAATCATGAAACAATTGAATAGAATCCATATCAAGTCTTTCAGAAATATATAAACATAATTCAGTTTTGCATGCTTTCCATTTAGATTCTGCTGAGTGTTCTCGGTGTCCATTGGAGTACTGGTCAAATGAAAATCACAGTCAGTGTATTCCAAAGGTGATCGAGTTCTTATCTTTTGGAGAAACCATGGGGGCCCTTCTCACTGCGTTCTCTTTGTTGGGAGCTTCTCTAACTTTGGCAGTGTCATGTGTCTTCTTTCGGTTTCGTCACACACCTCTGGTCAAAGCCAGTAACTCAGAGCTGAGCTTTCTGCTGCTCTTCTCCTTAACCCTGTGCTTCCTGTGTGCCCTGACCTTCATTGGCCAGCCGACCGAGTGGTCCTGCATGCTGCGGCACACAGCTTTCGGCATAACATTTGCGTTGTGCATGTCATGTATCTTGGCTAAAACCATAGCAGTGGTGAGAGCCTTTAAAACCACAAGGCCAACAAACACAGTCCCTCAGTGTTCTGCTCCACTCCAGAGAACAAGTGTACTCAGCTGCACTTTACTGCAGGTGTTGGTTTGTGTACTGTGGTTAATGATTGCCCCACCATTCCCCTACAAAAACACAGCTCATGCCATTGAAAGGATCATTTTAGAGTGTGATTTAGGCTCGCCTGTAGGGTTCTGGTCCGTGTTGGGGTATATCGGACTTCTGGCTTTACTGTGCTTTATTCTTGCTTTTTTGGCTCGAAAGCTGCCTGATAATTTCAATGAAGCCAAATTCATCACATTTAGCATGCTGATATTTAGTGCGGTCTGGATCACTTTCATCCCAGCATATGTCAGCTCTCCCGGGAAGTTCACCGTAGCTGTAGAGATATTTGCGATTTTGGCTTCTAGCTTTGGACTGTTTTTCTGTATATTTGCCCCAAAATGTTATATTTTACTTCTGAAACCAGAGAGAAATACCAAGAAACATATGATGGAAAGAAATCAGTCAAAATCGGTACAAATGAGTACATAATCTGTGATATTACAGTGTCAGTGTGTCAGTGTATTGCTAGTATAATCTAAGTTTGTAAAAAAAAAACTTGAATGTGTTTGGAATTAAATGTAAAGTACATTTTTCAAAACTTGTCAGAATTTGATTTTTAAAGCCAACTGGCTTTAGTTAATGAACTTCTATTTAATATCTGAGCCAAATTGACATTTCAACCCAAAGCCCCTCTATACCTGAACCTTTAGTTCCAATGATGTGGATTATTAATCACTGTGACATTTTTTCTGACACATTACCTATTTATATGTAGCAGTTTTTTAGCCTCATTTAATTAATATGTTTTTGTTCATTTGAACAAATACACAGCCAAACTCAGCGCTATGACAGTGCTTGTGAAAATGAAACTCCAAGTAAATGATTTTAGTAACTCAAAACATGACAAATGTAAAAGGTCCTCCAACTGGTTTATCCGGCTGTCAGTCACACCACCAGTAACATCATTGGTTGAGGCAAACATAATATTGACAAACATTGCAACCAAGCCCCTGTAGCTTTGTGATGGCAAACTCATAAAATGCTGATAGTTGAGGGAGCTTCTCACTGGGCCTTGGGTGGCAGATACTCAGCTGAGCAACTATGCTGCTGATAGCCGACATCCTTCTTCTTTCCCTTCTGGCTGTGAGAGGAGTAGAGCCCATGTGTCAAACATATGGGACAAAAGAAATGGCTCAGTTTTCGAAGGAGGGAGATATCAACATCGGAGGAATTTTCTCCTTCCATCAGAACCCAATCACTGTTAATCCGACTCTTGAAGTTAACCCGGGAACAATCCATTGCGAAGGGTAAGATGGAATTTAAAAAGAAATTTAGTACAGTATGTTTATTCATATTATAAATATTTTATGTTGTTTTGAGGTTTTTCCTGACAAAAACACATTGGAAAACGTGTCTTCCTTTTGTTTAGATTGGACCCAGGAGAGCTTCAGTATGCATATACTATGATGTTTGCCATTGAGGAGATCAACAACAGCTCACAGCTGTTACCAGGAGTCACACTGGGTTATAGGATCTTCGACTCCTGTCCTAGTATCCCATTGTCTATCAGAGCCTCTCTGAACCTAATGAATAGGTATAACAATGGGACCGCCAGCTGTAACAAACTCTCTAACATTCACGCTGTCATAGGGGAAACCACATCCACTTCTACAATAGGCATTGCACGCACCATGGGACCCTTCCATATACCGGTGGTGAGTGCTGAGGGAAAGTATGCTCACTGCACACCCACATTGTCATGAAAAAAATGTGTTCTAGAATTTTAAGATCCAGAATGTGGAATGTTTTACAATCAAAACGTATGCTATCCAAATGTTTGTTTTGTCTTTCAGATCAGTCATTCAGCCACATGTGCATGTCTTAGCAACAGGAGAGACTATCCCTCCTTCTTCAGAACTATACCTAGTGACCTTTACCAGAGCAAAGCACTTGCCAAGCTTGTGAAACATTTTGGCTGGACCTGGGTCGGAGCCATCAGAACTAATAGTGACTATGGAAATGGTGGCATGGCAACTTTCTTGGACGCAGCAGAACGTGAGGGCGTGTGTGTGGAATATTCTGTGGCCATTTACCGAACAGATCCCAGAAAGTGGTTCTTGGAAGTGGTGGACATCATCAAGAAATCCACATCAAAGGTGATAGTGGCGTTTGCTGATGGCACTGACCTTGACATACTTATTAAGGAGCTTCACGCTCAGAATGTGACAGGCCTGCAGTGGGTTGGAAGTGAGGGCTGGATAACATATCGTTACATTGCATCTCCTGTAAACTACGATGTGGTTCAGGGGGCAGTAGGCTTCGCAGCACTCAATGCTCGCATCCCCGGGCTGCAGGAGTTTCTAGCCGACAGCAGACCCTCCAGCTCAGAGGGGAATCAGGGTCTCATGGAGTTGTGGGAAAAGTTGTTCAACTGCATCCTGACTCCCACACGACAGACTCATGCTGAGGATGCACCAGGAGCATGCAATGGGAAGGAGTCCCTGAGGGACCTGAAGACACGCTTCACAGATGTTTCAGATGCCAGCTTACTGAACAATGTTTACAAGGCCACGTATGCTGTCGCTCATGCACTTGACTTACTTTTCAATTGTAAAGATGGAGAGGGGCCGTTTAAGAATAATATGTGTGCTGAAAGGGGACATGTACAACCATGGCAGGTAAATGCTTGTATCCACATCTCAAATAGTGATACAAAGTAATTATTGTACAAATCGTTAACACCATTATCAATCACTGTACAGGTGCTGCATTACTTAACTCAAGTCAATTTCACCACTAAGATTGGTGAAAACGTGTTCTTTGACGAGTTGGGTGACCCTGTGGCACGCTATGCACTAGTGAACTGGAAGATGGATGAAACAGGGTACATACTCTTTGAAACCATTGGTTACTACGATGCTTCCCGGCCAGAAGGCCAACAGTTTGAGATGAAAGCAGGCACACGAGCGATCTGGGCAGGGGAGAGTCTGAAGGTGAGTGAATGCTGCTAAAACATTGTCATTGTTCAAATTCACAGACCAAAACATGTATGTCACTCTCAGTTACTAATCATACAGATACACACAGAATTCATAATATCTGAGAGCTTTCCCATTTCGACATGATTGTTCATGGACCTTTTTGATCGATTTCTAAAACAGGTGCCAAGATCTGTGTGCAGTGAGAGTTGTTTGCCAGGGACACGCCGGGCTTTCGTCAAGGGCAAGCCCATCTGCTGTTTTGATTGCATCACGTGTGCTGATGGAAAATTCAGCAACAGTACAAGTGAGACAGCAGGATTAATAGCCTTTACTCTGGCGCTCATTGTTATTCTTTTGGGCAAGATCACTGTAGGCACTTTTTTGGTTTATTTGAAGATGTATGTGCTGTACAGCCTAAACATGTTTATGCTTTCAGATGCAGTGAAATGTGCAAAATGCCCCCCTGAATACAAGTCCAACGAAGAGAGGAATAACTGTGACATGAAAGCTATTGAGTTCCTCACCTTCACTGAGCTAATGGGAATACTGTTGGTAACCTTTTCTGTCATCGGTGCGTGCCTGGCAATAGCGGTTGCCCTGATATTTTTTTGCTACAGGAAATCTCCCATTGTCAGGGCCAACAACTCCGAGCTGAGCTTCCTGCTGCTCTTCTCTTTGACTCTGTGTTTCCTGTGCTCCCTAACCTTCATCGGCCGGCCCTCTGAGTGGTCCTGCATGCTGCGACACACAGCGTTTGGCATCACCTTTGTTCTCTGCATATCTTGTGTTCTTGGGAAAACAATTGTGGTGTTAATGGCATTTCGAGCCACACTTCCAGGCAGTAATGTGATGAAATGGTTCGGGCCCACACAGCAGAGACTCAGCGTTATGGGATTCACGCTAATACAGGTTTTAATCTGCATACTTTGGTTAACAATCAATCCCCCCTTCCCTTACAAAAACACGAGACATTACAAAGAGAGGATTATACTAGAGTGTGCCCTGGGGTCACCTGTAGGCTTCTGGGCTGTGTTAGGATACATCGGCCTTTTAGCTATGTTGTGTTTTGTACTTGCTTTTCTGGCCAGAAAGCTGCCTGATAATTTTAATGAAGCAAAATTTATCACTTTCAGCATGTTGATATTCTGTGCTGTCTGGATCACATTCATCCCAGCATATGTCAGCTCTCCTGGGAAGTTTACAGTAGCTGTGGAGATATTTGCTATTTTGGCTTCAAGTTATGGAATGCTTTTTTGCATTTTTTTGCCAAAGTGCTACATCATATTATTAAAACCGGAAAACAACACAAAGAAGCACATGATGGGTAAAGGGACCACACGAGCCCTTTGAGAAAAAATATTGTTATGAAGTTGTTGTTTTCATTTGAAAAAAATAAAAATTTTAAGTCCATTTTAAGTACTGTACTGTAATTTCTGCAAACTTTAAAATGTTGCTTCTATCTAAATGACATAACAATTTCACAATTTATGACAAATCAATTGTTTTTTTTGTTTTTTTTATAAATATATCTTATATGTATCCAACTTTACATGCATGCAATCTGTATTAGATTAGACTAGACTGTTTAGATTTTTATACAATAAAACTATTACATTAACTGTGCACTATTGCTTGTGTTGTATTTGTACAGCCAGAACAAATATATTAGTTATGAAAACAGTAGGTGTGCACTAAAAACATATGCTGTCAGATTTATAATTTATTAAAAACCCTGCCAGTGGAATCGTGTCTGGACTACCACCACTGTATTCATTATAGTTGCTGCCTAACTTATTGATTTGTTTCAAGTGCCACAACTTGAGACTAAGTTGTTCAACCGTGGTGAAATACAGATCCAGCGCAGGATGTTAGATGCCAGGATATTTCAAATGAAAACCTGTAAACAGTTTTCTATTTTTGTTTAGGGTATTTTAAAGGAGTTCAAATTGTTGTGATAAAAATTTCAAAGTAACAAATGACTGACTATGGTGGCATTAAGGAAGCCCATGTTCGATAATGACCTTTTATAAAAATATGAAAATAAAATAAAAATAACCTTCTAACGTGATCAAGAAATGGTAAATACCAAGATAAAAGATAAAGTAAATATAATATTATTATGCCTACACTTATTGTTGATGAACAAGTTTCAGCAAATTCTATTATAAAGATCACCCTATATGTACATTTTAAAGAACAGATTAGCGATTTGGTCATTAAAGTATGTTTTCTGACATGAAGGGAACCTTTAAGGGACCCTGTCTGTCTCATGTGTAGTTTTTTCTCTGCTCAAGTGTTTTGGTGATTATATGAAATATTTGTAAATAAACAAAAATAGAAAATGAATGTTTTTGGCATGCTTTCATAATCAAAACAAAATAGTCTGTCATCTAACAACCCTTACATGTCAAACTTTCCTATAAGATTAGCCATCATGTTTTCTATGTTGTTCCAAAAGGTATAAATGCCAGTGCAAAAAGGGGCATGTGATGCTACCCAGTGATTTAGGACATTCATAAAGATGACAGCACGCACAAGCCTCTTTTGGTCACAGAGGCCGGCAGAACGGGGTTGGTCCCTTTTACAGCTGTTATTAGTGGCGTCGCTGTCTCAGACTGAAGAGTTAGTATGCAGGCAAAGAGGGGATCCTGAACAGCCCAACCTTTTTGAGGATGGAGACATTATGTTGGGGGGAATCTTCTCTTTTCACACCAGTTGGAAAGTTAGCCAAGATACCTACACACACAAACCGCAGACACTGCAATGCAACAGGTAATTAAACCATATTGGTCAATTTAATCTTTTTTTGAATACAATATGCTGCTGCAGATGTTTTCCATTCATTTGTGTAATAGCATTGTATAGTTGCAATTATTCCATTATTATTATCAATATTTAACGATAACTACGATTGTGAAGTCAACTATTCATATCATTCTGAATGCAGTTTGAATTTCAGAGAGTTCCAGTTTGCCCAGGCGATGCTTTTTGCCATTAAGGAGATAAATAACAGTACAGCCTTGTTGCCAGGGATCTCTCTGGGCTACAAATTATATGATAGCTGTGGCTCTATTGCTCGAAGTACAAGAGTTGCACTGGCCCTGGCAAATGGGAATGAAATTGTTTATACACCCTCTGAGGTGACCTGTGCCAAACCGGCACAAGTGCAGGCCATAATGGGAGAAACCTCCTCATCTCCCTGCACAGCTATAGCTACTGTCATTGGACCCTTAAGAATACCAATGGTGTGTACACATACATTTTTTTTTTTTCAGAATTGGGGACTGTACAGTTTTTCTCTCTAGTTAATTGGATTGGCTTTGTGAATGTTGTAAAATTTACATTGTCATTTCACAATTTCGAAAGTCTTATTTTTTTATACAAACATATATTCTTTTAGATGATTGGCTTGATGTGCAATGTTTGTTTTTCCCTCACATTGTTACCAAAGGTAATAGAGGGATTTGTTGATTTTATGTACTTGAATCTAATGGTCTCACTTCTTTTATTGTCTTTAGATCAGCCACTTTGCCACATGCGCTTGCCTCAGTGACAAAACAAAGTACCCATCCTTCCTCAGAACGGTACCCAGTGACTACTACCAGAGCAGAGCCCTGGCTCATTTGGTCAAGCACTTTGGATGGACTTGGGTTGGCGCGATTAGAACCAATGATGATTATGGCAATAATGGCATGGCCACATTCACTGAAACTGCACAGCAGCTGGGAATCTGTCTGGAATATTCTGTTCCTTTTTACAGAACAGATACAGCAGACAGAATTGAAAAGATAATAAGTGTTCTAAAATCCTCAACTTCTAAGGTTATAGTTGCTTTCCTCTCCCACAAAGATATGGATGTGTTGATTCCTGAGTTATCCCAATACAACTTGACTGGATACCAATGGGTTGGCAGTGAGTCGTGGATCGTCGACTCTCAAACTGCAGCAATTGATAAGCAACGTATTCTGGATGGAGCCATCGGTCTCTCCATCCCCAAAGCACATGTCACCGGCCTGAAGGAGTTCATGTTGGATGTGAAGCCACTGAATGTATCAGGCAGCAAGATTTTTTCAGAGTTCTGGGAGACATTATTCAACTGCAGGTTTAAGCAGTCAAAGTCATCAACAGGAGCTGACAGAGAGTGTACTGGACGTGAAGATCTGACTGGAGTTCAAAACAGCTTCACTGATATGTCTCTGATGCCTATTTTCAACAATGTCTATAAAGGAGTGTATGCTGTGGCTCATGCACTTCATGATATACTCAACTGTGGTAAAACATGTAGGATGGTGAAGTTAGATCCAATCACAGTGAGTTTCAAAACAAATTTCTATTAAATCAACTATGAAACTATAAAAAAACAGTTAACCTGTAAAAGTTTGTCGTTCTCGATACTCATACTCGTGAACTTAATGTTTTGTTTTTCAGATTTTACAACAATTAAGAAAGACCAGTTTCAAAACAAAGGAAGGAGATGAAGTATACTTTAATGTGCATGGAGACCCACCTGCAAAATATGAAATTGTGAACTGGCAGCCAAGAAAAAATGATATTGTAGACTTTGTTAAGGTTGGTCTTTATGACGCAACTTTACCTGCGGGTAAACAGCTAAATTGGCAAAATAAATCTTTAATTTGGGCACAAAACGTCCAAGAGGTAATCTGCTAAATAATTATATTCTTTGTTATTACAAGGCAATCATATATGTATAATCATGTACTTGTATATTAATTTTGGTTTGAGGAATCAAAATTACTGCTAAGGCAAGAACATACAGCTCACACTCTTGCCTCACTTTTTGTTCATGCAGGTGCCCGTGTCAGTTTGCAGCGAAAAGTGTCCTCCAGGAACTCGAAAGGTTCTCCAGAAAGGGAAACCAGTCTGCTGCTATGACTGTGTACGATGTGCAGAAGGCAAAATCAGCAATAACACAGGTGGGGTTTTCTGACTTATTATTATAAACATCATAACAATTATAAACATTAACTGAAAGCTTCCACCCTAAATGGGGACATTATATATAAAATGTAGCCTCACTAAAAATATGAGTCTAGTACCAAACGTTAAAGAAATAATTACTCAACAGACAGCAGCAAAGCAATCGTAGTGGGAGTGCAACAAATATTAACATATATAAAACTTAATTTAATTTAATGTTCCCATAAAGATTATCCCATGAAATTTAACATATCTGTCAACTTTACTTTGCAGACTCTATAAACTGTCTAAGGTGTCACCCTGAGTATTGGCCAAATAAAAAAAGAGATGCCTGCATAAAGAAGGAGGCTGTGTTTCTATCGTATGAAGAGATTATGGGCGCCCTGCTCACTGCAGCCTCTTTATTTGGAACAGGCATGACTGCTTTTGTGGCTTTTATTTTCTTCAAATACAGAAAAACTCCCATTGTCAGAGCCAATAACTCCGAGCTGAGCTTCCTGCTGCTCTTCTCTTTGACTCTGTGTTTCCTGTGTTCTCTGACCTTCATCGGCCGGCCCTCTGAGTGGTCCTGCATGCTGAGACACACAGCATTTGGCATCACCTTCGTCCTCTGTATCTCCTGTGTGCTGGGGAAGACTATGGTGGTGCTCATGGCCTTCAGGTCCACACTTCCAGGCAGTAATGTCATGAAATGGTTTGGGCCTGCGCAGCAGAGACTCAGCGTCCTCGGTTTCACTCTCATACAAGTGATCATATGTATCCTCTGGTTAACAATTTCTCCTCCTTTCCTATCTAAAAATGTTACAGAATTCAAGGACAAAATAATCTTGGAGTGTGCTCTGGGCTCAGCTGTAGGTTTCTGGGCTGTTCTCGGTTACATTGGACTTTTGGCAATTTTATGCTTTATCTTTGCTTTTCTGGCTCGCAACCTGCCTGATAATTTCAACGAGGCAAAATTGATCACCTTTAGCATGTTGATATTCTGTGCAGTGTGGCTCACCTTCATCCCGGCTTATGTCAGCTCTCCTGGGAAGTTCAGTGTTGCTGTAGAAATATTTGCTATTCTGGCTTCCAGTTTCGGTCTGCTGATTTGTATTTTTATTCCAAAATGTTATGTAATCTTATTGAAACCCGAGAAAAACACAAAAAAGAATATGATGGGGAAAGTGGACATACGTCTCTGTGAAAACTGAAAGCAATCTGTAAAAATGAGTCATGTTATGGGAGTAAGGTTATTATATAACTTGTTAACCACATGTCAAGTGATTAACGATTGTTTTACCTGCCATCCTGTTTTCTTCTGATTTCATTTTTTGTTGTGCAGTCAACACATCACACACTGCTTATGGAAAGGTGTACTCATGTTTCTGTGTTGTAAGATTTATAAATATGAATAAGCAGGTGGCAATGCAAGAAGCACATATGATTTGTTCATGCAGGTAAATACATGCATGGGCTCGATAGATTAGAAATGGGACTTATTGTCAGCTATTACAACTGCAATTATGGAAACCTAATTAGACTGATTGTTTTTTTGTATCAAACTATTATAAAGAACAGTTGTAAAATACTGCTTATTGTGCTTTAAAGGTACCTTTTTACACCTTGTGTTTTTAGGTGGGGTGAGGCACAGTAGAGTGGGTATGAACATGGTACTTGCTCTCTGGCGTGCACTGAGGTACTGCGACCAACCTGAAGAGTTGATCTTGAGTCACACTTCAGCGGCAAAAGTGCAGTATGAAATTAAGTGCCTCCTATAATCTAATGAGCTACACCGTGCTATGTGATATCCAAACCAAATATGTTTCTTAATCCATAGCCTCATGTTATTGTAAAACTCCCCCATTTGCAATATGAGCAACACAAACGATACTGAATATAGACCATTGCTTCCAAAAACTGAAGTGCTTCTCAAAATTGTTAACTCCTCCTAAATCTACTTGATAGATTGTTTGTTTCCCAACATGATATACATATCTGGAACCACTCAAGCAAAGTTTACCTCACTTATTTTAGTTTATTTATAACCAGTAGCTGTTGAGTAAAACCACATCACTTATTTCAATGGTCAATCTTTTTCCAAGAACATATAGTGTGGTGTGCATATCATAGGTAAAGGACAAACGTTGGTGTAGGGATCCATTGGAAACTACTGATGACAGTAGATATTTATTTAAAATCAATAATTTGCAAAATATTTAGTAACCACGCCTTAAATTGTATATTTGTTTTCTGTCATTATTTTGCTCTAGAAAATTACTTTTCCCTATAGTCATAAGAAAATGTAGTCTGTGTCTTTGTGTCAGATTTAATGAGAAAATATTGTGGGGTTTTTTGTTTTTTTTTCCATTTTAAGCAAAGTAAGCACAAGTATAGGAAAATGAAGTTATTGAAGACAGCAATATTAGCTTTCATTTAGTATAGAAGAATAGAATGCCTTTTATTGTCACATGTACAGGTACAGTGAGATTAAAAACAACTCCAGTGACAGTGCAGCAGTCAAAAAGGGCAGAATATAGTGCAAGAAGGAGGGTGGGGGGTGAGGGGGTAAGGTGAATCTGGACCCAAAAGCAGATCTACTGTGAATGCAAATAAATTAAATCATAATAAGGGGAAAAGAAAGTACTTGTAATAACTAGTTACTGGACATTATTTAGCTCAATATATTTTTGGCAAACTGGTATTACGAGAATGGATCAAACATCTGATTAGACTATTGGAACGATTTTAAATTATGTGCTTTATTGCACTGAAAAGTCCATAACTATTATAATATTGCTAGGGTACGGTGGGCCATTACTTCATTTTTTGTTGTTACAAGCTATTTTTAAACTCTCTCCCTCTGTCGTCTGTGTCGGCTCGCTTTGTCCCGCCGGTTTCCCCTGCGTTTCCTTGTGCTCCCTGGACCTTTCGACAATAAACCTAATTTTATGTAACTCTGTGATTCTGTGCTTGGGTCCATCCATTTCATTTTTAAAGCGTAATTGTGGAGACACCAGAGTACCTGGAGAAAACCCACATTAATTACTTCTAATGGATTAAAGGTTTCTAAAGAGTGTCCAGGAGCCGTCGCACTTTGTAGGCTGGCCCTCCTTCCTTGAGCAGGGAGGCTGGTGGGGGTTTGGCTGGGGGGCAAAGCTCAGAGGTTTCCACTGGCTTGAGCTGGGAGACGTGAAAGACCGTATAGACCCGCATGGACCGAGGGAGTTTCAGCTTTCAGGGAGAAAGGAACACTGCACACAGAACAGAAAGACCACATCCACCAAAACAAACAGAACACAAAACATAAAACTGCCAGGACCGGACCCACCAAATCCTGACAGCACCCCTCTCTCAATGGGAGAGTCCTGGCGACCCAGGCTTCCCTAGATGGGCCCGATGGGAGTCACCAATGAGTGAGGGGTCCACTATGAAGGAGAGAGGTATCCACATACGCTCCTCGGGCCCATACCTTTCCCAGTCGACCAGATACTGGAGCCCCTGGCCTCGCCGTCGAACATCCAGGAGCCGTCGCACTTTGTAGGCTGGCCCTCCTTCCATAAGCAGAGGGGCTGGTGGGGGTTTGGCTGGGGGGCAAAGCTCCGAGGTTTCCACTGGCTTGAGCTGGGAGATGTGAAAGACCGGATGGACCCGCATGGACCGAGGGAGTTTCAGCTTTCAGGGAAAAAGGAACACTGCACACAGAACAGAAAGACCACACCCACCAAAACAAACAGAACACAGAACAGAAAGACCACACCCACCAAAACAAACAGAACACAGAACATAAAACTGCCAGGACCGGACCCACCAAATCCTGACACTTCTTACTTACCTGGAACCATCCGTGCCAGAAACCTACTTCTTTCTTTTGCACTTCCCTCTTGGCCTCTTCCACCGTCTCTCTGGCCTTCTTCTCTCTGTTGTCATTGTTCAGTGCCTTTTGAAGAGCCGCCTCCATAAGCCTCTTTTCTTCTTTTTCTTGGCCGGGATTTCCTCCTCTAAGGCCTTGTTGGCCTCCACCTGCTTGGTCTTCTCAGCCAAGACATACTGACTGTGGAAGAACTGCTTTTCCTCCAACACAGTATTGTACTGACTATGGAGGGACTCCGTTTCCTCTAGCACAGTATTGTACTGACGGTGGAGGATCTCTTTTTCCTCCGACAAAGTATTGTACTGACTGTGGAGAGACTCCATATCCTCCAACACAGTATTGTACTGACTGTGGAGAGTCTCCTTTTCCTCCAGCACAGCATTGTACTGACTGTGGAGGGTCTCCCTTTCTTCCAGAACAGTATTGTACTGACTGTGGAGGGACTCCTTTTCCTCCAGCACAGTATTGTACTGACTGTGGAGAGTCTCCTTTTCCTCTAGCACAGTATTGTACTGACTGTGGAGGGACTCCTTTTCCTCTAGCACGGTATTGTACTGACTGTGGAGGGACTTCTTTTCCTCCAGCAGGGTATTGTACTGACTGTGGAGGGTCTCTTTTTCCTCTAGTGCAGTATTGTACTGACTGTGGAGAGACTCCTTTTCCTCCAGCACAGTATTGTACTGACTGTGGAGGGACTCATTTTCCTCCAGCACAGTATTGTACTGACTCTGGAGGGTCTCCTGTTCCTCCTCTAAGACCTTGTTGACCACTTGCCTGATCTTCTCAGCCAACATTTTAATGTGTTGACTGTAGAGGATCTCCTTCTCCTCCTCCAAGACCTTGACCATTAGCCTGATCTTCTCAGTCAACATTTTATTGTGTTGACTGTAGCGGGTCTCCTTCTCCTCCTCTAAGACCTTGTTGGCCACTAGCCTGATCTTCTCAGCCAACATTTTATTGTGTTGACTGTAGCGGGCCTCCTTCTCCTCCTCTAAGACCTTGTTGGCCACTAGCCTGATCTTCTCAGGCAACATTTTATTGTGTTGACTGTGGAGGGTCTCTTTTTCCTCCAGCAGGGTCTCATTCTCAGCCAGGAGCCAGTCTCTCTCATCCACCACCTGCTGCAGCCTCTCCTCCGGAGCTTTGAGCTTCTCCATCCCCCTGCCATCTCTTTTCCGGAGGCCCTGCTTTTGTGTTTCAGCCAGCTCTCCAATGGCAATGTCCAGCTTTGCAGACAGACTCTCATTTTGGTTCTGGAGTTCTGCATTGTCTCGTTCACTGCCAACCAGCTCAGCCTTCAGCTGGACCGCTTCTTGTCCAAAGTCCCCGTCTGAGGAGGCCTCAGTCTTCTTCTGTCTTTCTTCCTTCAACAGTCCAGCAGCCATCTGGAGATTCTCCAGTATGGATTTTTTCATCATTAGTTCTTCTTCAATTTTCATCAATTCAAAGCTGTTGCAACCATTTTTCAGCTTTAACATTTCCTCATGTGCCTTCACGAGTTTACTGATACAATACTGCAGCTTTAGAATCTCATGAGCAGTGTCAGGCTTAGGAGCCATGGGAGGACCCCTTCCAAACCCTTTTCTGCTTCTGCCTCTTTGTGCCATTTCTGTAACTTTCGTAAAAATATACCTACTTATAATGTTGGCTACTGTGCTAGCTGGTGCTATGTCCTTGCAGGTGAACAGTGTCAAAATATTTGTGTTTATCCAACGTGACCTCTTTTCACTTAAAAGGTACAAAGTTCAGTTGCAGACATCTTCTGACAGCAATGTTTCATTTTAGGGATTAAAGCTTGCAGACTTCTTGTGACATCATCATTGACTTTGATCTAATGGCTTTGATCCCTAAGATGAAAATCTTAGAGATCAAAGCCATTAGATCAAAGTCACACCTAGTGATGTCATAACCAGTGTTTGTGTTGGATGTATTTTTCAGAAATGGTTAATAATATCAATATATATTTTCTTCGTTAAAGATACAGTGACTCACGTCCTGTGTAGAGGGGGTGGACTATGTACAGCTCTGGCATTTGAAACATCTATGCCTTGAAGAGAATGTATGCTATAAAGAAAGCATGTATGCATGTTCTTTGATGCCCAGTTCTGTTTTAATTAATGAAATATACGACTCAAATATGTGTCATTTATGTATTTGAATATGTGTTGAAGCTAGTAAAGGTGCAGACACATTTTATTCACATGCCTGGTTATCAATTCTTTGCTGAATTTCAGCATCACATCAGTAAAGCCCCGGTCACAACCCGTCGTACTTGCAAGTGCGTGTCGTCTACTTGCAAAAACGTGGGCAAAATTTGGGGATCCGTATGTGGTGAGTACTGCCTCCGTACGGATTTAAGAGCACTCAGACACGCCGTAGCACTTTTTGTGAATGAGGAACTTTTGCTGCATTCGCGCTGCGGATTCACTCCCATACGGGTGACGCGCGTGCCTTCTACAGCCAATGCGCGCGCGACGCACTGACTCCGTGAGTCTTTTAAATTTTTCCCACGATCACCTGTGTGCTGCGCAGGTGATAAGTGCGTGGTCTGTGCTTACTCGGCAATTCCCCAGTTCTACTGTCCAATGAGCACGCAGAACTCAGAGTAATCACTTGCTCCGCAGTTATAACGCACGTTGTGCGCACTGATTTCTGCATGGACGAAACCACCATCTCCTGCGTCAGTGTCCCCGTTGCCTCTCCCGTATCTCCCCCCCCCCCTCTCCCATGCTCATGTGCTGCCACTTGAAGCTGCTCTTGCAGCATCAGAACCCGAAGTCTCTGCGGTGGAATGGGCGGCATCTGGAGGCAGCAGCAGCTGGGACATCAGTCGGAAAAACTCACATTCACATGCAAGTAAGTAAGGACACCAAACATGAGCAGCACGTGTAAGTACGGCCTCCAAAGGATAATGTGGCAATTGCACGGAGATCGTCCGTTGTAAGCATGTTGTAAGCACATACAAGTCACTTACCACTTGTGCAATGTAAGATGCACAAAACCGCTCACGGCCAGGTGTGGCGTGTGGGCCACGTACATACACCTTGCGCAACAGTGCGCGTGACGCGCATTGACGTACCCTGGTCTTGCCACGACAGAAAAACGTGGCGACTGTGACCTCCCAAAAAAACGTACGAACTAAAAACACGCATGGTGGGTTGTGACCGGGGCTTAAGATAAGGATGGACAGCAGATCCAGACACAATGCTAAATTAAAGCTACAAGCAGCCTTGAATGGGTCCTCACTGCTTGACTCGGACCGAGAATGTCAGTCAGCTTAAAACATGTGAAATTTGGGGCCAGTCAGAGCATGGACAGGTTATGACCTGAGACCTAACTTTCTGTTTCCAGCAGGTGGCGCTCTGCCAAATGGTTGTATTTGTTTTTTGACTGTGATCAGATGTGGACTCTCAAGTAACGTGTAAAGTTTGAGCCTGTGCGGACAATGTTGAGGGTATTTACAATATACTTCCTGTTTGATGGCGAATATTAAAGTTTGTGGTGTGGCCATGTCTCAAGTGCAGCAACAACTGAGATTCATGTGATGAGGACCGGACTATGATGCAATGTGTGAAATTTGAGGGCAGAACAGAGCACATTCTTTTTTTTTTCTCTATTTCATTCCAAAGTAAAAATAATATAAAATATAAATAAACAGTCTTATGCCCGGTTCACACGCCAGGATAATTAGGACGATTTTTGCCCCGACACTCCCCTTCCGACAATCTTAAGGACGCTCAGATCATCATAAGATAATCTTATCAGATATTCCTGCCGTGTTTGTTGTGTTTAGACTGCTCTCGTCGGCTTGGAAGAATGTCGGGACCGCTCCAATTGGGGATATTCAACATGTTGGATTGTTTTGGCCCAAGTTCTCATCTTGTTTGGTGTCCCCCGAAGGAAAAACGAGCACAAACCTGTTGACTGTGACGCTTAGCCAATCAGAAAGCGAGGTGACGTAGTGGCGAGGAAACGCCGGACCAGAACGACAACCATGCTCCGGTTGTCTCTTCTTTTTAAAACGTGTTTTTTCGGATAGAAACACACCACAAATGATCGTCAATGCATCCTCTTCGTCTGCCATGTTTGTTGACGTCTGGAATCACGTTTGATCTTGAGAGGTTTTGCGAGATTTCCCGTCTGATCTGGGGATGTTCGCGAGTGAAATCGGTTTGCATGTGGTGTGTTGATGTTGCCGAGTGGCTGCACACCACACACTGTATGACCAACCTGTGATTATTTATTGCCATGTGTGTGGTCTCATAGGTTTGGGAAATCTGCCAACAATTTTGAAATCCTGCCGTGTGAACCTGGCATTAAGTAGCAAAACTTCCAGTTCTGGTTAGATACACTCCACTTCCTGCTTACAGCTGGTGGCGCCATGCGTGATGGTCATAATTGTTGTACGGCTGTGATGAGGGCCGGCTCTGATGCAACGTATCAAGTTTAAGGTCAATCTGACCATGTTTAGACTATTTACATTGCACTTCCTGTTCAATGGCGAACGTGGCCAAAGCCACACCCCCAAATGGCATTATGACTGAGAGGCTTCATATGGTTGTGATGAGGCTTAGACTGTAGCATATGTTCTGTGCTAGTTTGATGAATCAAAAAAAAAAAAGTGCAGTCTTTTACAAATGTGCTCTAATTGAATTTTTCATCCTAGTAAAAATGGATAATCTGCACTGCAAAAACTCAAAATCTTACCAAGTGTTTTCATCTTGTTTTTAGTCAAACTGTCTCATCCCACTTGATTTTAGATATATTTACCTAACAAGTAATATGTCAGTAAGACAGAGGTACTTGTTTTAAGACAATGCTTCCTAAATAACTTGTTACGTCAAACAATCTTGAAATTAACTTGTTTGGAGTTGTATTTCAGAAGAGACAGGGTTTATTTGACATTTCATAATTTTTTGAAGCCGAGGTGTGATTTGCATAATGTTGATAAACTTGATCTAAGAAATAAATACACTTTACTTTATTCAAGTGAATGCTTTTTATTTGAAAACCTCAAATTCATGAGAAAACAGCAAATGAAGACAGGTTTCTTTTGAAGGATGAGTTAAAATTTACAGGCATCTTTGAAATCAGATATAAATAGATATCCTCATACTATATGAACACATAAACACTGAAATGAAGACCTTTTTTCTTTTAAATGAGCAGTATTTACTGGTTTGTATGTGCAATGATGTCAGTGAGTTCATACTTAATTGAGTTGTACTTGCCATTTTTGAATTTCAAAGGCTTTAGGATCAATATGTTCTTCAGTATCTACAAAAACATTTGCTTGAGCAAGATGGGGAACTTCTATCTCATAAGCTAAATAATGCTCATTCCATGCAATTGTGGAAAGAGGTTGGCATTCGAAACAATACATTGATCCATTTACTACGTAGACATTTTTCACAAGTCCAATCTCTGGGACATTATTGATGACATTATCAATAACCAAAGTCTTTCCATTTATGTACTTATTTCCATGTTGCAAAATCAAAGGTACAGAGGCAATGCGATCCACTTCATCTGCCCCCAGAAAATCTTTTATCTTCCCCTCCACATAGTCAACATTTTTTGCCACAGAAACAGGAGGATCCTGCCCTTTCCCTGCGACACAATTGGAGAAAATAAATACACAAAAATGCTGCTTAAGTTTTTAGAAATAGAATTGGACTGTAAGGCTCCACACACCCCCCAGTCATTCTACCATCAACTGCTAAACAGTTCACGTCGCACCAGAGGGACACTCGTGCTGTCCTGTCAAGGACCCTCACCATCAAGAATACATTTCAAATGCTGTCATGCTTTATTACGCATCACAACTAATCGACACGATCAGTTGCAAACGTCATGAATCCAGGCGATTCTTGACATCCGTGGAAGATTTTTTGGAAGCTAAAAACATGCTCCACGAATATCAAGAAGTCCCAAACCGACACGCCCCGTTAAAAACCCCATTCATATAATCAGGTTAAGAATGTTACGAATGACGGAGAAATTATATTCGTAAGGCATCGTGCCTATGTGTAAACGCAGCACGATCTCCTGTGATGCTAATGCAACCTAGTCTTTCTCATTTTTAACCATTTGTTGTGGAGTCTTGCTTAGATTGGACCTGATGCATTTTGTCTCGTGTACCTATAACAAATATTTTCCCCTAACAGCTGAACAAGCTGTCAAGATTCTTCTTGTGCTGCCACCATTGTTCCCTTCTGCATCAGCTCTGGTGCATGTTGTTGAGGTGAGCTGTTCTATTCTGAAAAAATAAAGCAAGAAAAACTGCAGCATTGATAATGGAGGGAAAAAATATGTTGTTTTGTTTTTTAAATCACATTTTGGCACTTAATGTCTTCTTTTGATATTTATTTAAAAGTAAATAAAATTTGCTTATTTAAGTAGTAAACAATAAAGTTGATGTTTTTTATTTTATTTCTTACATCTCACACAGACATTTTGAAAATATTATTCCAATGCCGCTTAAAAAGGCTAATGAATATGTTTCTTGAATGTGGTTATGTCCCACCCTCTCATTCACACCACCAGTTCATATTACCTAGGGTCTCCCAAAATGTATAAAGACTCCTGCGAACAATTTAGCTCCCTGAGACAGCATGACGTCCACACAGAAGTGGCCAGAGCAGGGTTGGGCACTCCTACAGGTCTTGCTGGTAGCATCCTTCTCTCAGGCTGAGGAGACAGTGTGCAGACACAGAGGGGATCCTGAAAACCCTCAGCTGTACAAGAGTGGAGATATTATGCTGGGGGGGATCCTATCTTTCCACAGCAGCTGGAGAGACAGACAAGAAACCTACATGAAAAAACCACTGCCACTGCAATGCACCAGGTAATTGACATCATCACATTAAATTCTGATTTAAAAACTCTCCAGTGAATTTGTTGTAGACAGAGAAGAACAGTGTTTTAAATTTGCTTATAGAATATTACTTACATCTTGTCTGTGATATGATTTCAGGAAGGCAATGATTTGAATAACTTCTCTTCATTGTTGTCTGAATATAGTCTGAACTTTAGAGACTTCCAGTTTGCCCAGGCTATGCTTTTTGCCATCGGGGAGATTAATAACAGTACAGATTTACTACCAGGCATCTCTCTGGGATACAAAATCTATGACATCTGTGGCTCCATCGCCAGAAGTGTCGGAGTTGCACTCGCCTTGGCGAACAGTGATGATGTTGTTCCGGCTCTCCCAAAAGGACCATGTAACAAACCTGCACAGGTTCAGGCCATAATCGGGGAGACTTCTTCCTCTCCTTGTATGGCGATAGCAACTGTCATCGGACCCTTTCATATCCCACTGGTGGGTAATATTGATCACAGTAAAATGACATTTGATGGAAATGTTTGTGATTTTATTCTTGAGTTACTGAAGGTCAAATATGGATGTATAAAAGTTTTAAAACAATGATGCCTTTATCTAAAGATATTTGTACTTTTATTTTAGATCAGCCACTTTGCCACATGTGCTTGTCTCAGTGACAAAACAAAGTACCCATCCTTCCTCAGAACAATACCCAGTGACTACTACCAGAGCAGAGCCCTGGCCCAGCTGGTGAAACATTTTGGATGGACTTGGGTTGGAGCGATTAGATCAAACAATGATTATGGCAACAATGGCATGGCTACATTCACTGAAACTGCACAGCAGCTGGGAATCTGTCTGGAATATTCTGTGGCATTCTTTAGAACAGATCCAGCTGACAAAATACAAAATATAATAGATGTCATCGAGGCTTCCACCTCCAAGGTGATTGTAGCCTTTCTCTCTCTCATGGACATGGATGTGCTCATACATAAATTGTCTCAGCACAACGTGACTGGACACCAGTGGGTTGGAACTGAAGCGTGGATCTTTGACTCTCAAACTGCAGCGATGGATAAGCAACGAATTCTGGATGGAGCCATCGGTCTCTCCATCCCCAAAGCACATGTCACCGGCCTCACAGAGTTCATGTTGGATGTGAAGCCACTGAATTTATCTGGCAATGAAATATTCACAAAGTTCTGGGAAACATCTTTTAACTGCAAATTCAAGAAGTCAAAGTCATCAGCAGAAGTGGACAGAGAGTGTACCGGACAAGAAGATCTGACTGGAGTTCAAAACAGCTTCACTGATATGTCTCTGATGCCTATTATCAACAATGTGTATAAAGCAGTGTATGCTGTGGCCCATGCACTTCATAAACTCCTCAACTGTAATGACATGTGTAACAAAAATGTTAAACTAGATCCATTCATGGTGAGTTTCATTCCAACTTGATTAGTTTATTCATTAGGTCACAATTAAAATGTTTAGTCTTTCATTTAACAGGAAAAAAAAATCTGCATCTTTTTAGATTCTACAACATATAAGTAACATTCGCTTCAAAACCAAGGAGGGGGACGAGGTTTACTTCAATGAAAATGGAGACCCACCGGCAAAGTATGAAATAGTAAACTGGAAGAGAAGGGAAAATGGCAATGTGGACTTTGTCACGGTGGGACTTTATGACGCATCGCTGCCTGCAGGAAAACAGTTGATACTGCAAGATGAATCTTTGACCTGGGCACAGAATTCCTATCATGTAAGCTATCATTGTATTGTAGATTTCACTGATTGATCAAATGTTTTGTGACTGCATTGAGAACAACTAAAAAAACAAAATACATCAAGTGAACATCTCACTGTGCTTTTTGTCCAAGCAGGTTCCCGTGTCCGTTTGCAGTGAAAAGTGTCCGCCAGGAACACGTAAAGTTCTCCAGAAAGGAAAACCTGTCTGCTGCTACGACTGTGTGCAGTGTGCCGAAGGCGAAATCAGCAACACTACAGGTGCATAATGACTTCCCTTTCACAATAAATGGAAGTTTCAGTGTCAATCACACAATTCTATAAGAGTAATTGCAAAAAGTTCATACGATTTCTTCTTTTAAATTATGAAATTTTCATCAACAATGTTTAGATTATCGCATAAACAGGTCCATATCAAATAAATAATTGAGAATTTAATTATTTAGCCTGTTGTTTTAATAATCTTACCATACAAACAAAACGCTTTTGGGAATTCTGCTAATTTTAATTGTAATTGCAGAAATGTAATCTCATACTAATTACACAAGAATTTTTGATTTTCAAGACTTAAAAGAAATTCAAGTTTGGGACAAAAAAAATAACGGTTCAATTAGATTCTTTTTTTTTTTTTAGATCCAGAAATCAACAAAACAACAAGAACAAAATACAGTGCATTGCGCCATTAAGTTGTCATTGGTGTGTAACAATAAAATGTATATGTATATGTAATGTGTAACAAAACTGCTCTTAAAATCAGATTTAACCACATTTGTCATTATGTTACAGATTCTTTCACCTGTGTGAGATGTCACCCTGAATTCTGGTCAAACGAGAGAAGAGATGCCTGCATAAAGAAGGAGGCTGTGTTTCTATCGTATGAAGAGATTATGGGCGCCCTGCTCACTGCAGCCTCTTTATTTGGAACATGCATGACTGCTTTTGTGGCTTTTGTTTTCTTCAAATACAGAAAAACTCCCATTGTCAGAGCCAATAACTCCGAGCTGAGCTTCCTGCTGCTCTTCTCTTTGACTCTGTGTTTCCTGTGTTCTCTGACCTTCATCGGCCCGCCCTCTGAGTGGTCCTGCATGCTGAGACACACAGCGTTTGGCATCACCTTCGTCCTCTGTATCTCCTGTGTGCTGGGGAAGACTATGGTGGTGCTAATGGCCTTCAGGTCCACACTTCCAGGCAGTAATGCCATGAAATGGTTTGGGCCTGCGCAGCAGAGACTCAGCGTCCTCGGTTTCACTCTCATACAAGTGATCATATGTATCCTCTGGTTAACAATTTCTCCTCCTTTCCCATTTAAGAATTTTAAGGAACTCAAGGACAAAATAATCTTGGAGTGTGCTCTGGGCTCAGCTGTAGGTTTCTGGGCTGTTCTTGGTTACATTGGACTTTTGGCCATCTTGTGCTTTATCTTTGCTTTCCTGGCTCGGAAACTGCCTGATAATTTCAACGAGGCCAAATTTATCACCTTCAGCATGTTGATATTCTGTGCAGTGTGGCTCACCTTCATCCCGGCTTATGTCAGCTCTCCTGGGAAGTTCAGTGTTGCTGTAGAAATATTTGCTATTCTGGCTTCCAGTTTCGGTCTGCTGATTTGTATTTTTATTCCAAAATGTTACGTCATTTTAATGAAACCAGAGAAGAACACAAAAAAGAATATGATGGGGAAGGGGGGACATACATCACTCTA
The DNA here is from genome assembly GCF_963383615.2 of Lipophrys pholis. Lineage (NCBI taxonomy): Eukaryota > Metazoa > Chordata > Actinopteri > Blenniiformes > Blenniidae > Lipophrys > Lipophrys pholis. The sequence continues at coordinate 13,155,289 of NC_137627.1, read as the reverse complement.
AGAACTAAATACAATGTTTGGGGATACACTTATAATTATGTAGTATTGTATTATTATTACTATACAAGATCATGTGATGAACAACTGTTAAAGGCTCTTTGTCATCCCCTCTATTTTTGTCATCGTCATATAATTTTTGACACATTTTAAACGTCTATATAACAGACAGCTTGAAAGCTGCAAACTGAACCTCAACAAAAGCACACGTGTTTGAGCAGCGGCATTATGGTGGCACAAGATTAAGTTTGAAGCTGGTGGCATAACAAAGATAAATATACTATGACTATTGCTAAATGTTTCAGAAACTAAGTCATACTTTTGCACATGATAAGCTGTGATCGGAAACCAATCCTTCCTAAGTTGAATAATGTGTCATCGATGATGGATAATTACTTATGAAAGAAGTTGCATTACTGAGATGACGCATTCCAAACGTAACTTTTTAATTGAAATATTGATGTTATCCCTTGTAAAATCATAAAACAAAACATCTTACTACAAACAAAACTTTCATTAACATTATACTTATATATTTGAGGAAGTTCAATTCAGATTTGGACAAATATGTTAATTGATAAAATGATTAATCTATGATTACTCCGTTTGGGAGAGAATATGCAGATCCAGAAAAAACAAACAAACAAAAAAAACTAACTACATGATTGGATAAAGCAAAAAAAACAAAAACAAAGCAACAACAATAAGAAAACAATGAAACTACTTAGTTGTTAACTTTAAAGTTAACTGCATCCACTGGATCAGCAGCATCAACAAACAAAAAAAATGGTGCTTGTTTTATAACATGAGGTGCCTGCTGAATGCAGGTTGGTATTCAAGTAACACTGTCAAACACACAGCATGAAATAAATATATAAAATATATTGAAAGCATTTTTTTCACAACAACATTGAACACTTTTTCTCGATTGACCACCCATACCACAATACACATAACATTCCAAGAATTTCATGAACCAAAGCAGGCAGGCATTAATACTCAGGTGTTTTTCCCAAAAACATTTTTTTTATGGAACAAAAGACGACAAGAAAAGTGGTATACAACAATATTTAGAATTAAGTGAGACTGAAACCAGTACTGACATCCTAGGCAAAGACAAGAATGGGTCACTCACATGAATGGAGGGCTTTCACATAACGTAATGACAGAAATTTGAAATATGTTGGTTTTTCAAGTCAGAAAAACAAAAAATTAGAGCTGAATGTTTCTTTCAAACCATCTCTTCACAAACTAAATTCCAACTCTCCTCACAATAAGGTAAGCTTGTTGGTGTGGTATAATTGGCACCTACTACTGAAGACCTTGATTATAGACTTTCAGCCCAATATTAAAGAAAAAAAAAACTTAAATGTTGTTTAGATGATGTTTCTCAAAATAGAGAAACATCTTACATGCTAATTGAACAAGAACAATATTTTAAACACACAACCAAACATTCATATTCAGATCAGCAAACCTTCTGAAAGGCTGGGAAAACAAACAAAAAAAAAAAACAGATCCCCTTTGTTGCGCCACCTTCCCTAACCGGAACTGCAGATTATATTTATTTATTTAATTAATCTATAAATGTGATGCAATATTGAATCTACATTCAGGTACATGTAATGACACTCAGTTGTTTGGCACTTTCAGACAGCATGACACACACACATAGGTGGCCACAGCAGGGTTGGGCTCTTTTGCAACTGTTCCTGGTAGCGTCTTTTTCTCGGGCTGACGAGCGAGTGTGCAGACACAGAGGGGATCCTGAGAATCCTCTCTTGTCTAAGAATGGAGACATTTTGTTGGGGGGAATTTTCTCTTTTCACAGCAGCTGGAAAGATCGACAAGATACCTACATGCACCAACCACTGCCACTGCAATGCACCAGGTAAAATGAAATCAAAGACTGAGAACAGATGACAATTAAAGTGTTGTAAAATGAGTATGGTTTCCCGGTGTGTTGCTATTACCGTTTTGTCACAACTGTCTATACTCCAGTTTGAATTTCAGAGGCTTTCAATTTGCACAGACTATGCTATACACCATTGAGGAGATTAACAACAGCTCGGATCTGCTGCCTGGCGTCTCTCTAGGCTACAAACTCTATGACACTTGTGGCTCTATTGCCAGAAGTGTGAAGGTTTCAATGGCTGTGGCAAATGGGATTGAAGTTGTACCTGCGCTCTCTGAGACACCGTGTACAAGACCTGCTCAAGTGCAAGCCATAATGGGAGAAACCTCTTCATCACCTTGGATGGCAATAGCAACAGTCATCGGACCATTTTATATCCCAATGGTGGGTTTTACAGAGAAATATTTTGCTATATTTATGACAGGTATATTCGTCAGTATTTTCTTCAAACTGTTCAGAGCAGCAGATGTAGGATTGTAAATAATTACGCTTTATGATGTGAATTACCTTCTTAGATCAGCCACTTTGCCACATGCGCTTGCCTCAGTGACAAAACAAAGTACCCATCCTTCCTCAGAACGATACCCAGTGACTACTACCAGAGCAGAGCCCTGGCTCATTTGGTCAAGCACTTTGGATGGACTTGGGTTGGAGCGATCAGAACCAATGATGATTATGGCAATAACGGCATGGCCACATTCACTGAAACTGCACAGCAGCTGGGAATCTGTCTGGAATATTCTGTTCCTTTTTACAGAACAGATTCAGCCGACAAAATACGAAAAACAATTGAAGTTATCAAAGCTTCCACCTCCAATATTATTGTTGCATTCATGTCTCATATGGATATGGATGTGCTCATACATGCATTATCCCAATACAACCTGACTGGATACCAGTGGGTTGGTAGTGAGAGCTGGATCTTGGATTCCCAAACTGCTACAATGGATAGATATCACATCTTGGATGGAGCCATAGGACTTTCAATCCCCAAAGCACATGTCAGTGGATTGAAAGAGTTTATAATGGACGTAAAGCCATTGTATTCATCAAATAGCAAAATGTTTACAGAGTTCTGGGAGACACTGTTCAACTGCAGGTTTAAGCAGTCAGAGTCGTCAACAGGAGTTGACAGAGAGTGTACTGGACATGAAGATCTGACTGGAGTTCAAAACAGCTTCACTGATATGTCTCTGATGCCTATTTTCAACAACGTCTATAAAGGAGTGTATGCGGCGGCTCATGCACTTCATAAGATACTCAACTGTAATAAAACATGTAACAACACAGTGAAACTAGATCCATTCACGGTGAGTTCTAACAGTAATCTCAACATTGCATTTAGTCACAGAAGGGTAAATATTTCTGGTTTGTCAGATTTCTTTTTAACTACACCTTGTGAAAAATTATAACATATGTCCTTAGATTTTGCAGCACATTAAAAATATTCGCTTCAAAACAAAAGAAGGAGATGAGGTCTACTTTAATGAAGACGGAGACCCACCAGCAAAGTACGAGATTGTTAACTGGCAACCAAGAGAAAAAGATATTGTGGACTTTGTCACAATCGGCCTCCATGATGCATCGCTGCCTCCTGACAAACAGCTGGATCTGCAAAGTGAATCCATAATTTGGGCACAAAACTCACTGCAGGTAAAATGGCACTATTAATTACACTGAACAGACACTGTAAACGTTACACTCTTTGTCATATTTAGTTTTGATGAATTGCATTTAAAATGATACTTTCGAAAAGTCAACATCATCTTACACATACAAAAAGAAATGATAAAAAATTAAATATCCATGTATTTTGTTTATATACAACTGTCCAAGCAGGTTCCCGTGTCCATTTGCAGTGAAAAGTGTCCGCCAGGAACACGTAAAGTTCTCCAGAAAGGAAAACCTGTCTGCTGCCACGACTGTGTGCAGTGTGCCGATGGAGAAATCAGCAACACCACAGGTGTAGTAAAACGTATTGTACCATAAAACAAAAATGTGAAGTGAGGTATTTTTTCAAATGAAAAAAAAGCGTGTGTGCATCTATGTTTCAAAACTCAGAGTTTTGGAAATCACTCAAATTATCCCCACCATGTGAGATTAAAACTTCGTTTTCAGTTTTGTTTGAGAAAAATGGAAAACATTTCAGTGTTGATTTTTCCAGTATGTATTTACCTCTTTGTAATGACAAAATAGAAAAAAGACTTTGGGGGAATTGCAAGTTATACACTATAGGCATCATTCAACTGAGACTCAGAATTGACAGAACTGCAGATGAAAACCAAACCACAAATGATGATGACATGAAAGAGCTGCGCTATGATTCATCGTTCAATAAACCATATCAGAGCTTTTGTTCCATAAAGGTTGAATCACCACAAACAAGAATCATTTATAAACGACAAAGTATAATACTGGCTGACATTGCAGATTACATGTCCTGAGTTAGATGCTGCATGAATTCTGCATCTAACTAAATAATAATTTCAGCGCTCAGATCATTTCCTAACCATTACAAAAGAAAAAGAAGAAAACAAAAGAGAAAGATATCTGCCCTGAAATATAAATGGACCGGTTGTTTTGTCATTATGTTACAGATTCTTTCACCTGTGTGAGATGTCACCCCGAATTCTGGTCAAATGAGAGAAGAGACGCCTGCATAAAGAAGGAGGCTGTGTTTCTATCGTATGAAGAGATTATGGGCGCCCTGCTCACTGCAGCCTCTTTATTTGGAACATGCATGACTGCTTTTGTGGCTTTTGTTTTCTTCAAATACAGAAAAACTCCCATTGTCAGAGCCAATAACTCCGAGCTGAGCTTCCTGCTGCTCTTCTCTTTGACTCTGTGTTTCCTGTGTTCTCTGACCTTCATCGGCCCGCCCTCTGAGTGGTCCTGCATGCTGAGACACACAGCGTTTGGCATCACCTTCGTCCTCTGTATCTCCTGTGTGCTGGGGAAGACTATGGTGGTGCTCATGGCCTTCAGGTCCACACTTCCAGGCAGTAATGCCATGAAATGGTTTGGAACTACTCAGCAGAGACTCAGCGTCCTCGGTTTCACTCTCATACAAGTGATCATATGTATCCTCTGGTTAACAATTTCTCCTCCTTTACCATTCAGGAATTTTAAGGAATTCAAGGACAAAATAATCTTGGAGTGTGCTCTGGGCTCAGCTGTAGGTTTCTGGGCTGTACTCGGTTACATTGGACTTTTGGCCATCTTGTGCTTTATCTTTGCTTTCCTGGCTCGGAAACTGCCTGATAATTTCAACGAGGCCAAATTTATCACCTTCAGCATGTTGATATTCTGTGCAGTGTGGCTCACCTTCATCCCGGCTTATGTCAGCTCTCCTGGGAAGTTCAGTGTTGCTGTAGAAATATTTGCTATTCTGGCTTCCAGTTTCGGTCTGCTGATTTGTATTTTTATTCCAAAATGTTACGTCATTTTAATGAAACCAGAGAAGAACACAAAAAAGAATATGATGGGGAAGGGGGGACATACATCACTCTAAGAACTAAATACAATGTTTGGGGATACACTTATAATTATGTAGTATTGTATTATTATTACTATACAAGATCATGTGATGAACAACTGTTAAAGGCTCTTTGTCATCCCCTCTATTTTTGTCATCGTCATATAATTTTTGACACATTTTAAACGTCTATATAACAGACAGCTTGGAAGCTGCAAACTGAACCTCAACAAAAGCACACGTGTTTGAGCAGCGGCATTATGGTGGCACAAGATTAAGTTTGAAGCTGGTGGCATAACAAAGATAAATATACTATGACTATTGCTAAATGTTTCAGAAACTATGTCATACTTTTGCACATGATAAGCTGTGATCGGAAACCAATCCTTCCTAAGTTGAATAATGTGTCATCGATGATGGATAATTACTTATGAAAGAAGTTGCATTACTGAGATGACGCATTCCAAACGTAACTTTTTAATTGAAATATTGATGTTATCCCTTGTAAAATCATAAAACAACACATCTTACTTCAATCAAAACCTTCATTAACATTATACTTATATATTTGAGGAAGTTCAATTCAGATTTGGACAAATATGTTAATTGATAAAATGATTGATCTATGATTACTCTGTTTGGGAGAAATACACAGATCCAGAAAAAACAAACAAACAAAAAAAAAAAAAACTACATGATTGGATAAAGTAAAAAAAACAAAAACAAAGGAACAACAATAAGAAAACAATGAAACTACTTAGTTGTTAACTTTAAAGTTAACTGCATCCACTGGATCAGCAGCATCAACAAACAAAAAAAATGGTGCTTGTTTATAACATGAGGTGCCTGCTGAATGCAGGTTGGTATTCAAGTAACACTGTCAAACACACAGCATGAAATAAATATATAAAATATATTGAAAGCATTTTTTTCCCAATAACATTGAACACTTTTTCTCGATTGACCACCCATACCACAATACACATAACATTCCAAGGATTTCATGAACCGAAGCAGGCAGGCATTAATACTCAGGTGTTTTTCCCAAATACATTTTTTTTATGGAACAAAAGACGACAAGAAAAGTGGTATACAACAATATTTAGAATTAAGTGAGACTGAAACCAGTACTGACATCCTAGGCAAAGACAAGAATGGGTCACTCACATGAATGGAGGGCTTTCACATAACGTAATGACAGAAATTTGAAATATGTTGGTTTTTCAAGTCAGAAAAACAAAAAATTAGAGCTGAATGTTTCTTTCAAACCATCTCTTCACAAACTAAATTCCAACTCTCCTCACAATAAGGTAAGCTTGTTGGTGTGGTATAATTGGCACCTACTACTGAAGACCTTGATTATAGACTTTCAGCCCAATATTAAAGAAAAAAAAAACTTAAATGTTGTTTAGATGATGTTTCTCAAAATAGAGAAACATCTTACATGCTAATTGAACAAGAACAATATTTTAAACACACAACCAAACATTCATATTCAGATCAGCAAACCTTCTGAAAGGCTGGGAAAAAAAACAAAAAAAAAAAACAGATCCCCTTTGTTGCGCCACCTTCCCTAACCAGAACTGCAGATTATATTTATTTATTTAATTAATCTATAAATGTGATGCAATATTGAATCTACATTCAGGTACATGTAATGACACTCAGTTGTATGGCACTTTCAGACAGCATGACACACACACATAGGTGGCCACAGCAGGGTTGGGCTCTTTTGCAACTGTTCCTGGTAGCGTCTTTTTCGCGGGCTGACGAGCGAGTGTGCAGACACAGAGGGGATCCTGAGAATCCTCTCTTGTCTAAGAATGGAGACATTTTGTTGGGGGGAATTTTCTCTTTTCACAGCAGCTGGAAAGATCGACAAGATACCTACATGCACCAACCACTGCCACTGCAATGCACCAGGTAAAATGAAATCAAAGACTGAGAACAGATGACAATTAAAGTGTTGTAAAATGAGTGTGGTTTCCCGGTGTGTTGCTATTACCGTTTTGTCACAACTGTCTATACTCCAGTTTGAATTTCAGAGGCTTTCAATTTGCACAGACTATGCTATATGCCATTGAGGAGATTAACAACAGCTCGGATCTGCTGCCTGGCGTCTCTCTAGGCTACAAACTCTATGACACTTGTGGCTCTATTGCCAGAAGTGTGAAGGTTTCAATGGCTGTGGCAAATGGGATTGAAGTTGTACCTGCGCTCTCTGAGACACCGTGTACAAGACCTGCTCAAGTGCAAGCCATAATGGGAGAAACCTCTTCATCACCTTGGATGGCAATAGCAACAGTCATCGGACCATTTTATATCCCAATGGTGGGTTTTACAGAGAAATATTTTGCTATATTTATGACAGGTATATTCGTCAGTATTTTCTTCAAACTGTTCAGAGCAGCAGATGTAGGATTGTAAATAATTACGCTTTATGATGTGAATTACCTTCTTAGATCAGCCACTTTGCCACATGCGCTTGCCTCAGTGACAAAACAAAGTACCCATCCTTCCTCAGAACGATACCCAGTGACTACTACCAGAGCAGAGCCCTGGCTCATTTGGTCAAGCACTTTGGATGGACTTGGGTTGGAGCGATCAGAACCAATGATGATTATGGCAATAACGGCATGGCCACATTCACTGAAACTGCACAGCAGCTGGGAATCTGTCTGGAATATTCTGTTCCTTTTTACAGAACAGATTCAGCCGACAAAATACGAAAAACAATTGAAGTTATCAAAGCTTCCACCTCCAATATTATTGTTGCATTCATGTCGCATATGGATATGGATGTGCTCATACATGCATTATCCCAATACAACCTGACTGGATACCAGTGGGTTGGTAGTGAGGGCTGGATCTTGGATTCCCAAACTGCTACAATGGATAGATATCACATCTTGGATGGAGCCATAGGACTTTCAATCCCCAAAGCACATGTCAGTGGACTGAAAGAGTTCATACTAGACGTAAAGCCGTTGTATTCATCAAATAGCAAAATGTTTACAGAGTTCTGGGAGACACTGTTCAACTGCAGGTTCAAGCAGTCAGAGTCGTCAACAGGAGCTGGCAGAGAGTGTACTGGACATGAAGATCTGACTGGAGTTCAAAACAGCTTCACTGATATGTCTCTGATGCCTATTTTCAACAACGTCTATAAAGGAGTGTATGCGGCGGCTCATGCACTTCATAAGATACTCAACTGTAATAAAACATGTAACAACACAGTGAAACTAGATCCATTCACGGTGAGTTCTAACAGTAATCTCAACATTGCATTTAGTCACAGAAGGGTAAATATTTCTGGTTTGTCAGATTTCTTTTTAACTACACCTTGTGAAAAATTATAACATATGTCCTTAGATTTTGCAGCACATTAAAAATATTCGCTTCAAAACAAAAGAAGGAGATGAGGTCTACTTTAATGAAGACGGAGACCCACCAGCAAAGTACGAGATTGTTAACTGGCAACCAAGAGAAAAAGATATTGTGGACTTTGTCACAATCGGCCTCCATGATGCATCGCTGCCTCCTGACAAACAGCTGGATCTGCAAAGTGAATCTATAATTTGGGCACAAAACTCACTGCAGGTAAAATGGCACTATTAATTACACTGAACAGACACTGTAAACGTTACACTCTTTCTGTCATATTTAGTTTTGATGAATTGCATTTAAAATGATACTTTCGAAAAGTCAACATCATCTTACACATACAAAAAGAAATGATAAGAAAAATAAATAATCCATGTATTTTGTTTATACACATCTGTCCAAGCAGGTTCCCGTGTCCGTTTGCAGTGAAAAGTGTCCGCCAGGAACACGTAAAGTTCTCCAGAAAGGAAAACCTGTCTGCTGCTACGACTGTGTGCAGTGTGCCGATGGAGAAATCAGCAACACCACAGGTGTAGTAAAACGTATTGTACCATAAAACAAAAATGTGAAGTGAGGTATTTTTTCAAATGAAAAAAAAGCGTGTGTGCATCTATGTTTCAAAACTCAGAGTTTTGGAAATCACTCAAATTATGCCCACCATGTGAGATTAAAACTTCGTTTTCAGTTTTGTTTGAGAAAAATGGAAAACATTTCAGTGTTGATTTTTCCAGTATGTATTTACCTCTTTGTAATGACGAAATAGAAAAAAGACTTTGGGGGAATTGCAAGTTATACACTATAGGCATCATTCAACTGAGATTCAGAATTGACAGAACTGCAGATGAAAACCAAACCACAAATGATGATGACATGAAAGAGCTGCGCTATGATTCATCGTTCAATAAACCATATCAGAGCTTTTGTTCCATAAAGGTTGAATCACCACAAACAAGAATCATTTATAAACGACAAAGTATAATACTGGCTGACATTGCAGATTACATGTCCTGAGTTAGATGCTGCATGAATTCTGCATCTAACTAAATAATAATTTCAGCGCTCAGATCGTTTCCTAATCATTGCAAAAGAAAAAGAAGAAAACAAAAGAGAAAGATATCTGCCCTGAAATATAAATGGACCGGTTGTTTTGTCATTATGTTACAGATTCTTTCACCTGTGTGAGATGTCACCCCGAATTCTGGTCAAATGAGAGAAGAGATGCCTGCATAAAGAAGGAGTCTGTGTTTCTATCGTATGAAGAGATTATGGGCGCCCTGCTCACTGCAGCCTCTATATTTGGAACATGCATGACTGCTTTTGTGGCTTTTATTTTCTTCAAATACAGAAAAACTCCCATTGTCAGAGCCAATAACTCCGAGCTGAGCTTCCTGCTGCTCTTCTCTTTGACTCTGTGTTTCCTGTGTTCTCTGACCTTCATCGGCCGGCCCTCTGAGTGGTCCTGCATGCTGAGACACACAGCGTTTGGCATCACCTTCGTCCTCTGTATCTCCTGTGTGCTGGGGAAGACTATGGTGGTGCTAATGGCCTTCAGGTCCACACTTCCAGGCAGTAATGCCATGAAATGGTTTGGAACTACTCAGCAGAGACTCAGCGTCCTCGGTTTCACTCTCATACAAGTGATCATATGTATCCTCTGGTTAACAATTTCTCCTCCTTTACCATTCAGGAATTTTAAGGAATTCAAGGACAAAATAATCTTGGAGTGTGCTCTGGGCTCAGCTGTAGGTTTCTGGGCTGTTCTTGGTTACATTGGACTTTTGGCCATCTTGTGCTTTATCTTTGCTTTCCTGGCTCGGAAACTGCCTGATAATTTCAACGAGGCCAAATTTATCACCTTCAGCATGTTGATATTCTGTGCAGTGTGGCTCACCTTCATCCCGGCTTATGTCAGCTCTCCTGGGAAGTTCAGTGTTGCTGTGGAAATATTTGCTATTCTGGCTTCCAGTTTCGGTCTGCTGATTTGTATTTTTATTCCAAAATGTTACATCATTTTAATGAAACCAGAGAAAAACACAAAAAAGAATATGATGGGGAAGGGTCCACCAAAATCAAACTGAAAGTCAAATTTTATGTCTTGGTAAATATATTTTATTCCAAAAATCTGTTTATACATCAAGTGATTCAATAAGCAGCAGATTAATGGATCCGACACAATTGAATAAGAAAGGAAATTGTTAATGTTCAACCCTAACTTGTCATTTTTTACAGTGGACTAAAACAAAACAAACCTCGTAGTCAACGCTCTGGATTCAGCTTCAGCAACATTCATCACACCCTGAACATTGATCACATCCACGTCAAAGCTCTCTGTTCAGCTAAATGGAATGCAATGCTAGTTGACTTCAAGCCCATACAAAAAAAAAACTACTCATGGAAAGAAAGAAAATTTGTACTTAGAAATATAAGAAATATTCTTTCTTTGTAGGAACAATGGTTCTTTGTGATCACTCTTACACTACTGGAAAACCTGATGCTTGTGTACTTATTTGATTATGAAGCATCACGTTCTTCAATGGGAAATGGTTCCCAAACATTTTAACTGGTAAAATAAAGGTAAATAACACAAATAAGTGAAATAACATTTTAGGAAACATGTCTTTCCTATTAAGCATGAGTGAAGAAGATTTGGCAGTTTTTTCAATGGGTGCACTCCACATACTGAACCCTGCTTCTCATCCATCCAAATCTATCTTCCTTACAGAGTTGGCGCAACCTAAAAGAGAAATACAAAGGCTTTCCAATGGTGAAATATTTCTTTCTAGGAATCATTATTACAATAAAGAAATACCTGCCAAGCACAGATTGATGTATTTCCTATGGTTTAGAATTTTCTTCAAATTCTTGAGGTAAATCATCATAGTCAATTAAATAATACTTCACTGAAACTTGAGTGCATTAAACAGTTTAACAGTAAAGTGTGTAATTCTATTTCTTTAAAACATATAATAATGATAGGTTTTGAATATATTGATTTAGTCTTTATATTAGTTGTGATGTACAGGTTTTATCTTTTCATTCTGGAAAGAACCACAGTGTCTCCGTGTAAACTAAATCAAATTGTCGTCAGTGGAGCGAGCAGGCTAATCTCAAAATGCACAAGCTGAATGTGGTTGTGCATTGCTAAAATTGATTGATAATAGGCAAGTTTGTTTTGTGTCACAGCCAAATGCTACCTTGCAAAACTATCATTTTTCCTTGGGTTAATATTGATACTTTTTTTTGTGGGTTTTGGCCAATACCTTTTTATTTAGCTATTTCGGCTGCCAGTAAGACATCATAAAGCACTATGTTTTAATTTACATTTGCAAAATACCAATAATAGGATCCTTGGTGTATATGTCAATGAGTTTGTCCAAGTATTTTTATATTCTGTTTTTTTTCAGCCTTCAGTAATTGTTTTGTTCAACAATATTTAATTAATTGTATCACCAAATGGAATAAAGTTCAAATATGTTTTAAAATGGCTCCTGAACTCTTCTCTTTGGGCACATCTCTGTGTTTGCTCCGCCTTGAATGTCCACAGGGGTGGAGCATCACCATTTTGCCTGGTTTATTTCCTATACAGGTCGAAATTGTATAAAAACCAGGCCTTATTACGCTTTTCTTTAAGCCATGCATGATGTCATTCAGTTGTTTGGCACTTTCAGACAGCATGACACACACACATAGGTGGCCACAGCAGGGCTGGGCTCTTTTACAGTTAGTTCTGGTCGCGTCGTTGTCTCGAGCTGAGGAGCGAGTGTGCAGACACAGAGGAGATCCAGAGAATCCTCAGCTGTTTAAGGATGGGGACATTTTGTTGGGGGGAATTTTCTCTTTTCACAGCAGCTGGAAAGATCAAAAAGATACCTACTTGCACCAACCACTGCCACTGCAGTGCACCAGGTAAAATTAAATCATACACTCATCACTAAACATTATGGAAATTACTTTTATTACTGTTTCAAAGATGGATACATTGCAATGTAATGTTTGTGGCTGTCTTCATGCAGTTTGAATTTCAGAGACTTCCAGTTTGCCCAGGCTATGTTGTTTGCCATTGAGGAAATTAATAACAGCACAGATCTTCTACCTGGCATCTCTCTAGGATATATATTGTACGACAGTTGTGGCTCCATTGCCAGAAGTGTAAAAGTTGCACTGTCCTTGGCGAATGGCAATGATGTTGTATCTGCACTCTCCAAAGACACATGTACAAGACCTGCTCAAGTACAAGTTATAATGGGAGAAACCTCTTCCTCTCCCTGCATGGCAATAGCGACTGTGATAGGACCATTATACATACCAATGGTGGGTAGTGGCGCTAAAACTGGAACTAGACTTGTGAAAAAAGCTGTAAATTTGCCTTTAAAACTAAAAACACTGTATGCCTGAATTGTATCCTGTTTTGTTTACTTTCTTAGATCAGCCACTTTGCCACGTGCGCTTGTCTCAGTGATAAAACAAAGTACCCATCCTTCCTCAGAACGATATCCAGTGACTACTACCAGAGCAGAGCCCTGGCTCATTTGGTCAAGCACTTCGGATGGACTTGGGTTGGAGCGATTAGAACCAATGATGATTATGGCAACAATGGCATGGCCACATTCACTGAAACTGCACAGCAGCTGGGAATCTGTCTGGAATATTCTGTGGCCTTCTTTAGAACAGATCCAGCTGAGAAAATACAAAATATAATTGAAGTCATTAAATCTTCCACCTCTAAGGTGATCGTTGCCTTCCTTTCCCACATGGATTTGGATGTGCTCATACATGAGTTGTCTCACCACAACCTGACTGGATTTCAGTGGGTTGGTAGTGAGGGCTGGATCTTTGACTCTCAAACCGCAGCCCTTGACAAGTACCACATTCTGGATGGGGCCATAGGCCTTTCTATCCCCAAAGCACATGTCACCGGCCTGAAAGAGTTTATGGTGGATGTGAGGCAGCTGAATTCATCTGGTAATGAATTTTTTACAGAGTTCTGGGAGACACTGTTCAACTGCAGGTTTAAGCAGTCAAAGTCATCAACAGGAGCTGACAGAGAGTGTACTGGACGTGAAGACCTGACTGGAGTTCAAAACAGCTTCACTGATATGTCTCTGATGCCTATTTTCAACAATGTCTATAAAGGAGTGTATGCGGCGGCTCATGCACTTCATAATATACTCAACTGTAATAAAACATGTAACAAAACAGTGAAACTAGATCCATTCACGGTGAGATGTGTTACCAACTGTTAATAATTCAGCACCAAATGTCACTTAAATAATGCATATTTAGAAAGATCAATCTCAGTGAACCTGAAAATAGAACATATGTTCTTAGATTTTGCAGCATATGAAAAATATTAACTTCAAAACAAAGGAAGGGGATGAGGTCCACTTTAATAATGATGGAGACCCACCGGCAAGGTATGAAATCATAAACTGGCAACCAAGAGAAAATGACACTGTGGATTTCATCACAATCGGCCTTCATGATGCGTCGCTGCCTCCCGATAAACAGCTGGATCTGCAAAGTCAATCTATAATTTGGGCAAAGAACTCACTGCAGGTAGCATGTCACTGCATATTTTAACAAGGACTGAACAACAACCTGTGACATATATTAAACATTTGTTTTTGTAATACTACTACTGTCTATGCAGGTGCCCGTGTCTGTTTGCAGTGAAAGGTGTCCTCCAGGAACACGCAAAGTTCTCCAGAAAGGAAAACCTGTCTGCTGCTATGACTGTGTACAATGTGCAGAAGGGGAAATCAGCAACACCACAGGTTTCTAAAGTTAAATTCAATCTACTTTGGTGTGCACATTTTAGTCAATATTCTAATTGTAAAAAAAATATATATAAATACTTCAATAGTTACATATACACCACACCAAGAATCAGAAAACATCAACCTTTATACACAACGATTAATATCAATGGGTAATACTTTTCACTTTTTCCATTCAACTTTACAGATTCTTTCACCTGTGTGAGATGTCACCCCGAATTCTGGTCAAATGAGAGAAGAGACGCCTGCATAAAAAAGGAGTCTGTGTTTCTATCGTATGAAGAGATTATGGGCGCCCTGCTCACTGCAGCCTCTATATTTGGAACATGCATGACTGCTTTTGTGGCTTTTGTTTTCTTCAGATTCAGAAAAACTCCCATTGTCAGAGCCAATAACTCCGAGCTGAGCTTCCTGCTGCTCTTCTCTTTGACTCTGTGTTTCCTGTGTTCTCTGACCTTCATCGGCCGGCCCTCTGAGTGGTCCTGCATGCTGAGACACACAGCGTTTGGCATCACCTTCGTCCTCTGTATCTCCTGTGTGCTGGGGAAGACTATGGTGGTGCTAATGGCCTTCAGGTCCACACTTCCAGGCAGTAATGCCATGAAATGGTTTGGAACTACTCAGCAGAGACTCAGCGTCCTCAGTTTCACTCTCATACAAGTGATCATATGTATCCTCTGGTTAACAATTTCTCCTCCTTTCCCATTTAAGAATTTTAAGGAATTCAAGGACAAAATAATCTTGGAGTGTGCTCTGGGCTCAGCTGTAGGTTTCTGGGCTGTTCTTGGTTACATTGGACTTTTGGCCATCTTGTGCTTTATCTTTGCTTTCCTGGCTCGGAAACTGCCTGATAATTTCAACGAGGCCAAATTTATCACCTTCAGCATGTTGATATTCTGTGCAGTGTGGCTCACCTTCATCCCGGCTTATGTCAGCTCTCCTGGGAAGTTCAGTGTTGCTGTGGAAATATTTGCTATTCTGGCTTCCAGTTTCGGTCTGCTGATTTGTATTTTTATTCCAAAATGTTACGTCATTTTAATGAAACCAGAGAAGAACACAAAAAAGAATATGATGGGGAAGGGGGCACCAAAATCCCACTAAAAGTTGGAGATATTGTTGCAGCAAAATAGTTTTTTACAAACTAATTTGTCAACCAACGAGCAACATAACTTATGGGGCACACCTGCAATGAAGTATGTAATTCCCATAGTTAGTCTATATGAGTTTTGAGGTGCATACTGTGAAAAATTATCAATAAAAAAATGAAGCATGTTACACAAATATTTGGTTCAACTTGTTTGTTTCAATCTCATGAGGATAAAATCAAACTGTAAAATCCTCCCCTTCTGTTGTTGGATATGTATAAAGCCCAGGGATGAGATGTGGAGCTGATTGGCTCAGCTCGTAGAGCGGAGCCATGCCACTACTGGAGCTGATCATCTCGGTTCTGTTAATAGGGAGAGGACATTTTGTGTGTCAGTTGCAAGGCTTAGCACAACCACCTGAACTAACCCAGGATGGGGATTTTTTTATCGGTGGCATTTTTTCATTCCGCACAGGGCAAGATTATGTAACTGATACATTTCAGACAATTCCAGAAATCAGAAAATGCAAAAAGTGTGTATTTATAGGACATTATAACTTTTATATCTATAATAACAATTTTTACGTTTTTTTCGTGCATTCAGGTCTTATGATGTTGTTCTTTTTAGCTGTATTTTATAATGCTATACTGTTTCATTTTCATTCATTAATCTGTTGTCCTTTTTCAGCTTCAATTTCAGAGAATTTAAGTTTGCACAGGTAATGATCTTTGCTATCAACGAGATCAACAGAAACCCTGACATGCTGCCTAATTTTAAACTTGGATACAAGATTTACGGTAGCTGTGGAACAATGGACATACTGAGAGCTGCTCTTGCTCTGGCAAGCGGACTGAAACGAGAAATCCGGGATGACAACTGCACTAAAACTGAGACCGTGCAAGCCATACTGGGGCATTCGGGCTCAAGGCCAACCATTGCTTTTGCACAAGTAGTTGGAAGGTTTGAAATCCCTGTGGTAAGCAAAGTCAAAAAGTGTGTCCACTTCAGACTCAATTTGCAAAATCAATTATAACAAGTGGCCTTAAATGACACTCATATATGAATGCATGTGTCTGTTCTTTCACTCTGTGACATATCTGTGCATTTTTTTTTATTGCAGATCAGCCACTTTGCCACCTGTGCTTGTCTGAGCAATAGAAAAAAGTACCCCAGTTTTTTCAGAACTATCCCCAGCGACTACTACCAAAGCAGGGCCCTGGCAAAGCTGGTCAAGCACTTTGGTTGGACCTGGGTCGGTGCAATAGCCGTGGAAAATGAATACGGATTCAATGGCATTGCAGCATTCATCCAAGCTGCACAAGAATACGGAGTGTGTATTGAGTATTCTGAAGCATTTTCATCATCCGATCCACCAGAACGTGTCCTGAAAATAACAGAGACCATAAAGCAGTCCACTTCCAAAGTGATCATGGCTTTCATGTCACATACAGAGATTAAGCTGCTCTCTGCTGCACTATACAAAGAGAACATCACGGGACTGCAATGGATTGGAAGCGACGCGTGGATCACAGATCACTCTCTGACTGACAGTGAAGGATACAGCGTCTTACAGGGCTCCCTAGGTTTCACTGTCTCCAAAGCGAATATCTCGGGGCTGGGGGAGTATCTGAAGCAGCTCCATCCCTCACAGTTTCCCGACAGTCCGTTTGTCAGAGATTTCTGGGAAGACGTGTTTGACTGCTCTCTTGGTGAAGGTGTTACAACACGACGGCCCTGCAGTGGCTTTGAGAGTTTGCAAAATGTCAATTCACAATTCACCGACGTGTCTGAGTTAAGGTTTAGCAACAATGTCTATAGGTCAGTTTATGCAGTGGCGCACGCTCTGGACAAAGTGATTAAATGTGATGATGGAGGAGGACTGTTCTCTAATGTGAGCTGCGCAGACCCAAAACAGATTCAGCCATGGCAGGTGAGAAACACGTGAGGGAAACACTAATGATAATTGTGACATCAGACTGCATTATCAAAATCAGTGCCAGGTGATTGTAAGTGAATCAGTTATTTATATTCTCTTTACTTCTGTTCAAGGTCTTGCAAAACCTCAAGACTGTAAATTTTGTCACTGAGGAAGGGGAGCGAGTTTATTTCAACAGTGATGGAGACTCTCCAGCCAGATACGAGCTTGTTAATTTACAAATCACCAACAAAGGAAGTCTGGCAGGAGAAACAGTCGGCATTTATGATGCTTCTCTTCCAGACAGTCATCAGTTTATCATGAACAACATCCCTGTTGTTTGGGGTAATGGGTTGACTGAGGTAAAGAAGTAATGCGAACCACTTCACTAAAATCATTTCGAACATTTTTATATTGCTATTTCATATTTGTATTTTATCATTTGTTTTTATGTACAAGAATATACACCCCCGACAGGTGTTTTCATGTTTGCAGGAGGTGCCTCTGTCAGTTTGCAGCGAGAAATGTCTCCCAGGAACTCATAAGGTCCTCCAGAAAGGCAAGCCAGCCTGCTGTCATGATTGCATTCCATGTCCTGCAGGCGAGATCAGCAATATAACAAGTAAATCAAATGTATTCCAGTGTAAAAAAAAAAGGCTAATTTCGATCTTCAATTTTGACGTCTGACTTTTTCCCTCACTGGTTCCTTCCCTTGTTTTTCATTACAGATTCAATACACTGTATGAAATGTCCATCGGAATATTGGTCCAACAAACAAAGGAACACTTGCATCCCCAAACAAATAGAATTCCTCACATATAATGAAATCCTGGGGACACTGTTAGCACTATTTTCATTGCTTGGGGTTTTTCTGACGATGATCACAACCATAGTCCTTTATTGCCACAAAGAAACCCCTTTAGTCAGAGCCAATAACTCCGAGCTGAGCTTCCTGCTGCTCTTCTCTTTGACTCTGTGTTTCCTGTGTTCTCTGACCTTCATCGGCCGGCCCTCTGAGTGGTCCTGCATGCTGAGACACACAGCGTTTGGCATCACCTTCGTCCTCTGTATCTCCTGTGTTCTTGGGAAATCAATAGTAGTTTTATTGGCCTTCAGGTCCACACTTCCAGGCAATAACGTCATGAAATGGTTTGGGCCTGCACAGCAGAGACTCAGCGTCCTCAGTTTCACTCTCATACAAGTTTTGATTTGTATTCTTTGGCTAACAATTAATCCACCTTTTCCCTACATGAATATGTGGCTGTTTAATGATCGGATACTTTTAGAATGTGATCTGGGTTCAGCTTTAGGATTTTGGGCTGTTCTGGGATATATAGGACTTCTGGCATTATTGTGCTTTGCACTTGCCTTTTTGGCCCGGAAACTACCAGGTAACTTTAATGAAGCTAAATTCATCACTTTTAGTATGCTGATCTTCTGTGCAGTGTGGATCACATTTATCCCAGCCTACGTCAGCTCCCCTGGAAAGTTCACAGTTGCTGTGGAAATATTTGCTATTTTGGCTTCCAGTTATGGACTGCTGTTCTGCATTTTTTTGCCAAAATGTTACATTATCTTGTTGAGGCCAGAACAGAATACTAAGAGACACATAATGGGAAAGATTTCTCATAGTGATATTAATTATTAAAACCTTCATGTTCCACTTTTTACATGCTGCCATGTTGTGATTAAAAACTCATTTTGTGGTCCTATGTATATGTATTTTATAGCAATTGATACAATTGAAGTAAATAAAACTTTCAACATATGTAATAATGTTGTCGACATGTATTTATTCTATACAACTCAAACACATCACAACTCAAACATGAATATTGAACGCAAGAAAGAAAGAATTGTACATAAATACAGCCAAGCTACAATAATGGATAAGTTTCCTTTCCAATAGTTGTTGGGACAAATAAGAAGCATTGTATGTTATTGCAGAGAGTAAACAACGTCACTGTGACATTGTAATTATTGTTATGACTACAAACTCTGTTCAGATTTAGGGTTAGTAATTTATTTAATTTATTCATTTAAAAATGAGGGCAGATGGAGAGTTCATAAAATACGTAAAATAAAACAAGACCAAGTCATCTACAGGAATAAATAAGCCATTTTACATTCTCTGTAAGCAACGCAAACAATAACCAAATTACAAAATCCACGTGGAGTCGTTTGGTCAACACACTTGCGAAATTTTGTCCACGCACAAAAATAATACAACAATTACAAGCTCAGGCTTCACAGATCGTCACCACATAAGGACATTTAATTTTCAATGCGGAGCCGAAAAAAAAAAAAAAAAGTTTTAAAGTATGAACATATGAATCCATACTTTTTTAAGGCCGCATTGTGGTGAAGTGATTTGTGCTCCCACTTCACCGCGAGGAAATCTGGGTTCTCATACGGGCCGAGGAATTTCTGTGTAGAGCTTGAATGTTCACCCCGTGTGTGCGTGAGTTTCCTCAGGTATTGCGGTTTTCTTCCCACAGTCTAAGTGAGTGTGAATGTGTGTGTGGATGGATGGATGGATGGATGGATGGATGGATGGATGGATGGATGGATGGATGGATGGATGGATGGATGGATGGATGGATGGATGGATGGATGGATGGATGGATGGATGGAAGATCCTTGAAAAATTGGTTTGCGTTTCAGCACATTGCATGAGAGCCACATTCATTGCTGTTTGAGTGTGTGCCTGGGTGAATGTCACTAATATTGTAAACCGATAATGTAAAATATATGTTTATTAAGAAGACGGGAAAAGAATAGTTACTTTTATGATATTAGTGATATAATACAACCTTTGGCATGAAAAATAACGCTTACAACTTTTGACACAAAGAAAAACAATAGCCTGAAGCTGTTATTCCTACAAACATTTCCGTGATGCATCATAAAAAATAAAAAAAAATCATCACAAGACATACAAAACAACACTGGAGGAAAAACAGAGATAGGCAAATAGGACCCCATCTGCTGCATCCATGACTCCACTCCAGTGTGGCAGGTGCAGCAGGGCTACAAACAGCGGACACAAGGGAATAAACATTGCAGCAGATTGCTCCAACCTGTGACACAACAACAGGAAGAACAGGTGGCTTATTGCTTCAAGCAAACTAAATAGGGTCTGTATTAATTAAAACCTGTGTCACAACATGTGACTGTTGCATGTTATTCAATTAAGGTTTTGTTTTGATTTTTACTCCATCTCAACTTCAATCCTTTTTCTTTTTTTTTTACTTTTAACAATGATTGTGAAATGAAAGTTTGTGGCTTATTGAAATAAAATGTGTATTTAAAGTAATTTTAAAGTTGTTTCCTAATCTCAGTGTCCTGTATATAACCATTTAAACATTGGATATGAGCTTTAATGCAATTCTGATTGGCTATCATGGCTTCATGCTTCTCGTTACACTGCCCCCTACAGGTTTGGCATGCTCAAAGTAGCACTGAACCAGGTGTATATGTGGGTCCATGTCAATTAAGATTTTTTTTTTAAACTTAGAGGAGGAAATATATGTTTTTGTAAAAACCCTGGTACGTGTAAACGTGGCCCAAGTCAGGTTCTGGTGTAACCAATGACATGCAGTCAGGTCGTGACCCTGATGAGAATGAAAAGCATGCAGATGAGTTTCCTTTAGACTTTTTCAGACAGTTTGCAGAAATATTTTGGTTATGCAAACTGATTGTTGCAGCAGCCGTCTGGCTGGTCACAGGCAATCTAAAGGCCTTTCCATGCTCTCTGCAAGGCGCATCTGCAGACTGTGGGCAGGCCGCGGGTGCGCACATGATTGCATCCATACTACACTCTGGGTTCACATCCGTGCGCATTCCATGTAATGTAACGTAATGATCCCGAAACTATCTCCACTTCTGCTCCCTGGCATTCTCCACCTTTCCTAAAGTATTTTATGTTTCACATCAGGAGTTCTGAGCCATCCGGCTCTTTATTTGCTTTTAAATTGTGATTGTTCAGACAGAGAGACGGAGGATCTCCTCACACAAGCGCCCAGTAGGATCTGACATATGTTCCAGTCGGCACACACTGGTTGCACGGTCACAAAATTTGGGTCGCGCGCGGTCGACCGCAGAGGGGTCGGCGCGCGCGGTCGACCGCAGAGGGGTCGGCGCGCACCCTCGCGCACCCTCGCGCACAGGGGCGGATGATGATTTTGACATCATGCGTACACTGTGCACACGTGGAGACGGAGAGCATGGAAAGGCCTTCAGAGGTGAAAATGATGGATGTGGAAGTCCCGGGCTGGTGGGTTTACTTGTGGTTTGCAAATGAGGCCGATTCCACGTATTGTCAAATTCTCTGAAACACCTTTGTAGAACGTTCAATTCAGCTACGGCTCTGGTGGACATTCTTGCAGTCAGCATGCGCTCTCAAAACTTGCAACATTTGTGCTGTGTGATAAAACTGTGCATATTCTTCTGTCACATATTGTGACACCCCACTTCACATTCGAACGAAGACACAGTGTTTTTTAAAAACCTCCACTGTGGCCAGAGTTTTCAGAAATCGTCCTTTGTGGTGACTCATCACTGCGTTTATGTGTAAATGCAAGGCCCAAATGCAGAGAAATATCACTGTTTTTGTGAATACCCGGGTACATGTAAACAAGGCCTTAGAAAAATGTGTGAAAAACTATTCACACATCTCTATATTTTGAAAGAAATAGACCTTTTGTGTACCAAGAAACAGTATTAGATCTATAAGTTCAACTTGTGAAAAATGGGAGCATAAACAAATGAATTGCGTTTATACTTATGTTATGTTCGTGTAAAAAGGAAAAACAAAACAAAATTGTTTGTCTTCAATTAAGTCTCTAATTCAGCCATAATGTAATTTTAAGATTAATTCCTGTTTTGTCCAATTGTTGGCTTTGTTGATATTACGTATACCAACTTCTGTAAGATTAGGTGATGGAGGGTATCTCAGCATTTTATAAAGCTTTTGAAGAGAATAGAGAAAGCTCAACACTTTACCTTAAAAATAAATGGGAATCAGAGCTAAAGATTGACATTTCAGTTAACGACTGGGACAAAATGTGCTTGACTCAATGTTCTACCACCAGCTCACCAATTTGGAGGGAGTTTGCTTGGAAGAATCTCACTCGATTCTTCATAACACCCCAAATTAAGACTCGACAATTAAAAACCCAACAACCATGCTGGAGACTCTGTGGTGATCAAGAGGGACATCATTCACATGTTTTTTGGTGCTGTTCTAAAATAACACCGTTTTGGAATATAGTAAATGCAACTGTAAACACCATATTGGCTTACGACATACCAAACAGCTGTGCTGTCATGTATCTTGGTAAACTTGATGAAGCCGTGCAGAAGGAAGATCGATATCTGGTGAAGGTTTTACTTATTTCCAGTAAAAAGGCTATCACTAGGAACTGGCACAGAGTGGAGGTGCCGAGCGTGGATCAATGGTTCGAGATCATCAGGGAGATCTATTCAATGGAACAGATGACCCACCACTTAAGACTCAAGAGACACATATTTGAGAGGAACTGGAAGAAATGGAACACCTACAAAGAACGTGACACCAACAACTAAATGGACTAACAAAGCGGACCGAGAGAGAAACATACATATTGGAGATGCCCCACTGTATTTTTGTTCATTATTGTTTGTGATTGTTTAAAAATGAAAATAAAAAGAAAGTTTGAAAAAAAAAAAAAGATTAGGTGATGGATAGAATTGTGAGAAAGTCTCTGTCGTCAATGTTTACAAAAAAAATCCAAACAGCAATAACTTGAAGAAGCAATTTGCAATTCTTCTTCTTATGACTATTGATGTTTGCATAGCTGTATCATTGTGGCCTTGCTGTGACAGATTAGGTACAATATCTTGAACATGTGTGCAACTTTAATGACTGAGTTTAGGATTAACAAGACCAACAGGAGTTTTAGTGAAATAGTAAAAGTAAAAAAAAAAAAAAACTCTCTTTGAAACTAAAGTTAACATTTAACATTTTATTTTTTTGTTTGAGTCAGAAAACTGTCTCAGAATATTTGCTACACAAATCCCATGTGTATTGCAGTCATATCTACTATTCATGCCTCACATCCTTGAGGTCTGGGAGCAGAAAAAAGGAAAGATTTGCATGGATTACTGAGAGTGGCCAGCTCAGATTCCTCCTACATTTGGGTATCAGAGAGGAAGCTATAAAACACATCCTTTTCCTGAAATGCGCATTCCAAACGTAAGGCTACGAGATGACAACAGTCACATTTTTCTTCCTCGCACTGTTGACTTGGATGGTGTCGTCTGGCAGATGGCTCGGCCTGAACCAGTGTGGTGAGCTCAGTCAACATGGGCAAGGTGAAGAAACGATAAAGGCCTTAACTGCTTCATGTGAAAACACCGTCACTCAAAGCAATGACATAGCAGAAGTAACTATTCCAAGCCGGAGGTGAGTAAACTGCTGAGTAGTTAAAAGTGTCACCTGTCCATTTCCTTCTGAATTGCGCTGCGTCTTGCTCATTAACACCTTTTTTTTTTTGTCAGGACTGGAATACCCTGGTGTTGTTTCCCACAGATCTATCAGCAGACAGCATGTAATTTAATGATTTTCTCATCAGGGAGTCTACCTGAATAATCTGAGTCTAAATACCATATTGAGGGAGCCCTCAAAAGACAATTAAATGATCTCTAGAGCATTTGAGTCATTTACAATCTGGCGCCAATTTATTGTAATTATATAAAAGTAATGGTCTCACTTCTGTCTTATTACGCCCCCAATATGCATTTAATTACACGATGACATTTGTAAGTGTCTCTTAAACGTTTTTCAGAGTTGGCTGGGTAATTTGAATTAATCCTAATATGTGAAAAGTGCAATCTAACATGATGTCTCCAATTTTCTGTTGCATTTTCAGATCTTGTGAAGTCAGCCTTATCTTGGAGAACATTATTACCCAGAGGTGCCCAAAAGGCATTACTGCTTTTACTGGTGTATATTTAAACTTCATTGGGCCTGTTTACAAGTTGCAAAAGTCGAAAGACGATGTGAATGCAAAGAAGAAAAACAGGCATGTCTGTCAGAGCCAAACGCCTCAACTTGTCCTACAATTCCTGTTAAACGCCAGCTGTGATCTACCTACAGCAGAGGTGGGTATCAGATTAATTTGGTCAGAAATCACACGCCAAATCCTGATAAAATGTTTCAATAATATTGTTTGCTTGTTTTTAGCTTTCCTTTATACAGACAAAAGTGGATACTCAAAGCAAAAACCTGGATTACAAGAAGAAATGCCACTCTGTTCCCCTGAGAGCTGTCCCTCTGCAGATCTACAATTGGAAAACAATGGCTCATATCTGTATTTGGGGCCTGCAATTCAAATCCCGGGTTGGTTTTGTGTACCAACAGTATACACCTGCAATACTAGAATGTTTTACGTCCGCCCGTCAAGTGATCCCGGTTCACTCTGAAGTATTGGGAAGTGCCTACATTGGGATCTGCTCCACTGAGGTTTGTGCACCAAATTGTCAGCAATATGAAATTGACAGTCAAATGTGCAAGACTGAAATGTGTCTGACACACAAAGCATGTTTCAGCGTTGCAAGTGGTTGTACATGATTAGCAAGCATTATAGGATTTACAACTGGGTATATTCCTGCAGGAAGATAATCTATATTATTAGGAAATGAAAAAAAATAATTTCACAATGACACATTGGTCATAGATAGTTATTTCAGCTGCATACATTTGCATCTACAAGTGGAAGACGAACTCATTTTGTGTATCAATCTGCAGATTTCATCTATGTGCTATTCAGACCACTGTCCAGAAGAAGCATTGCTAACTTCACCAGGTAATCCAATAACATGTGTTCATCACTCCAAGCAGAGTCTACTTGACTATGACAGCAATTTCTTAATTTCCTACAGACTTCGTCAGTGTTTCTTCAAGGAGGGTGGAGAGTGTCAGACTTGCAAAGTTATGCAGATTGAAGGTTGGAGTAATATTTTTACCAACCATGTTGCTGCTCGCAATCTACAGTTCAAGAATAAAGCTCCCATCAAACAGAGTCGGCCATACTCATGGTAAAAACTCCACAATCATAATGCTGTTCAGCCTCACACTGCCCTGTTTCTTAACGACAACATCTACATCAGCTGAGTCCTGTGTCGTAATGGTGTCTCTGCATTGTCCTCTGGGGAGAACTGTCCACATTTTTATCATCTGCAAAGCAGCTCATAAGGTCATAAGAGGTTTCTGTCCCATAAAGAAGCAATTTATGGCTGTACCTTTTAGTGTGGTCCTTCTCTGGATGACTTTCAACATTTCTGGACCAAATAAAAGCCTGAAACACTGGGCTAAAGCCATACTTTATATAAGTACTCAGCTACTCACTACTTTGTACTTCCTGTGACCTTTCCCAGTTTGATACAAATGATCATGACTGACATTAAATATCTTGAGTGTTGTCTTTTATGTAGCACTGTTTGCCTACCTTAAATTCAAGAGTACCATTGTATTTGTACTGGTTGTGAGGTTCAACAGGGTGATTTGAAGGTGCTGTATCTTTAAAGCTGTCATATGATAAATAAAAGCCATTGAGAAAATGGAAATTAAAAATTTTAAATGTTCAGTTTCATATTTTAATTAGGTTATTTCAATTCTGATCATTTATATTTATGTGGAGTTTTTGACCCTAATTTAAAGTCTTTGGATCCTTGAAATGACCTGCCTTCCAAATATTATATTTTAGACACCTCCTTACATGAGCTGTACAAAAAGGTGTGTGAAAACATACAATAACATATTTGTATTGATATACTGTATATGTATCGATCAATATAAAAAGAAAATGTAAGTATTGGATAACGACAGTATTATCCTCCCAAAATAAATATGAATGGCCTCCTGGAACTTGTGTCAGCGATTGTCAAGGCAAAATCCCAAAATTCAAACAGAGAAAAGCCTGGAGCACAAGGACCGCAGAAATTACAGGGACACAATCACTATTGAAACACAGACTAACCGGCAGGCGGGACACACAATAAAACCCCTGAATATACTGCTGCCAGGAGGTGCAGACAATCACACACTCAGGAGAAAGACATATAGGGGCAGAGAGCAGCAATCAGACACAAGGAGGGGAAGTCAAGGAGCCTGAAACGAAAGACAGTCAGAATTGCAAAATATCACTGAACAAGAACCATGACAAATTGGTCCATTGGAAGATTGATTCAGAGACTCCGATAAAGATAGAAAAAAAACATATCTCCATTAAGGCAAGTGCTAAACTGAGAGGCTGCTTTGAGAACATGTTCAATCATTACATTTGATTTGTTATTTACGTAAAAAGGGAAACTCCACTCATAAGAATTGGTCCACCTTGCTGATACCAGCTTGGACGTCCTTTATCCTTTGGGGCAACCTCCAATTTTTTTTGGTACAGATTTAACATGATTACGTAAATATCTAAGTATCAGAATAAATGCAAAATGGGAGATGATCCATCACATTGCAAGACCTCGATGGGATACAGCACAGAAAATATCTTATAATGCAGTATGCTGTATCCAGAACAGACACAATAATAAACAGCACAAACATTTCAGAAATTGAAAATCACATTCCGTGTTAGCATCAACCCTTCCCAGTATGTTGTGCATTTGGGAACACATGCCAATTTTCCATTGCCAATTTAGTACACATCCACCAAGGACATTAAAAACATACAAGTTGTTTCAAACATGCATAGCTAAATCCTATACATACAATATAAAATACAGAAACAAAAAATAGCATTACCCACATTAAAATATCTAAATACGCACACAAGTAGAGACAAAAGTAATTTTCTTGCTATATTAGCCCCACAGAAGGACAGAAACCGCACTAATGTAGGCTGCAGTGTTTAAACAATCCATGAGAGGTAACTAGAAGCCTAAAATGTAATACAAATATCTCCCACATAACACAACGTGAATCGTAAACCTGTGATACAAGCCGAAATGAGTCTTATTAGAAATGACAACCTTTTTATAAAAATGTCCAAATTAAGTGTAAAATACAGCATGTTTGCACAAATTTAGTTCTGCTGTGAGTTTTGTTGATTCAAAACTTTCATTTCAATAACTCCATTTAATTCAGACCTTTGTGTCCTCTAAAGTCAATCAGCCACATTAGGTTCAGTGACGTGTGATGATCAAAATATTCATTCGAGGATAGGTAACATGCACACATTGGCTGTTGGCATTATTCTTACACCAGAAAGAAAATCTATAAAGGTCAGCGCTCAGGCCACAGTTGCTTTAGTGGAGGGGAGGGTGTGTCATGATGGGTTGGATCATTTTTATTGTATTCACCCTGTTGGCAAGGATAAAGTCAGAAAATCAAACATGCAAACTGATTGGGCAAACAGGGTTCATGGAATTTTCTAAAGAAGGTGACCTTATGATTGGAGGAATTGTTTCCATGACTAGTACACGAAAACTGGTAAAAAGTGACTACCGGGAACTTCCAACGTTCTACTGCTCAAAGTAAGTGACATGCTTAAAATGTCTTACAGGGTAAAGGTAAAAAAAGATGTGCTGGAAAATGATCAGCTTAATGGCTTCGTGTGGTCCCTTAACACTGTCTTTCTAGGTGGAATGACAGAGAGCTGAAATTTGCCAGGACAATGATTTTTACTGTGGAGGAGATCAACCGAGACTCTGCACTCCTACCGGGAGTGACTCTGGGTTACAGGCTGTACAATGGCTGTGGGACTGAGAACCTGATACGGGCAGCTGTGGAGGCTGTAAATGGAAATGATTCAAACAGCTGCAGTGGTCGGATCCAGGCTCTCTTAGGGCACTCATCCTCTGGAGTGAGTGTAGGCATAAACCGAATACTGAGCCCACTATCAATTCCACAGGTGAGACCAAATAATGGGGCGCGACCTACACATGCTTGTTGCAATGTTAATGTATGTATCTGTCCAGAAACATGCACAATCCTTATACAATGACTTTTAATTATTTTTTTTTATGTCTTTTTAGGTGAGCCACCTTTCTACCTGTGCCTGTTTAAGTGACAAAAGAAATTTCCCAACCTTTTTCAGGACAGTTCCAAGTGACCGGTTTCAAATCTCTGGTCTGGTACAGCTTATGAAATATTTCGACTGGCGCTGGGTGGGGGTTATCTACAGTGTAGGCGTATATTCAGAAGAGGGTACGGCTGAGTTTGTGCAGGGGGCAAAAAAAGAGGGAATATGTGTTGAATATAGGCTGTCTTACTCAAGGGCGTCTGCAAAATCATTCACCACTATTGTAGAGACACTCAAGTCATCTACATCAAAGGTGGTTCTTCTGTTCGCATCTTTTTTTTACACCAAATTGTTCTTGGCCAAATTGGAAGCTTACAACATAACTGGAAAGCAGTGGGTTGGCACAGAAGCTTGGATCACACAGGGATACTTGGCTTCTGTTGAGAGAAAGAGCATTTTACAGGGGGCAATGGGTTTTGCCCTTCCGAAGACATCCATACCAGGTCTTGGTGAATTTCTGCTCAGCTTGAAGCCATCCGATGAGCCACACAGTGCTATCGTTAAAGCTTTCTGGGAGAAGTTCTTTGACTGCAGCTTCTCTCCATCAAATACCTCAGTTCAGTGCACTGGTAATGAGGATCTGAAGAGAGTTTCCAGTGACTACACGGAGGTGGCATACTTCAGGGGAGAGAATAATCTGTACAAATCTGTATATTCAGTAGCATATGCGCTGCATTCACTCCTGCAATGTCAAAACGGCTCAAATCCAACCACAGGAAAGCCCTGTGTCAGCATGAATGAAGTTCAGCCGAAGTTTGTAAGTAAATATGTTAGTTTGTCTATTGTTGACATAAATTGTGAAAAAAAACAACCCTGTTTGAATTACTAAATTATTTTGAAAAAGAAGTGTCGAATGCTTTTGTTTTACTAACATGTATTTTTTGTGTGCCGATGTGTAATATATTTCTCTCTGCAGGTGTTGGAGCATATTAAATATGTAAACTTCACAACAAAGAATGGTGCCAAGGTTTTCTTTGATAAAAATGGTGATGCAGTTGCCCAGTATGAAATAGTAAACTGGCAAATGAAAGAAGATGGCTCTGTTGAAATTATAAATATTGGCCAGTATGATACCTCTTTTGAATTAGATGGACGATTTAAACTGAAGAAAGATGTCAAAATCGTTTGGGGAGGAAACAGTACTGAGGTGATTTCCTTTACGACCTTCCATTATTTGAGATGTGTTACAGTCTTTTTCTCAATGACGCTGGGCAAAACTAATGATACAACAAAATATGCCTGCAAAACTGGCATATTTTGTTGTATCATTAGAGTTCAACCATGTTATGTCTAATCAGGTTCCAAGGTCTGTCTGCAGAGAGCCGTGTCCACCTGGGACTCGCAAGGCCATAAACAAGAACAGACCTTTGTGTTGCTTTGACTGCTTTGAGTGCCCTGAGGGAACAATCAGCAACCAGACAGGTAACAATCATGACCCAAAGATACAATTACAATTGTCTTTTTAAATATTTTTTAATTCTTCTCCTGTCTGATGTTGGTTTTTTTTCACAGATGCTCCAGACTGCCTTATATGTCCACCTGAATTTTGGCCGAATGAAAACAGAGACCGATGTCTCCCAAAACCAACTGAATTCCTTTCTTACAAAGAGATCATGGGGTCACTATTAACTGCGGTTAGTATTATTGGGGTGTTTTTCTCTCTCCTGATATCAACAATATTTTGGACTCATAAGGATACTCCCATAGTGAGAGCCAACAACTCTGAGATGAGCTTCCTGCTGCTCTTCTCAGTAAAGCTGTGTTTTCTTTGTTCTCTGACTTTCATCGGCCGACCCACTGAATGGTCCTGCATGCTGCGGCACACAGCATTTGGGATCACTTTTGTCCTGTGCATTTCTTGTGTTCTGAGTAAAACTGTTCTGGTTTTAATGGCGTTCAGGGCAACACTTCCTGGTACCAACATAATGAAATGGGTTGGGCCGGGGCAGCTGAGACTCGGCGTCCTGTTTTTCACCCTAATTCAAGTTCTCATTTGTATACTTTGGCTGACAATCAACCCTCCATTCCCTCACAAGAATATGAGACATTACAAAGATACGATCATTTTGGAGTGTGCACTGGGTTCCCCTGTTGGATTCTGGTCTGTGCTCGGTTACATCGGAATCCTCGCCATCTTGTGCTTTATTCTTGCTTTCCTTGCTAGAAAATTGCCTGATACCTTCAACGAAGCCAAACTGATCACCTTCAGCATGTTGACATTCTGTGCGGTCTGGATCACGTTCATACCAGCATATGTCAGCTCTCCAGGGAAGTTCACTGTAGCGGTGGAGATATTTGCCATTCTGGCATCCAGTTTCGGTTTGCTGGTTTGCATTTTTGTTCCAAAATGCTACATCATAATATTCCGTCCCGAACAAAACTCAAAAAAGCACTTGGCACTAAAAATGCAACAAAAAGCTGCCATTTAAAATACAGTTTTGTGTTTGTGCTCAAAAATGTAGGAGCTGTTTTAGAAGTTCACTTGTACAATGAGGCAGCTTTTTGTAGTTGAACAAACTCTTACTGTAATTCAAATAAATGGATACAATGCAATCAATGATGTGGGGGCTTCCTTTTTAATGACCAAATAACTGCAGACAGAGATTATGCCAAAGTTTAAGTTTGTAACAGAACATAGTTATAGTAAGCAATAGCGAGAGTAAGAAATCTAGTAGGTCAATAATGTTCAGCTAGAGTGTTTCACCTTGTAAGAATTGTAATTGTAAATCCTGAGATGTCATAAAGGCATGTGCCTCAGCTGGCTTGTTATACTAATAAAACTATTTTCCTTGAGCCCATCCAGAGGCTCATACAGACTGTTCTGGAGATTCAGAATAGAAAACTCCAAAGATAACCATTTAGTTAATGTTGTATATTATAATTAATTTATAAATGAATTCCATACACTAGAAAACAAACACAAGGCAAGGAAACCATGAAAGTGAGGGGTTTCATAATGTGATTTAGTTTTCAATAAACTACATGGACAAAAACTTAATTATTTGAATTCAGATAAGAAGGCCACATGATTTCATCACCACTTCTAGTTTCAATATAAATGCATAGGTCAGAGATGAATGATTATTTGATGGTTTTTTTAAGTGGAAGTAGAGCCAAATATTGCTCATTCCCTGTTAATTCTAGCAAGGCCATAACCATAATGTCCACTGAACAAAAATATTAATGCAATACTTTTATTTTTGCTCCCATTTTATTCTATGTACTCAAAAGGCCAATTTCTCTTAAATAATTTCTCACAAATTTGTCCAAGACCACGTTCACACATACCCGGGTTTTTATAAAAAATGGATATTAAAAAATAAATCTTCATTGACACGGTCCCGTATGTTCACCTGGTTCAGAGCTACTATGAGCATCGCAAACCTGTAGGAGGCAGTGTAACAGGAAGAATGGAGCCATGACAACCAATCTGAATCCTGGAAAAAACACTATGTCGCGAAAGGTGACGTAAATCCCCACCTGTACCATTTAGGTACAAATGGCGAAACAGAGTTTTTTCAAACCTCCACCGTGGCTGGAGTTTTCAGAACTCATCGTTTGTGGTGACTAATAGCTGCGCTTTTGTGTAAAAGCAGGGCTCAAACGCAGAGAAATATCACCATTTTCTAAATACCCAGGTACGTGTGTAAACGTGGCCTAAATCTGTCAGTAAATCATTGGAGCTCATGGCCATAAATAATGAAGTATCGACAGGTTGTTGGATTACTGTAGTCGGGTACTAATGGCACTACGGTCAAGCCAGCCGTCTCTGGTTTCTGTTTGGTGGACTGAGCCGCTGCGTTATTGTTATGGTCGTTCATATAGTGAACTTTACGGTAAAGTCTTGGAGCAGAGCCTATCTTAGACTCTGGGTTTCTATCTCTGATTAGAAACTTGTGTGTCTTAACCAGCCTGTGTAGATATTTGGTAGACGTGTTCCAACACGGATTTGGAGTCAGTAACCTGGGAGTTTTTAAGCTTAAATAAAGTATTTTTTCTTAAAAGCGACCATAGAAAGAGCTGTATCTTCATCAGCTGATGTGATCCAATACAGACTTGGAGTCAGTGGGTCACATTACCTAGTAGATATTGAGCAAAAATACAGTATTTTTCATGGAAACATGAATTTTGTTAAAAAAACATTAAAAATCTCAAAGATCATAAGTAGTTATACAATCCAACACTGATCTGGAGTCAATCGTCTACATGACCAAGAAGCTATTGAGCAAAATTACAGTATTTTTCATAAAAATGTGAATTTTTTTCATAAAGACCATTAAATGCTAATTAAATGATATGTGTCTTGATAATTGTGAGTCGTTATATGATCCAACACTGATTTGGAGTCAGTGGGTGATGTAACCTGGGAGCTATCGAGCAAAATTACAGTGATTTTCATAAAACGTTTTAACATTTTTCATAAAAACCATTCAACCCTAATGAAACGAGGTGTGCCTCAACAATCATGAGTATTTATATGATCCAACACTGATTTGGTGTCAGTGGGTCACATGACCAAGAAGCTATTGACCACAGATAAAAAAATGTTTCATAAAAATGTTAATACTTTTCCAAAAGATCATTAAATGCTAATAATCGTAAGTAGTTATACAATCCAACACTGATTTGGAGTCAGTCAGTGATGTAACCTGGGAGCTATTGACAAAGATTACACAATTCTTCCTATAAATTTGAATATTTTTCATAAAGACTATCAAACACTAATTAAACAATGTGTGTTTTTTATAGAAATACATAACATTTCTCAATTGTGAAAAAATGTCTTCTAAAACATTTGTTAGATTCACTTATTTCAAAAAATTAAAAAAAACAAACTTAAAATGACCTGACCAATCGTTAAGCGTTTTGCTATGCCTTGTGGGAAATTATCAAACCTTATGACATCATGTTTGACTTTATTTCAGTTGTTATAAGACCCACACCTACATAGAAAAAAAATGAAAACATATGCTGCAAACATGCATGAAGCAACTGTGGTGTTTCTTTGTTCCGTACTCTACTTGAATGCAGCGACTGGCTGTGAGATGCTTGGTAGGTTTGACATGCCAAGCTTGTTTAAGCAGGGTAACATAATGATCGGAGGCATTTTTCCAGTTCTCAACAAAGAGATTGGCAGCATTTCAACATACCAGCAGGAGCCTCGGAGTGTGAACTGTGCCATGTGAGTTGTATTGAATCAAACCTTTCTTTATTCTTTCTTTTGAAATCTTATTTATACAGCAGCAGTGATGTAATCGCATCTTTTTCAACCACTTGATTGCTTTTAGATTTGATCTGCGTGCTTTTCGATGGGCTCAAGTCATGATATTTGCCATTGAAGAAATCAACAAAGATTCTGCTCTCCTTCCAAATATATCACTTGGCTATCGGATCCAGAACTCCTGTTCATCTCCAACAAATACTTTACGGGCTGCACTGACCTTAGCAAGTACAGCAGAAAAGATAGAAAATAATTCTTTTTGTCCCCCCAAGATATCTGCTGTCATTGCAGAGGCTGGATCAACTCAATCTTTGGCTGTGGCGGGGATTCTAGGACCATTTCTCGTGCCAGTAGTAAGAGATGATGTTTTTACTAACTCACACATTTGAGGATTTTCAAATCTTGGCTTCAACCTATTTTTGTGTTATTTCTTCTTTTCTAGGTAAGTTACTTCTCAACATGTGCCTGTCTGAGTAACAGGGATAAATATTCGTCTTTCTTTCGGACTATCCCCAGCGACTACTTTCAGGCAAAAGCTTTGGCAGCTCTGATCAGACATTTTGGCTGGAAGTGGATTGGTGCCATACAGTCAGACAATGATTATGGGCGGAATGGGATTCTGGCTTTTACTGAAGAGGTTAAAAAGTTTGGGGTCTGTGTTGCTTTTGTTGGAACAGTGAAACGTACATACGGCTTGGATAAAATTTTAAAAGTTGTGAAAATGATCAAACAGTCAACTGTCAAAGTAATTATGGCTTTTACTCCAGAGGGTGACTTTTCCCCTTTAATGAAAGAGGTGCTGAAACAGAATATCACAGGTATTCAGTGGATAGCGAGTGAGGCCTGGATTACAGCACCACAGCCCTCCACCCCTGAAATGTACCAAGCTTTTGGGGGATCCCTTGGATTTGTGGTGCAAAAGATGGCAATCCCAAATTTAAAACCTTTTCTTACAGCTATAAGTCCTTATGCAGATCCAAATGCAGCCTTTGTTAAGGATTTCTGGGAGATTATGGTGGGCTGCAGACCTGTTTCACCTGGGATGCACACAGGCACTGACACTGAGCCTCCAAATAAAATATGCTCTGGAAATGAGACGTTGGTGAATTCCCAGGATGTGTTCTTTGATGTGACACAGCTCAGAGTGTCCTACAATGTGTATAAAGGAGTTTATGCTGTGGCGCATGCCCTCCATCAGCTGATATTCTGCAAATCAGACAGTGAAAGAAGCATGCAGCCATGTTTGAATATTTCAGATATTCAGCCAAAACAGGTGGGAATAAAGAGAACAACACAGAAACAAATGTATGCAAAATGTCTTTCTTTTTTTTCTTTTTCTTTTTTTTTTAAAAGGACTTATTAATATTTCATGAATATTCTATTTGTTTCCCCTCAGGTCACTGATCAACTACAAAAAGTCAATTTCAGGAATCAGTTTGGGGATGATATCTTTTTTGATGAGAATGGCGACCCCCCTGCTTCATATGACCTTATTAACTGGCAGCTGAAAAATGGACAGGTGCAGCATGTGACCATGGGCCATTTCTCTTCTTCGGTGAATGGTGACTACAAGCTCAGCATCAAGGAGGATCAAATAGTGTGGAGGACCGGAAAAACAGTATAAAAATAATATATCTAAATGCAATTTTTTCCTTAACTTTGTGTTTTGTTGAAGGAAATGTTGTTTCATAGTTCCTTTTCATTCTCAGGTACCCACAGCTCTCTGCTCTGATATTTGTCCAGTAGGAACCAGAAAAGCTCAAATTAAGGGAAAACCCACTTGCTGTTTTGACTGTATACCGTGTGCTGATGGGACTATTGCCAACTCAACAGGTAGACACACATTTCAAAAGCGTACACCAAATAGAAATTGCATCCAGAGAATTAAATGCTGTGATTTAGAAGTTGAATTCAGATTCAGATATTATTGAATGACACTCAGAAGCAGAAGCAAACTGCCAGTATTGAGCAAACATTTGTGTTTGTGTTAAATTTTTTGAAGACAACGTGGACTTCAAGGAATAATTCAAAATACGATGTCGAGAATAAAGTTGAGATTACTATATGTGACCGCTTCTAAAAAATGCCTTCCAGTCAGTTTGATGAACTGGTGGAACTATACTTCAGAATCAGCTTTTGTAATAAAGAAATTACTGACAAACAGTATTAGGAGTTTGAAGAGACTGTGTCAAAAACTGTGACTGTTCCGCTTTACATAGGTGCCAATTTTTATTTTTGCCGGTGGGTGCACAATTAATATGTAATACATAAAATATGATATAATGTGAAACATATAAAAATCACAGAATTGTGACTATAGAAGGTTGCCTGCTGCTTTTGAGCAACTGCTTGTACAAAAGATTTCATTGTTTTCTGAATATCCCATATATATATATATATTGCAAATATATTGCAAATGTATATTGCAAATGTATGTATATATATATATATATATATATATATATATATATATATATATATATATATATATATATATACATGGGATGTCTCAGTGGTAGAATTCTTGCCTGTGACACAGGAGGCCTGTGTTCGATTCCTGACCAAAACAAAATACTTTTTGAAATGCACTTATGAATTTTAAAGATGCAGTTTTGATTATTCCTTTTTTTGACTGGCGAACCCCTGGTGGGTGCTCAAACACCTACGGGGTCTGTGTCAATCTCGAGTTGAACATCCAAAGGATAAACCAAATGAGCTTGGAAGAGATACACAGAGGAGTTATAGGGATGGACCAGAGGAGACATTTCCACTTTATTCTCATCACTGGATGGATTTCAACTTTATTGTCAATATTGTATTTAAACGTTTTTTCTCAAAGTGCATAATGAAAAGAAAAAAAATCTACCTTTTATAGATACAATTTCTCTT
Source organism: Lipophrys pholis (assembly GCF_963383615.2). Taxonomy (NCBI): domain Eukaryota; kingdom Metazoa; phylum Chordata; class Actinopteri; order Blenniiformes; family Blenniidae; genus Lipophrys; species Lipophrys pholis. The sequence continues at coordinate 13,118,556 of NC_137627.1, read as the reverse complement.
GAGTGGCCCTATTACTGTTCAATAATATGTCATTATCAATGCACTACGTTATATTTTACTGTTTTAACATGTATGTTTGGCTTTTGACAAAGCATTATTTTTCATTTTCTGTGATCATAACCACGGATTGCCACGTTTTTCCCCAACAGGTGCCTCAGACTGCACACCCTGTCCACAGGAGTACTGGTCTAATGAGAGGAAGAATGAGTGTGTTCCTAAAATTATTGAGTTCCTGACATATCGTGAACCGCTGGGAATAGCTATTACAGTAGTTTCCCTGGTTGGGGCCCTGCTGTCATTAGCCACAATTGTGGTTTTTATCCACTACAGGGATACTCCAATTGTAAAGGCCAGCAACACAGAACTAAGCTGTTTCTTACTGTTGTCTCTCTTCCTGTGCTTCCTGTGTCCTCTCACTTTCATTGGCAGACCAACAGTCTGGACATGCATGCTGCGCCACACGGCCTTCGGTGTGACGTTTGCATTTTGTAACTCTTGTGTCTTGGGGAAAACTATTGTTGTCGTCACAGCATTTAAAGCCACTGTTCCCGGCAGCAAATTAGCAGGAAAGTTTGGTCCTGCGCAACAACGGATCATTGTTTGTTCCTGCACTTTGATTCAAATAGTTATATGTGTATTGTGGCTGAAGTTAAACCCACCCTTCCCTGATATGGTTTTCAAATACAGTAACAAGAAGATAGTTTTAGAATGTAACCCGGGCTCTGAGGCTGCTTTCTACTCAGTCCTGGGTTATATAGGAATTCTAGCAATCATCTGTTTGGCCCTGGCGTTTTTAGCAAGAAAATTACCTGACAACTTTAATGAAGCCAAATTCATCACATTCAGTATGTTAATATTCTGTGCTGTGTGGATCACCTTTATCCCTGCATATATCAGCTCTCCGGGAAAGTTCACTGTAGCAGTGGAAACATTTGCAATTTTGTCTTCAGCATTTGGATTGTTAGTCAGCATCTTCGCACCGAAATGTTATATAATATTATTGAAGCCAGAAAGAAATACAAAGAAAAATGTTATGGGAAAAGTTTGATTGCAATAAAAATATTTACATTTTAAAGGTGGTGGAGTCCCTTTTTTTCTTAAAAAAAATGCATAGTATATTTATTAGATAGTTTAGTTCACACGAAAAGCAATGTGTTTTTTTTATAATGTATAGCTGAGTCCAACAAGCATCGTGGTTAGTGCACCTTGCTCCACTGGCTTCTGTGTGGAGTTGTCATGGTCCACCTGGGGTTTCTCCATGTACTCCAGCTTCCTCCAACAATCTAAAAGTAAAAAAAATGCCACATGTAATGATGCTAGATCAAGGGCAAACTTATTTACATCGTCAAAATGAGCTTCAGGGTCCAAAGTAATAAAATAATGGTGTTTTGGAAATCTGACTCTGTGCCTCTGTGGGAGAACCCGATGGCGACCTGTGCATCACTGCCACAGTAGCTTCCCCGTCAGACCCACATAGCATGGAGGAACACCCCTGCAGCAGAGGCTCGACAGCGGAGGAGGCGTCGGCTCAGCTGCTCGGAGACTTCACCCAGCTACAGCGGGAGCAGGCGGAGCAGGACCATCAGCTGATGGTGTCACACCTGCTGCAGAAGGTGAAGCAAGCCAATCTCCTTGAGTTGCTGCTGTCCCAGTTGGGGAATGCGCTGGATGACCATTCCGCCCCCGAGAGACAGACGGCGCACACAGACACATGGAAGAGCCTGTAAGAGGTTATGGGTCTGCGTGTTGTTTTTGAATTTAGCTTTCATTTAATTTATTAAAAGAATGGCGTTTTGAAGCTGTGTCCCTGTATCTCTGTGGGGGAACTCCTTGGTGACAACCACAACTGCTACACATACACACACACACACACACACACACACACACACACACACACACACACACACACACACACACACACACACACACACACACACACACGCACACACACACACCGTATATATACTAAAGACCAGAGACATGAGTCACAGAGTTATGATTGTTTTGCTACTCACTAAACAAAGTGAGAGACCAGCAGAGGCATGCACCACATCTACGATCAGATATGTTTCAGTATCAGCTGTCTGCAGTTTTCTATAGCATTCTGAGTGTACTTTGAACAAAATTCTAAATTTTTGGATAATTTTATCTGAGCACATTTGGTACAACAAGAATAAACAGAGTCTAATCCCAGCAGCAAATGTGATCACGCATTGTGTGAAGACCTTTTTCAATGGACAGATTAATGGGTCCTTATCCAAGATGGTGGTAACATTGATGCCAGCTCCTCAATACATGAACGGTCAAGGGTATTGAACTTTAAGCAGCAGCAGTCCTCAAATACAGATGAATCACATTACCTCAGCATGACTGACAAAAAGGGGAAGTCAATCCAGTGCACATGAAAATACAAAAAAATAAATAAATAAAATCCAATCAATGGGTAAAACTGTTTCATTGTTTCCAGAGGTCCGAGCAAAAGGCTAACTTACGTAAATACACAATTGTTGCAACCAAGGCATACAGAAGACCATCTCTGCGTGCACAACAGGTCAAATCTTGAAGCTGATGAGCTGCAGCAGCAGAAGACCACAGTGTGCACACTACCTGAGCAAAGAGCATGAAACTGACGCTACAGTCTCAGTTACAGCACCCTGAAATTGGGCAATGAAGATTGTCAATTTCAATTAACTCTATACATTTATTAAAAACATTTGTTAGAACACATATGGACAGCACTGTATTGATCATTATTGAAGACGTCACTTTTCCCAATTGTGCCAATGTGAGACTGCGGTGTCACGAGGGAAAGAAGTCAACCTGCCGTTAACAGCACAGCAGTTATAAAAGCTGTGTCCTTACATGCATTAGATCATGTGGCACCATCATGCACAGGGCTGTTTTGATATGTGTTTGTGTTCTCAGTGTGAACACAGCGTCTGGCTGCGAACTGTTAGGCAATTTTAACATGCCAAGTTTGTTTAAGGATGGGAGCATAATGATAGGGGGGATTTTCCCAGTTTTCAACAAAGAGATAATCAGCTCTTCTTCATTTGAGAGGGAGCCTCAGGAAGTTAACTGTGAAGGGTATGATTAGTATTTGTGTGCTTCACACTTGCATGTATTGTTTTGTTTTTTATATCTGCTTTTGTATGGACATGTGGAGCTGCAGTTCTGTCACTTGATAATTTCTTACATTTATTTAAAAAAAAACAAAAAAACTTTCAGACTCGACCTGCGCGTTTTTCGATGGACTCAAGTCATGATATTTGCCATTGAAGAAATCAACAAAGATTCTGCTCTCCTTCCAAACATAACGCTTGGATACAGGATCCTCGACTCATGTGCCTCTCCTACAAACACTTTGCGTGCTGCACTGACACTGGCAGGCGGATCAGAGGAGGCAGAAATGGTTACTTGTCCTCCAGCTGTATCTGCTCTCATAGCAGAGTCTGGATCAACTCAATCCTTAGCTGTGGCTGGGACTCTGGGACCATTTCAAGTGCCAGTAGTAAGAAAGAAACATCTTTTATGGATACAATGCCATTTGTCATTTATTATTATTGTTTGTGATATTTATTTGCCTTTTTATTAACCTATTTTTGTGTTATTTCTTCTTTTCTAGGTAAGTTACTTCTCAACATGTGCCTGTCTGAGTAACAGGGATAAATATCCGTCTTTCTTTCGTACTATCCCCAGCGACTACTTTCAGGCAAAAGCTTTGGCAGCTCTGATCAGACATTTTGGCTGGAAGTGGATTGGTGCCATACAGTCAGACAATGATTATGGGCGGAATGGGATTCTGGCTTTTACTGAAGAGGTTAAAAACTTTGGGGTCTGTGTTGCTTTTGTTGGAACAGTTCTTCGAACGTATACCCTGGATGAAATCTTAAAAGTCGTGGAAATGATCAAACAGTCAACTGTCAAAGTAATTCTAGCTTTTGTTCCTGAGGGTGACCTTTACCCTTTAATGAAAGAGGTGCTGAAACAGAATATCACAGGTATTCAGTGGATTGCGAGTGAGGCCTGGATAACAGCGGCCCGACCCTCCACCCCTGAAATGTACCAAGCTTTTGGGGGATCCCTTGGATTTGTGGTGCAAAAGATGGCAATCCCAAATTTAAAACCTTTTCTTACAGCTATAAGTCCTTATGCAGATCCAAATGCAGCCTTTGTTAAGGATTTCTGGGAGATTATGGTGGGCTGCAGACCTGTTTCACCTGGGATGCACACAGGCACTGACACTGAGCCTCCAAATAAAATATGCTCTGGAAATGAGACGTTGGTGAATTCCCAGGATGTGTTCTTTGATGTGACACAGCTCAGAGTGTCCTACAATGTGTATAAAGGAGTTTATGCTGTGGCGCATGCCCTCCATCAGCTGATATTCTGCAAATCAGACAGTGAAAGAAGCATGCAGCCATGTTTGAAAATTTCAGATATTCAGCCAAAACAGGTGGGAATAAAGAGAACAACACAGAACCAAATGTATGCAAAATGTCTTTCTTTTTTGAGAAAAAAAAAGACTTCTTAATATTTCATGAATATTCTATTTGTTTCCCCTCAGGTCACTGATCAACTACAAAAAGTCAATTTCAGGAATCAGTTTGGGGATGATATCTTTTTTGATGAGAATGGCGACCCCCCTGCTTCATATGACCTTATTAACTGGCAGCTGAAAAATGGACAGGTGCAGCATGTGACCATGGGTCATTTCTCTTCTTCGGTGAATGGTGACTACAAGCTCAGCATCAAGGAGGATCAAATAGTGTGGAGGACCGGAAAAACAGTATAAAAATATTATATCTAAATGCAATTTTTTTCCTTAGCTTTGTGTTTTATTGAAGGAAATGTTTCATAATTCCTTTTCATTCTCAGGTACCCACATCCCTCTGCTCTGATATTTGTCCAGTAGGAACCAGAAAAGCTCAAATTAAGGGAAAACCCACTTGCTGTTTTGACTGTATACCGTGTGCTGCTGGAACTATAGCCAACTCAATGGGTATATACACATTTCAATGTCATTTAAAGTATTCCATATTCCACTGAACATAGGGAAGCCAGTATACTGTACAAGGTTTAGAGTCGTGGATATATGTGCTTTTTGAAACCATGAGATCTAAAATTATACCACATGCTCTCTCTTTTTTCCCCCCAACAGGTGCCTCAGACTGCAAACCCTGTCCACAGGAGTACTGGTCTAATGAGAAGAAGGATGAGTGTGTTCCTAAAATTATTGAGTTCCTGACATATCGTGAACCGCTGGGAATAGCTATTACAGTAGTTTCCCTGGTTGGGGCCCTGCTGTCATTAGCCACAATTGTGGTTTTTATCCATTACAGGGACACTCCTATTGTAAAGGCCAGCAACACAGAACTAAGCAGTTTCTTACTGTTCTCTCTCTTCCTGTGCTTCCTGTGTCCTCTCACTTTCATTGGCAGACCAACAGTCTGGACATGCATGCTGCGCCACACGGCCTTCGGTGTGACGTTTGCATTTTGTAACTCTTGTGTCTTGGGGAAAACTATTGTTGTCGTCACAGCATTTAAAGCCACTGTTCCCGGCAGCAAATTAGCAGGAAAGTTCGGTCCTGCGCAACAACGGATCATTGTTTGTTCCTGCACTTTGATTCAAATAGTTATATGTGTATTGTGGCTGAAATTAAACCCACCCTTCCCTGATATGGTTTTCAAATACAGTAACAAGAAGATAGTTTTAGAATGTAACCCGGGCTCTGAGGCTGCTTTCTACTCAGTTCTGGGTTATATAGGAATTCTAGCAATCATCTGTTTGGCCCTGGCGTTTTTAGCAAGAAAATTACCTGACAACTTCAATGAAGCCAAATTCATCACATTTAGTATGTTAATATTCTGTGCTGTGTGGATCACCTTTATCCCTGCATATATCAGCTCTCCGGGAAAGTTCACTGTAGCAGTGGAAACGTTTGCAATTTTGTCTTCAGCATTTGGATTGTTAGTCAGCATCTTTGCACCGAAATGTTATATAATATTATTGAAGCCAGAAAAAAATACAAAGAAACATGTTATGGGAGACAGAAAGTTATGAGGTCTTTACTACCTTTATGAAACATACTTTAATGTGGGGCAGCAAGATTAGACATTATGCACGTTCTTTTTATGTCCGATTAAAAAGCTGTGTCTTGTGAATAACTTATTGAATCAATGAACAAACAAATACATAATTGTTCATATGCTTTTGATTTATTTTAGAGTTGTGATATGAAAATATTTGTCTCATGCAAAAAAAATAAATGCATAGAAATTAAGGTGACTGATTTTTTTCATGTCTCATATGTGAACATTATTCTCTCTTGTGTGTTTTGTAACTTGAAAGTAAAGAATAAAATAACTAAAGCGTAATTCTGTCTGATAATCTAACAGCAGTGATATCATCCATAATCATGAAGGAGGAAATAAGAATTGTATCATCTGCACTGGAGGGCAACAATGGATTACAATATATGAGAATTGAGCCACTAACCTATGTAGAGAGCAGACTGAATGGCTGTAAATTCAGCATAATGGATCATAAAATTCATGCATTAAATAATTTTCACTTGTCCCCCCTTTTATTTATGCTTGTGTGGCACCTTGGGCAGCTCAATAGTTAATATCGTTAGTATATATAATATATATAATATAGTTAAAGTGCACAGCTCAATAGATGCCATACAGGCCTCGCCATTTTAGACATTCTCTTTTACAATGAGTTTGATCATGACAAGAGATAAGACTTCAAAAGGTTTTAATTTATTTTCATCACAAACAACTCAATTTTATCCAATTAAAATATTCTGCTAACAATGGTGTTAAACACATACTGTACACATAATTTCACCTTTGCATCATGCTTTTCCTATTGTTTTTTTCAGGCTCCAAAAGTATGATATAGCACTTTGGAGCAAAAATGCAGAAAAGAAGCCCGAAAGCTGAGGCTAAGATGGCAAAAATATGGACAGCAACGATGTATTTTCCCACTGTGCTCACATAAACAGGAATAAAGGTAATCCACACAGCGAAGAATATCAACATACTGAAGGTGATGAACTTTGCCTCATTAAAGCTGTCAGGCAGCTTTCGAGCCAGGAAAGCAATCAGCAAGCACATGCAGGCCAGGATGCCGATGTATCCAAGAACACACCAGAAACCAACCTCCGAGCCAGTAGCACACTCGATGATTATGGTAGTACTATGGTAATCTGTATTGCTGTTAGCATGAGGTGGACTGGTGAGCAACCATATTACGCAGATGATTACCTGAAAATAAGAAAACAATCGTAACACTGTCACAGTTTATATTACTTATTCATAGTTGTCCTTAGTAACAATTTGTACCTGGATCAGTGTTCCCAAAAGCACACTTGCTCTTTGGTGGTTGGCTCCAAACCATTTCATGACATTACGCCCTGGCAGTGTGGACCTAAAAGCCATCAGGACCACTGTTGTTTTGGCCAGGAGACATGAAATGCAGAGCGCAAAACTGATCCCGAAAGCTGGGTACCTGATGCGACAAAGCCAGTCTGAAGGCTCACCGATGAATAGCAAGCCAACAAGAAAACAGATTGCGAGGAAGACTAATAGAAGGAAGCTCAGCTCCATGTTGTTGGCCCGCACCAGTGGAGTGTCTTTGTGCTTGAAGAATACGGCAATAATAAGAATGGATATAAAAGCACCCAGGACAGATGCAGTACACAATAGAATTCCCATGATCTCATGATATGAGAGATACTCAGTAGGTTTTGGGATGCAGCCTTCTCTAGCGTCATTCGGCCATGTGTCCTCTGAACAGCGAGAGCACTCCAAAGAATCTGGAGTCAGAGAAGAAAGAAGACTGTTCAGTGTAGACATATGAATATATCCCAGGCAGTTTGAGCTCACACTTCTCCAATATCTCAACAAAGTTGTGAGAGGCAGTACACACCAGTTGTATTACTAACTTCTCCTTCAGCGCAAGGGACACAGTCATAACAGCAAATAGGTTCCCCTTTTCTCCGGACGACGCGAGCACCTGGACGACAACTGTCACTGCAAATGGACCGGACGGCCTGAGAGGCAAAGGTCAGCTCAGAAATACACTAGTTTCCCCCTTGATGCTTAAGCAGAACTGTCAGTACAATTGTTGTACAAAATAAAGACATATTTTGAATAAAATGTGATGATAAATTGTTGACGGGATTGTATCAAAAACATAATGATGAACTGTCAGTTAAAATGTATTGATCTGATAAAATATTCAATTATATATACAGTGTAATGTTACTTCATTCAATGCCTAAAACAATAACCAATTACCAATATAATATTTGCAACATTTTATTTAGCATATCTAAGAAAACACCCTGTTGCACACAAATAGGAACAAGTCAGCTGATGTGCTGATCAACAGTAGATACAACAGTCTATGAGGTGAACATGGTCTCAGTCCTGTTCGCAGTGAACGCACCTGCTGTCCGCCAGGCCACTGGATCGCAGAGTCATTTATGACAAGACTGCGTCCAGAAGCCATTGAAGCATCATAGAAACCCACTTTAACCAAATGATGAGAACCATCGGACATCTTCTGCCAGTTCAAGAGGTCATAATAGGCAATTGGGTCACCGTTTTGGTCAAAGCTGACGTTTTCTCCCAGGAGAGAAAAATTGGCTCGCTTCATATAGTGGATGAGCTGAAGGAAGAAGAGAAACAGGCTCCTCAACAAAACTTCATGCCTTTAAAACGTTATGACATATTCTTTTAAAGCTATAGATAACCTCACCTGCCAGCCTTTAAAACTCTTCGGGTCTGCACAGCTCCCATTAAGAAATGGTCCCTCTCCAGCTTTACAGCTACTCATATCTTGCAAGGCGTGAGCCACCAGATACACAGCCTTGTACACGTTAAAAGATACTCTTAGCTGCGTCACATCAGCATAAGAAGAGTAAACATCATTTAAATCCTCTGTTCCTTTGCACAGTTCTCTATCAAGATAGCTTACAGTTCCGTGAGAGTGACTGTTCACAGAGCCGTTTAATCGACATTGAAACAGCTCCTCCCAAAATTCTGCAAAGAAAGCTGTTTCATGGATGTGGGAAGGTTTCAGGCTGGTGAGATGCTGCTTCAGCCCCGGGATTGTGGCTGCTCTTCGGATGGCGAATCCGAGTGTGCCTGTCAAAATATCTCCAGACTTTTCCCAGAGAGACTTTCCAGTAGACCAGGCCTCACTGGCAATCCACTGAAGACCTGTCATATTTCTGGACTGTATCTCCTTCACAATGACCTTCATCTCTGGCTCACTACAGAAGTTAATGATGACCTTTGAGGACGACATCTGTTGAGTGAAAGTACGGAAATGGTTAACAGTTTGTAAGCATCTTCAATAATGTTGCACAGCATAGGGTGGTTCTTAAACTATATTTGAAAAACTAATGAGCTTTAAATATAGTTGAATACCCAAACGGTTTGTATTTTTCATGTCTATTCTCTGGTGTGAAATGATAGATTTTCAGTATTCGTGAATCAGGAAATCAGAAATGTATTTCATTGTTTTCTCATTTTCAAAAAGCGAGAAATAGACGACTAATTTAAATTTAAATCAATTTAACTTGAGGCAAACTTTTTCTCTTTTCTCAGCTAAACCCATCACCACAGTGTCACTATAAAACACCACAGAATGTCACAGTAGTATTTGTTGCATTTGTTTGAGTTGAATTTTTTAATTTAAAAATTTTAATTTTGTGGGCCAATTCCATAGGAAGTAGATGTATTTGTGCAGAGGTACCTGGATAATATCCACAAGCTCATTCAAAGCTTGCTGATTGAGCTCGACTGGATAGAGATGAGCGTAGGCAGCGCACACACCGTAGTGCGTCGACTCCTGAAGAAAGAGCTGAATGGCGAAGCGTGCGTAATCTGATTCAACTCCGATGATTCCCACCCAGGTCCAGCTGAAGTAGCTAACCAGCCGAGCCAAGGCTCTAATCTGGAATAAATCACTGGGCATTGTGCGCATGAAGCTGGGAAACTCCCGTTGGTTACTCAGACAGCTGCACGATGCAAAATAGCTCACCTGGAATCACGACAAACGACAGTTAACTTTTTGCACTGGTGCCCAACAGGCTGTAGAAGAAGAGTGAAATTACAATAAATGGGCATTTCCATGCTAATATTTATAAGTGTAGGGTTTCCTCTGCACTCAAGAATAAAAGGAAGCTCATGAAGAGATTTACCTACTCAGTTAGGACATGAAATCTCAGATTCTGTTGATTCTACAACACATTCTGGGGGAAAAAAATCTATTGGAATTCTCTAGTCTTGTAGTTAGAAATTACAATAATTAGTCCTTTCTGGAAATTCACAAGCACCCCAGAGGATGCATGTGTAACTCAACAACAATTAACACTTGAACTCGTGTCATCAAAATCACTGTCCAACCAAATTATACGATTCTTTTTTTTTTGATTAGACAAATGCCTCTTCTCCAAATAGATAAACAATCTTAATCAGACATTTAGAGTGACTTTCCTTTTTACTTTAGATAAGGAAAATGCTTACTTCTGAATCAAAATGTTAATAATTGTTTTTGAGTAATAATAGTTGTATATATATAGATATATATAGATATATATCTATATATATGAGAATTCCCTTCATCCTCACACAAATAAACAGTATTAAGCAACAATTCTGAAGCCAAAATACCACTAATGTCACAGAAACACATTTAACATTTCAAAAATACATACAAATAATGACTTTATAAAGACTAAACAGCTTAGGCAGACTGAGGCGGCCTCACCAGGGGGATTTGGAAAGAGCCAAGGCTTGGGAGGAGAGCCATGGACACACCAGAGCCTGCACCTCCTATTATTACACGGGACACAGTCCTGTTGACAGCCGCACAGCCTAAATCCAAAACACTGTTTTCCCCTTCAATTTTGTATCTCTGCACGCTCTCTGGACTTATGCCTCTCTCTGGCTGGCCATTTACCAACAGCATAGCCGCTCTGAGAGACACAGGTATATCATCATAGCTGTCACGGATGTGAAAGCCGAGTTTGAGCAGAGGGAGGAGGTCGCTACTCCGGTTGATTTCTTTGATTGCAAAAATCATGGTCTGCACCCAGCGCAAGGCACGTGACCTGAAACTATAGAAAAGCAAATATTCACAACATATAACATGCATCCACACAACAATACATATAATAGGATATATGTGTACCAATAAACCAGCTGCTATCAATCTAATGACAAAACTTACTACTTATACATAAAGGGTGATGGCTTTGTCTTAAATGTGGCAAGATAAGCCACAGGACTGTAGTGAACAGGAAATAAGCCCCCAATAACTATGTCTCCATCTTCATGAAGACTGTTTTTATCCTCGTCCCCCAAGAAAACACAGTTATCCACAGCAGCGGCTGAGCCAGGTCTGCTCCGAATGAGAGAGAGCAACAGCAGAAGCTTTGCAGCCAGCAGTGCCATCACTAGCCTGGGTCTGAAAGAAAACTCTGATCTGAATGAAATAGTTGCCGCCTTTGTTAATGATGTACAAAAGACTATGCTTCTGACCACAGCCTTTTTATATAGTGTACAGATGACACATGAATCTGAGAGGACCGCCCACACACAGTGACATCAAAGACATTAAAGTGTCTGCCTTGTTGGATAAAATAAAAAGGACATTTCTTATTGACACAAAACGCGTGCAGCAATGACTGTATCGCTTTTGTTTATTTGATAATGTGTCAAATGAAGTGTATTGTTTTGGTAAATGAGTAAAAGAACTTTACTGATGTATGTTGCACTGTTTTGACATTTTGACATATTGAAAGACACCCTGCTACAACTGCACCATATCCTACCCCGCATGGGAAAGTCTGAATATGTGATCATGAATTCATTTTTGATTAAATTAACATTTAGAGAAAGAAAAATACTTTAAAAATGACATTTTCTCTCTGAAAGTGGCAAAACAGCTTTCATCCTTCACCACTATTTGTTCTGAATGTGCGGACCGCTCATATATGCAACTCCTCCTCATGCTGAAACAATACAATAGGCTCCCACTCGAAAGAGGCATTTACAAATTGTTCTGTTTTCTAATAATCCCTTTAAAGTGTAACAAGAAAAAACTATGAGATGAGTGTAGCATCATTGTCCCACTGATTGTGTCAATGAGTTCATCTACAATTAGGTCAACTGCCATAGATTGTGTTCATCACCAGTGAGTTATTTTGAAGTCCAAAGTGAGGTTTGTCTCAGAGTTTGTTGAAGATGAAGTGTTTACAAGGTCGAACAGCCGTCTTGGAAATCAGCTAAATGCTGTCACGTCGCTTCCTTAATGATCACTAGCTCATCAAAATGGATTCAGTTGAGGAAAGTATTAACATTTGGGCTTATTAAAACAATTTTCATCATAGCATATAGAAGATAAATGAGTATTGTTAATAAAGTTTAATTCTTATTCTATATAAATAACAATAAATTAAATGAAAACAATAAAACAAATTTTATAAATACACATCTGCTTTTATGAGAGATTTTCCTTGTTTCCTATATGTATGTCAGGTCTTTTGATTGTCAAACGGCAATCATTTGATGTATTTGTAAAATATCATGTTGTTCCTTTATGGCTTATTTTTCATTTTTGATTAATTAACAGAGCTGTCGAGAGCTAGATGGGTTGTGAAGAGTCAGTTTAGTTGTACTTTCTCTTATTGTAACAGTGCTGGCGAGTATCTTTTTGCCAGTACTGGAAGTCAGCGCCTATTTGTAACTGGCCAGTAGCACCGACTGTGTGGTCGAGAGTTTATGTGTCTATTGTAACCACAATCTCTTGTAAGAAAGTCTAAAGTGTCATCAAGCCACCCAATCCTTCTCCAGGCCAAGTGATACTTACATACTTATGGGTGGCCTGTATATATTACCTGAAGCAGTGTTTGTGTTTTAGCCTAATAGTATCTAGCTTGAATTAGATCGGGTTTGATGAGTTTGACATTTGACTGTCATCATTATGGCAGTTCCTAATGTAAAATTGATCTTCCTGTTATTCACTTTTCCTTGAATTCTAGACAAATATCTAAGGTATCCAATGGGACCCTTTATTTTGTAAAAAGACACAGGTAATCCAAAACTTAACATTAAAAAAAATTATAAAAAAATGTTTAAACGTTTTCTGATAACCTGAACTCAACAAAACACATTTTAAATGATAAACATAAGTGTTACATAACATGACTATTTTTTTCTTCATATAATCCACATTGAACATTTTTTGTAAATGAGGAGGAGCTGCTTATGTCCAATCCTGAAGCACTGATGGGTTTAATAACACTTCATATGTTGTATATAACTTGTATTATCCCTGTCTCTCGCTCTCTTTTCTTCTCTCCATCTCTGTTGTCGTGTGAACATGATATTGCTGGTTTTTTTTCGTTTGCTCTACTCAGTCAGTATCCTCACTTTAACCAACCCATCAACCCCCAGCTTGATCCTTCCAGTCACGTCTGCAGACGAAGTGTGCACACTTCAGAGCAGCTTTCAGCCAGGCTTTGTGGCCAAAGGTGACTATGTTATTGGAGGGATCTTTCCTCTTCATTATAACCAGGAAATGCCAGACCTCAACAGTACCTACAGACCACCTCCAGTAAAATGCAATGGGTAAGCCTATTAAGATGTTTAACTTGCTGTTTGCTAGCATATAATATTTGACTTTCTTCCAGAGGCATGTCAATATTTGTCTCTGGACTGCATCACATGTTAATTTTGTAAGTATGCTGATTTTAATAGCTGTTTTTACTTGACAATATAGACAATTTAAAAAAGTGATGACAGTGTCACAGAAGACGAAATAAAGTCATTTACATGAATAACCCAAGATACAGAAAAAATATTTACCTATTCAAAACCTTTTATTTCTTTTACTGCTTTGTACTCCCACTGTGTTTAATATGTGTGTGTGATGTGTGTGTCTATGTGTGTTGAGATACAGGTTTGATCCCAGAGCTTTCCGCTGGGCTCAAACTATGAGGCTGGCAGTGGAGGAGATAAACCGGAGTCCGGAGCTTCTGCCCAATCACACTCTGGGGTACAAAATCTTTGATTCATGTGCATATCCACTGACTGGCCAGAGGGCTGCTCTGGCTGTGCTCAACGGTCTCAGTGAGGAAGACTCTCCCATGTGTGAGGGTGCGTCTCCACTCCTCGCTGTGGTTGGGGAATCTGGATCCGCTCAGTCCATTGTGGTGTCACGAATCCTGCGGCCTTTCAGAATACCCATGGTAATGATGATGTTGTTTCTGCCATCCCAGATGTTGATGCCAGTTTGTGAACCTGTTTACTGTGCTCTGCTGCGCTTTGTTTTCAGATCAGCTACTTCTCCTCGTGCGCGTGTTTCACTGACCGAAGGAAATTTCCCACTTTCTTTAGAGTAATACCTAATGATGACTATCAGGTGGGAGGTCAATATGAGGAGAAAAAGTCTGATAATCCAAACCTTTCAGTTATTTATTTATTTATCGATATGTGGTAGTTGCATCATTGCAGTCTGTTTACAGTGTGCATTTTTATTTTCTCCGTCATTATAAAAATAGTTTCTTGTGTTTAACTGACTCAATGTACACTCATTCTTTCTTTGTTTTTGTGCACTGCTTTTTGAACCAAGGTCAAAGCCATTGCTCAGCTGCTGCTTCGTTTTAACTGGACTTGGGTGGGGTTGATCCGAGGGGACCATGAATACGGCCGCTTTGCTGTGCAAGGTTTAGTAAGAGAGTTACAGGGTACCCCAGTGTGTGTGGCATACCAAGAAATGATCCCACTGCTTTACAATCGGAAGAGGGCGCTGGAGATCATGCAGGTAAAAAAGAAAAATGAAGTTCATTAATTTTATTGCCGAAAAGAGTTTTCATTCACCTCCTTTCTTTTTCACCTACTTTTCACATGGTAGGTGGTTGTAATAGGTATTGATTACACAGTATACCTTTTCTCCAGTGTCATGAAAAAAATTAATTGTCATGAAAAAATAGATAAATAAATATATATATATAATTTCTTTGAAGACACAAGCAAGAGATTCAACTGATTTAAGAGAGATTTAAGTAAATCTAGAAAATCACCTATTTTAGGATATACTGGGCTTAGTTTAGAAAAAGGGTCACTCTTATATTTACCAGATTTGTAAATTAATCATTTAGAATAGAAACTATTAAAACACAGTTTACATGAATATACCTGTATCTTGTTCTGTATCATTTTGCTGTCGCTCAGATTGTTTTTACCGTCTTTCCTCCCATGTGACTGTGTGAAGGTGATGCGTAGCTCAATGGCTAAAGTGGTGGTGGTATTCTCAGCTGAAGGGGAGATGACACCTTTCCTGCAAGATTACATGGAGAAGAACATCACTGGCATCCAGTGGGTGGCTAGTGAGGCCTGGGTCACAGCGTCGGTCTTTACAGGCAGCGAGTATGACCCCTACTTGGGAGGCACCATTGGTTTTGGAATAAGGAAAGGTCACATCCCCAGACTCAGTGACTACCTGCAGACAGTAAACCCTCAAACGTATCCCAACAATGTCCTTGTGGAAGAGCTGTGGGAGGCTCTTTATGGCTGCAGTCCCTCTCAGTCCTCCCAATCGCAGTTTTCACCCTGCTCAGGGCAGGAGTCACTCCTGGAGCAGCACTCAGCTTACATGAATACATCAAGTCCACGAGTGGCCTATAATGTGTATAAAGCTGTGTATGCAGTGGCGCATTCCCTGCACAACCTTCTTCTCTGTCAAGCAGGCAGTGGGCCTTTCCAAAACAAGTCATGTGCTCAAAGCAACGACATAATTCCGTGGCAGGTAGGGGTCAGCCTTTATACTGTCACCGAGTTCCCCTTCTGTGTGTTTTTTCGTACTTATTGCATATTATTTGATGGTTTTCAAGCTCCAGTACTACCTCCAGGAAGTGACATTTAACATTGGCGAAGAGGAGGTGAACTTTGACCTGAAAGGCGACTCCATCCCCTATTATGACATTATTAACTGGCAGAGGGGCTCAGGTGGAAGCATTGAATTTATCAACGTGGGATTGTTTGATGGAACCAAACCTGCTGGCGAGGAACTGGTGATCGAAGACGACAGGATAAAGTGGGCAGGGCATCAGAGTGAGGCAAGCTGCTCACACTGTGTTTTTACCTTCATCAGATGCCAACTGTTGAAGTTCTGTAGGTTAAGGTGGAGGTAAGTCAGGTGGACAGGACAGTGTGGATCTAGTGTGAGTCTGTTTGCATTCATAAAGTAAACAGTACATTTAAAGGCAGCAACGCTTACATGTGTTTGAAGATTTAAGCCTTCAGGTTGTATTGTTCATGGTCGAATTCCTTTGAGATAAAGCATCAGAGCCCAAAAACACAAAAAAAAGCCTACACTTTGCATTTATTCTCCTCACCCCCCATGCCCCAGCCTCCAATACCCCACCAACTAAAAGAAGTGAATTTTAGAATCGCAACAACTTTTTTTAAAAGATGGATTCGGAAAAAGTTAATTTAATATAAATTTGCCCGTTTCTAATTGGCTTATATGCAATAACTCCTGTTATCACTCAGACAGGCAGACAGACAAACAGATAGATAGATAGATAGATAGATAGATAGATAGATAGATAGATAGATAGATAGATAGATAGATAGATAGATAGATAGATAGATAGATAGATAGATAGATAGATAGATAGATAGATAGATAGATAGATGACAAAGGCAACAACCAACAGATGAAAGATAAGATTTTTTTAAATAAATTGTAATTCATATTTATATACCTCAATCATCAAATAGATTAAAAAAAGTTAAATCAGTTATTGCTGTCACTTAGAAAAATCCTATTCACTTCACAACTGAAGAGTGTTTAATGTATAGTTTAGCATATTACATATAAAAACAGTAGTGTCACAGCGTCTAACATTAGGAATTCCGACAATTAATGGCTCTGTGGTTCATTGTAATTGTAAGAGGATTCAATTCAATTCAAACATGTATTTTTTGATCCGGGTGCTTGTCAAAGTATTGACATGAAGTTTCAGGTTGACTGAAATCCAGCAGGACTCGAAATCACCATGTTTATCTCCCCAGGTGCCGCTGTCTGTGTGCAGTTCCAGCTGTCTACCAGGGTACCGGAAGGCTGTCCGTCGTGGCGAGCCTGTTTGCTGCTTTGACTGTGTACCATGTGACAATGGCAAAATTAGCAATCAGACAAGTGAGCTTCAGAGACACGTTTTAAGTGTAATATTCTGTCTCAATCGCATTATGTTTCAACTGAAAGTAGCCACTCTCTTTTTGTGACCCTCTTCGGCTCAGACTCAGTAGACTGCACTTTTTGTCGTGAGGACTTCTGGTCAAACGACGACCGAACGTTCTGCATTCCCAAGAAGGTGGAGTTCTTAGCCTACGACACACTGGGGATAATCCTGACGGTGATCTCTGTGGTCGGCGCCTGTCTCACCATAGCTGTTTTCGCAGTGTTCTTCCACCACAGAAACACACCTATAGTCCGTGTGAATAACTCAGAACTCAGTTTCTTTATCCTCTTCGCCCTGACACTGTGTTTTCTTTGTTGTCTGGTTTTCATCGGGGAGCCGACGTTTTGGTCCTGCATGCTTCGCCACACCGCCTTTAGCATCACATTTTCACTTTGCATCTCATGCATACTGGGCAAGACATTGGTGGTGTTGGCTGCTTTTACTGCCACCAGGCCGGGGGACAACATGATGAAGTGGCTGGGCCCCAAGCAGCAGAGAACCATTATTTTTAGCAGCACCCTGGTTCAAGTAGTAATCTGTGCCGCCTGGCTCATCGATGCTCCCCCTTATCCATCCCGAAACACCAAATATGAACGGTCCAAGATCATACTGGAGTGTAGCGTGGGATCCAGCCTGGCATTCTGGTGTGTTTTAGGCTATATTGGTCTTCAGGCCTGCCTCTGCTTTGTGTTGGCCTTTCTGGCCCGGAAGTTACCAGGAAATTTCAACGAGGCCAAATTCATCACTTTCAGCATGCTGATCTTCTGTGCAGTTTGGCTGGCATTCATCCCAGCTTACATCAGCTCCCCTGGAAACTATGCAGACGCAGTGGAGTCATTTGCGATTCTGGCCTCCAGCTTTGGCCTGTTGTTCTGCCTGTTTGCTCCAAAGTGTTACATTATTATATTGAAGCCAGAGAAAAACACGAAACAGCATTTAATGGGAAAAGAAAAGAAGTAACTTGATATTTCAAATATTATATTGGGTTTCGAAAACATATTATTCCAGCATGAAATCACACTTATTTCAACAAAGTAGTAATGCTATGCACCAAGTGATATATATTTGACTGTGTTGTACTGTGTATAAATAAAATAAAGATGATGATAAATAAGGACGTCTGTTGGGAAGTAAAATCATTTTTGCTGAATACCTGCCAGCACGCACAAGTTTAGTTTGAGAGTTGTAATAGGTTAGGAGGTATAACTGTATTTATATGGGGCAACAAAATGTATTTATATTTGTATGTAGTTATATGTTTGTATACTTGATGGGATTTAATGAGGTCAGCCTGTTGCCTTCAGGGTACTAAAAGAAGGTGTGGTGATTGTCAATAACTTATTGATTACAGCGAGGTATTAAACGGTGCATTAAAATGCACAAAATGAAATTACAGTGAGAAACAAAAAAAGAAACAATGAGGCCTACAAATTAATGATAAATTAATCTCAGTGCTGTAATATTTATTTATGGAGTTTGCATGTTCTCTCTATACTCGTTTTCTCCATGTGAGCCAGTGACTCGGTGTTAATGTGTGTGTGTCTCTATGTTTGCCCTGTGATGGACTGCTGACCTGTCCAGAGTGTACTCTTAGGCCACTGGGATCAGCACCAGCCCCCACCACCCTTAATAAAATCCAGTGTCCTCAAAAATGACCAAATTTGTTGAACGGCATCTTAAGGGCATAATCAATACAGATACTGAGCTTTCACAGAAATCACACATTTACCACCGCAAGTCATCGCAACTTGCACCATATCGGCTGATTTCCATGTCGGATGCCTTTTCTGTCATAATCGGGATTCAAACCTGGGTCCCATACATTTAACATCAAGGACTTGAATATATTCTACCAGAGAGAAGTTTTAAAGGTTTTCCTAAAGTCTAGTTAAAGCTGCAAGAACTAAACAGAAGCATGTTTCATTCAAGTGATTTTATTAGTTCCACATTTGGACATGAAATGTTTTCCACCAATGACCAGTGAAAGTGGATTCATGAGTTTCTGATCGATATCTCAAGTGCATGTAAACCTTTATCTCAGATATTTTCCTGTCATGCCTCTTTTAGTGTTCCTCTCTGGCTGCAATAAAATGATGTAACATTTGGGCACAAAAACACAGAGTAACAACCCAAAGCTGGATGCTAAGATGGCAAATATCTCCACGGCCACAGTGAACTTCCCGGGAGAGCTTACATAAGCTGGGATGAAGGAGATCCACACAGCCCAGAAAATCAACATGCTGAAAGTGATGAGCTTGGCCTCGTTGAAAGTATCAGGTAGTTTCCGTCCGAGGAACGCCAGGAGGAGACAGATGAAGGCCAGTAGGCCAATGTAACCGAGGACCAGGTAAAACCCAGGAGGCCAAGGCTCTTTACACTCCACAACAATCTGAAAATCAACAACAAACACTTGAGAGATCGACTCATAGGATTAAACAGAGGAAATTAATAGTCTATGATTTTCTTTGAATCATCTTAGACCACAGTATTACCTACTAAAACCCCTTGGTGTGAAACTCATTTATGTAAAGATTAAGTGTGCTCACGAGTGAAACTCCTTACTTTTCCAGTTGAAGCCTGGTAAGTTGGATTCCTGAATGGGAAGGGAGGCGCACCCAGCAGCCAGCCAGCACAGAGACAAATCTGAGGTGAAGATAAAAAGAAACACTGTTCCTAAAAATAACCCGAAAATAAATATTAAGCCACAAATTATGGTTAAATGTTCAAAATTGTAATTTTCCCACCTGAGGAGCTGTAGTACAGAGGATCAGAGTCCTCTGCTGGGAAGGCCCAAACAGCTTCAAACCACTGGAGCCAGGCATATTAGCCCGGAAAGCCAGGAGAACCACAATGGTCTTAACCAGGAGGCAGGACAGGCAGAGGACAAAGCTGATTCCGAATGCAGCCTGGCGGAGCCTGCACGCCCACACAGACGGCTGCCCGATGAACACCAGGGAGCACAGGAAGCACAGCTTGAGTGAAATGAGAAGCAAGAAGCTGATTTCTGAGTTGTTTGCCTTGACGATGGGAGTGGAACGAAAACGGTGAAAGACACAGGTGATGATAGTTGTCAGGATGACCCCCAGCAGGGTGAGCGCTACCAGGATGATGCCCATGGTGTCATAGAAAGAGAGAAATTCTTCGATCCCCGCCACACATTTCACCTTTTCTTTGTCTGACCAGTAGTGCTCGGGACACTTTGTGCATTCAGCTGAACCTTTGGGAACAAAGAAGAGCTCTTCTCTATACTTTCAATGATTTATGTTGCCGCTTTGTTATATTGAAATATAAGCAAAATGCAGTGATCAGCAAATCTAAAAGAAGAATTTTTATTGCATCGAGACATGTTACTTACCTGTTTCCAATTAACCCCAATTAGTTCTAAAATACTTCTGTAGTTTTTTTTTGATTCATGTGTAATCATTTTTTTAGCTCGTGTTATTCTATTTGGAATATTTGTGCGATATGCAAATCATTACTTTGTCTTTAGTTCAACTGCAAAAAAGCTTGTCAAATGGTTTCATCTGGGACTATAGTTAGGCTACCAGTTTGGTTGCTGATCTCTCCTTCTGCACAGGGCAGACAGTCAAAGCAGCAGTGAGGCTGTCCTGGACGTATCGCTCGCCGGCTGCCAGGCGAACACGGAGTACTGCACTGTGACACTGGCACCTGGAGGACGACAATGAGGCCAACATGTGAAATCAAATTGCAGGACACTCATTGAAGCATTTGTAACATTCAAAAATCCGGATAAATAAGCACTAAATATTCCATAATGAAATCTTTTGGAAAATGCAAAACTCATCAAAATGACATCATGTTTCACAACCACTAAATAAGCCTCATTCGAAGTATCATAACCATTTTTAACATGTGACCCACCTGTGACTGTCCTCCTGTCCAAACAATAGTGCTCTGCTGTATCTGCAGCTGTTGTCCCGGTGGAGCTGAGCCATCATAGCTTCCCACTTTGATGAATCTATACACAGACAAATCTTATATAGCCAACTGGTGTAAACAACTTCTATCCTCTGTACTCGGCCATCAGTGCACGACACTGCAAACACGAAGTCACTGACAAGCTCCTACAAGCAATTTAGAGTCACCGATTAACAGCAGTCATGTTTTAGATTGAAGGAGAAAACCTAAAAAAAACAAACGTGTGATCTCGGGGAGAACTTCCAAACTCTAAACAGATTCAAACAGGGATATTCTTGTTGTTAGGTGAGAATATTGACCACTACACCACCAGGTTTGCTCTACCTCAATGCTTTTTCCCCAAAATATAATCAACCTTTTTTTTTTAACTACTGCTACTACTACTACTACTATTACTACTACTACTACAATACAATGCAATAATATGGACTATTTCATGCCTGTTATGTTATATTCTTGGTATTTTTCAAAATTAATATTTCTAAAATATTATAAATTGATTCCCTAATCAGCACAATAAAACTTTTCAAAATGGCTATAAGTTTCCAGTTTTAAAATTATAACATCAACCAAAACTTGATTATTTTCAGAACATAAAACAAAAAGAAGAATTACTACCTAATTCCACCCGTCCTGTCCTTCTGCCAGTTAATTATGTCATAAAGAGGAACTGGCTCTCCGTTTGTGTCAAAATACACTTTCTCATCAAATTGATTAGTGAAATTCACTCTTTTCAGATGGTGCAGCAACTACATGAGGTGTAAAGAGAAATAGAAGAAAGAAAGTTATTGAAGATAAAAAAAAAAATATTGGCACTTTTCTCTGTCTGTCTTTTCTTTTTATGAATTTGTACCAACCTGTTCAGAAGTGAATGAGGTATGTTTCTCACATAGTCCCTTGTTAGATTCTCCAGGATTGCACTTCAGCAAGGTGTGTAAAGCATGGGCGATGACATACACAGCCTTGTAGACATTATAGGATATTCTGACCTGAGATACATCAGAGTAACCACTATCAGTGTACCTCAGATCCTCTGCGCCCGTGCACATAGGCAATTCAGCTTTATAGTTGTCATCAACCTTAATTGTGCTCTTTAGTCCATCAGTAGAACTGTTCTGAAAGTCTGTTTTATTCTCAAAAGCAGCCAAATAGGCAGCAAATTCTTTGGATTGGTCTTCTCGGAGCTTGAGCTTACAACCAAATTGCTCTTCCCAGAACATATTGACAAACTCCATCCCTGGTTTAGTGGAAGGACGCACATTCAAAAGAAACTCTTTCAAGCCAGGGATCCTGACTCCAGGGAAGGAGAAGCCAATTGTTCCTTCTAAAAGTGGGTGGAATTGAGGTGACGTTAATATGCTGGCAGTCACCCAGGCTTCACTGGCGACCCACTGTATACCGCTCACATTCCTCTGGGCGAGCTGCAAGGGCAGACAGAGAAAAATGATGCTGGGCATCAATGAATCTTAATTTTCGAATTTTTTGACTTTTAATATTATGCATTACATCACACTATACGTTTTGATATTGCTCTTACTTCTGAGAGCAGATCCAGCAACTGTCCTTCAACGGCAAAGACCACCACAACATGTGCAGTTAAACTCTGCAGCTTGTCTGCCATTTCCTGGATGTCAGCCCCTGTGGGGGATTTAGGGATCGTGAGGTGAAAGGCCACACATCCTCCCTGTTGACTAAATTGACTCGAGAAAGCCTGAATGCCATACCGACTGTAGTCATCCTGAAAAAAATAACCACACACACATACAAACACAAAGAACAACAATCATGTTAGTTTGTTAAAGTGAATAATTGTAGCGCTAAACAAAAAAAGCCTTCTATCTCACCGTGGTCCCGATTGTGCCCACCCAGAACCAGCCTAAGAAAGTGACCAGCTGCACGAGACCTCTCACTTGAAAGAGGTCACTCGGCACCGTTCTCAAGAATGATGGGTACAAGTGCTTGTCAGTAAGACAGGTACAAGTAGCAAAATAACTCACCTAGAAGGAGATAGTTCATATTAATCTCAAAGAAATACGATACAACTCAAAACACTGCTGCATAGCGAATTACAAACATTTAGAAATGGAACAAATGGCAGCCTATAGATGTAAAATGAAGTGATTCATCTCAACAATTTTGTTTCCATCTCTCGTACCAGTGGTATGTTGAAAGGGCCCAGAGTTTGCGCTACAGCTCTAGTCGGGGAGGAGGATGCAAGACCAATGACAGCAGGTACAGGCGATCCAGACAGGCATGTGGTAGTTTCATCCTGTGCTGTGCTTCTCTCCTCTGTGGCACTTTCATTGTGTTTTCCACTTTCTTTAGGATTATTAACCATAGGTTCAGCTTCAGAGCCTCGCATTTCTCCTGTGGTTAACTTTCTCTGCTTTCTTGCTCTTTCTTTGTTCTCAAAATCCTCTGTTGGAATTCTTTTCATCTTTGTCGCATTAAACGTGTTTTCAGTTTTTGCGTTTGGTTCGAATTCGCTCATCCCAGCTTTGGAGTGACTGACTAAAGACGCAACCGCTTGCAGGCTGGTATGGACTTGGTCACAGCTGTCCATGATCCGGTAGCCTAGTTTAATACCTGGTAACAAGTCCGAATTGCTATTGATTTCCTCCACTGCAAACACCATAGTCATCATCCAGCGGAAGGCCCTGAGGTCAAAGCTGGAGAATATGTAATAAAGTTGAACACAATACAAAATCGGCAACAGTTTTATTAAAATGAAAAACATTATAAAAAAAAAAAAGTGTAACTGTAAGACTACTGTGATGCTTTAATTTACTAGACTTCAATATTGCAAGCATCATTTTCAGTTTTATTCCATATAATTATCTCATAAGTCATGCTAATCAAACATACAGTATCTCAGTTCCCTATAACACATATCAAAACATGATTTATATTTTCTACTTTCCTAATTAGAAGCCATAATTATCACCAACAAAATTTAAAAAATACTTGAAATGCATTAATTCATATGTTTCTGAGTGTAGTGATGGCTTAATCGAAACAAGTTTTAAAATGAAATTGCAATTTTGTCCTGCATGCGCCCATGCACCTGTATACAGTGTGGCAGAGACCTGCAGTTTTGTGCGTAAAATGGCGATATAGTGTACCTTCTTACACTTACCTACTGCACGGTGTGATCAGGGGTCTCCTTTGGAAGCTGTTGAGTGGTTTAGAGGCCACATAATGCAGAGGGAATATCCCTCCGATGACTACGTCCCCCTCAGAGTACAGGGCCAGCGGCTCGCTGTCGCTCACTTTTACACACTGAGGCAAACCAGAATCAGGCCTCTTCACTCTTTCTATCCTGAAAGCATTCCTTTTTTCTTGTATAGTTTCTATTTTTTCCACATCAGCCACTTCCACACTTTGATTTTTTCTTTCGGCATCAACAACAGTGGAAATTACAAAAAGAAGACTAAAGAAGATACAAATATGGAGACAAGTCCCGACAAGGCTTGGCTGCACTGTCCCCATAAAGCCTGTGTGTGTGCTGGAGACGTCAGGTCTCCAACATAGTCTCTGAGAAGATTTTGAGGTGGACTGCAATAAAAAACTGTGAGGCTGACTTCAAAGATTTGATCATGTGAGTCATCACTAGATCAACCAATCACAGTGGAACAAAGCACCAGAGAATCAGAGAGGACATGGTCTACTGCACCCCACACGAAGTCATGAAACAAACTTTCAGTCACATTAGAATGACTACATATACCATTTTCAGAAGTATAGCGTGTTAACCTCCGTGTAACGCTGCATTAATGACTTTCTGGTGACCTTTAATGGAGTTTGTATGATTAAATTATTCCAAAGGACAACACTGCAAATCAAAACAAAGACAGCACTAGGCCTTGTGATGGAGTGGCGACCTGACCAGGGTGTATCCTGCCCTCGCTCATATTAAGCTGGGATTGACTACAGCGCCCTGTGACCCTGCACAGGATTAAATGCTATAGAAGACTGATGGATGGATAGATAGATAGATAGATAGATAGATAGATAGATAGATAGATAGATAGATAGATAGATAGATAGATAGATAGATAGATGGATGGATGGATGGATGGATGGATGGATGGATGGATGGATGGATGGATGGATGGATGGATGGATGATAGATAGATAGATAGATAGATAGATAGATAGATAGATAGATAGATAGATAGATAGATAGATGGATATTATACTGGAATATCAAAAAAATAAAAAGATTAAGTAAAAAATTTTTTTAAGATGTGGGTTGTTTAGATTAGTAGAGGGCATGTTCTGTGTGTTGGTTTTATTCGGGTCAACTGGTCTCTTCCAATAATACATAAGAAAAATATCCGGACCCTAAATTGGATAAGGAGTCTGGATGGAAGATGGAAGGACCTGTCAATCAACTTTTGCCACAGCCTTCAGAAAAGAGTTAGAAAAAGAGGAAGAAAATATTTTGACTAACTGCTACCACCTAGAGGACATGGTACAATAAATCTAGAGTCTTAGTGTAAGTGACTGTATATGTGTTTGTAACGTTTGCCCAGATGTGCTCAGCCTTGACTGGTACCACAACTATGAAGACTGCTTGTCTGGGAATATTTCATTTCAACTCAAATTTTCTGTCACTGTCGAGTTCATTAAATAAGGTCTCCCAGCAGTCTACACTTATAGCAGCTTCAATGGAAAAAGGTTGAGTATGTTAGCATGAATCAAAGTCAAAGTCAGGTAGAGTCGGTTTGTAGTGGTTTCAGGCTATGCAGCCATTATAGACAATGAACTGGTGACCTGTCCAGGGCTCTTAAATCAATTCCACCCATAATTCTTTGGATATATCAGGTGTTAAGATACAGTATATCTGCCAAATCGCCAAAGTCACTATCTGACTTTGCAGGAGAGACTTTTTGTGAATGATACGATAAAGCTCTATTCTTTTGATTTTCTTACTGTATATTGGTAAAATATGTGGTGATCCTTGACTAAATATCACATTTGTAGTTGGTAATGTTATTGTAGGAGTTATTTCTTTGAGTGGTGTTGATATACAATATTGAGACAAAAACTCAGAACCACACACTGTGTGTTAAACACATAAACACTTTCTTTTAATGAATTCTTACAATAACACACAGTAGGATTGACACACTGAAAAGAAAATATGAAAGTATTTTACACTTGTAAATATATGATTCAACAGTTATTTTATTCATCAAAATGTTACTAAATGCATCGAACGAGCCTTAACAATATACTCAAAAACGAAATCACTACTTCTATTAATTCCAACCTTGTCATGCACTAATTTTGATTTTTATTCATCAAATATTTCTTGGTGTTCTTCTCTGGTCTAAACAGTATTATAAAACACTTTGGAGCAAATATACAAAGTATTAGTCCAAAACTGGAGGCCAGAATTGCAAATATCTCTACAGCCACAGTAAACTTCCCAGGGGAGCTGACATATGCTGGGATGAAGGTCATCCAGACCGCACAGAATATCAGCATGCTGAAGGTGATCAGTTTAGCCTCGTTAAAATTATCAGGTAGTTTTCGGGCCAGGACGGCTAACACGAAACAGAAGACAGCCAGAAGGCCGATGTACCCGAGCACCCCCCAGAATCCAAAGGCAGAACCTAAAGCACATTCCAGGATGATCTTCTCCTTGTATGTCGTTAGATTTTTGATCGGGAAAGGAGGACTGAGCACTAACCAGATAGTACAAATTAAAACTTGAATAAAAGTAAAAGAAACTACAGTCATTCTCTGCTGTGCAGGGCCAAACCATTTCATGACATTACTACCTGGAAGTGTTGCTTTGAAGGCCATTAAAACCACAATGGTTTTCCCCAGTACACAGGAGATGCAGAGGACGAAGGTGATGCCGAACGCTGTGTGTCGCAGCATGCAGGACCACTCAGAGGGTGGTCCGATGAAGGTCAGAGAACATAAGAAACACAGAGTTAGGGAGAAGAGAAGAAGGAAGCTCAGCTCAGAGTTGTTGGCCCGGACTATAGGAGTATTGATGTGTCGAACGAATACAGCCGCTGTCATGATGGCCAGACAAGCTCCAGTCACTGAAAAAACAGCCAAGATGATTCCTAGGATCTCACTGAAGGAAAGAAACTCGACAGGCTTGAGGAAACAGGCGTCTCTGTTTGCATTGGGCCAGAATTCCGTCGGGCATGGGAAACAATCAGGGGAGTCTGAGGAAACAATATCGTTCTGACTTTTACATTGAATTCTACAGAAATTCAGAAAACCAAAACGGTTGCTTTTATTTTACCTGTAGTATTACTTATTTCACCCTCAGGACAGGGCACACAGTCATAGCAGCAGACGGGTTTTCCTTTCTGCAGCACTTTCCGAGTTCCAGGATGACAGCTGTCCGTGCACACTGACAACGGCACCTGTCACAGAGACAAACGCAACAATAAGAGACAAACACTCTTTCTGAAACGGTTCCGATTTTTTCTTCAGATAACTGTAGTTTGGTTCATTACTTTTATGCCACCATCCACCCATGTGAGGTTCCTGTTAATATGAAACTCCTGGCCAACGGGTAGCGATGCATCATAGTGCCCCACTGTCACCAACTCAATGAGGCCAGTCTCACTTTTTTGCCAGTTAACAAGCTCATAAACAGCCACAGGATCTCCGTTTTCATCAAACGACACATCATAGCCATTCTGGGAAAAATTCACTTTTTTCAACTGAGCAAAAACCTGCAAGGATGAAGGAAAGATTGCAGACAGGGAGGAGACAGGAGGTAATTACATGGAAAAACACGTGTTCTCTTTTATCTGAAGTATATTATAGCAACAGAAACGTAGGCTGAGTTACTTCCACTCACCTGCTTGGACTCCAACCCAGTGAATTTATCACAACGGATTTTGGAATTGATTTTATAACACAGTGAATTGTGAATGGCATGTGCAATTGCATACACAGCCTTGTAAACCATGTTAGTAATTCTGAGCTGAGACGTGTCAGTGTACGGGTTTTGGAGTGTATGTATGTTTTCAGTCCCATCACAAGCACGCATGTCTTTAGCAGCACCTGAAAACATATAAAGACAGAAACAAAAATATCTGCATCTGTCCAAGAAGCTTCACATTTCTATATTATTTGTCTGTATTGTGATTTTTGTTTTCTACATTAATCTCTTCCTACTCTCACTTTGGAGGCCTGAAAATAAACTCATATCTGTAACTCAGGAGGAAGTCACTGTCCAGCTCCATGAACAAGAGTCAAATCCATCTGTTTTTTTATCACCTACTATTTGTGTATTTAGGTTTGTGGACAGACATTGACATGCAAGGACATTTATTCAATTAAATAGATTGTGCTTACTTTTTCCCAGTTTGCACTTGAATGCACCCTCCCAGAACTCAGTGAGCAGTTGTGAGGCAGCGACTTCAGCAGTAGAGAGATCCAGCAGGAAGTCTCTCAGGCCTGGGATGACAGATTGTTGGATGCCAAATCCGATTGCCCCGGTACAAAAGCTAAACCTCAGCATGTCTGGGTCTGTCACCCAGGACTCACTGCCTATCCACTGGCGGGGTGGGGTAGGCTCCTGCGTCAGCTCCTCCAACAGGATCCTCATGTCTCCAGAGGCAACAAACGCTACAACCACCATAGCTGTAGACCTGCAGAGAGATTGCAATGGATTTTTTTTTCACAGACACACAAAGACAATTGTCTTCGTAAATGTTGGTTAAACAATATGATGGCAAAGCGCATGATGGTGAAATAAACACAAACAAGACTTTTGAACCTGCGGATGACATCAGCCACACTCTTGATCCTACTGCGTGGGTTCGTGCGGTAGAAGGACTCTGAGTACTCCACACAGATGCCCTCTTTTCGCGCTGCTTCCAGAAACGACGCCATGCCGTTATTGCCATAGTCTGAGTCCGAGTGGACTGCGCCTATCCAGGTCCAGCCAAAGTGTTTCACCAGCTTGGCGAGCGCGTCTGCTTGAAACTGATCACTGGGGACTGTCCTGAAGAAAGTGGGGTACTGCTGCTTATCGGACAGGCATGCACAAGTAGCAAAGTGGCTCACCTGAAGCAAAACAAGACACTGCACCATCAGCAGATCTGCACATACGTCATTTCACTTCAGTGCATTAGAGTTGAGATACTTACTTGAGGAATGTTAAAAGACCCGATGATGCGCGACATGCTGATGGACGGTGTGGACCCTGACTCACCCACGATTGCCATCACCCTGCCAGAGGGGGTGCAGTCGTCGCCGGTGTGAAACACAGGGTCCAGGCCGTTTGACAGCTGAAAGGCCACGTGTACAGCCACGGGCACCGAGGCGCATGAGTCATGGATCTCATACCCAAGTTGGATGCCCGGTAGCAACTCAGTGCTGTTGTTAATCTCCTCCACTGCAAACATCATTGCGCGTGAAAAACGCAATTCACGAGAGTCCATGCTGCACAGATAGGTACATGTCAACATCAAAATATTAGTATTTCTACTCTAATTAACATTTTAACAGAAACACAAGCAAAATGAAAGACCTGCAGCTGGTGTGCATTCACCTGAGAAATAAATATCACATTTAAAAGATGTGATTATGATTCATCATAAAATAAATCACAATATTAGACATAGTCTTAATGTGTGTCTGACCATCTGACCAACTCTCAATAAAATCAAACTACACAAAAACAATTACTTTTCAGATACACATCCTTGAAAATCTGTATAAAGCAAGCTCATTAATTTTCTGAGATCATCACTACAAAAAAGCTTCACAGCATCATTGTACACAAATCAACTCAAACCATTAATACTACTTCACACTGGCTTTGCCTTCAACCCAACACATTCCCTGTTACTAACCTCCCTGTGCACCTCAGAGGCTCAGGCATGCTGGTGTAGTCATGCTTCACTGTATGCATGTAATAATGTATGGAGAAAACACCTCCAATAATGTAGTCACCATCCATTGAGAATGCAGGCAGGCGAGCAGTGCCCTGCATCTTGCATTTCACAGATGAAGCCTCAGCACTGACCCCAGTATCTATCTTAGCCTCTGTAAGACCATGCAGAGACCCGCCTAACACTATGTTCAGCTCCAAGAATCCCAGAGCCAACCTCAGGCCAATACAGAGAGCTGAGATCTCCATCCTGACAGTGGCTGCATGTGAGTGCAGGTGTGGATTCACAGCTTTATATAACTTTTCAGTACTTTCATTGTACGTCATCCCCCCACATCTCACAAGAGGTTTAAGACATAATTTTTTTCTCTTTCAGTCTTCTACAGTTCTAGTCTAGGCCTAATTTTTTTATTATTATTATTATTATTATTATTATTATTATTATTATTATTATTATTATTATTATTATTATTATTATTATTATTATTATTATTATTATGAATAAGAATAAGAAAAATAATAAGAATAAGAATAAGAATAAGAATAAGAATAAGAATAAGAATG
This sequence comes from Lipophrys pholis, assembly GCF_963383615.2. NCBI lineage: Eukaryota > Metazoa > Chordata > Actinopteri > Blenniiformes > Blenniidae > Lipophrys > Lipophrys pholis. The sequence goes on along the minus strand of NC_137627.1, from coordinate 13,087,897 downwards.
TGTTATATAGATTTTTCACCTTCCAAAACACTCAAGGTCACCCCACAAAATTCTAAGATAACATAAAAATGATGTCATATTCTTTGCTTCTGCTTTGTTTTGAGAATATCAGAAATTACTTAATCTGATGTAAGTTTGTGTTTGTATTTGCATTTCTCATCTATTTAAAAAGTGTGTCTGTTTCCAACTTATTATCTTCCATTTTTTTTGCCAGTGTATAGTTGCTACTGTCTTCTTGTATATATTAGTGTAGATGGAAGATCTGAATAGAAATGTTTATCATTTACACATATGGTTACTTTAGAAAGATGTATAGTATAATTCTGAGAGTGTTATGTGTAGTCTCACTCAGCTGCTACCATCTAGTGGACATCAAGTTCATTATAATGTCTGATGACAAAGAGATGAAAACATCCACCTGAGGTTAGAAAAAAAGTTATTACGGTTTGTATTTCTAACGCCACCAACCAATATATCTATATATAATGTGACACAATATGATTCAAGCTCTGTTATGTGTCATCCTCTCACTCATAATAATAATAATACTAATATTATTATTAATAATAATAATAATAATAATAATAATAATAATAATAATAATAATAATAATAATAATAATAATAATAATAATAATAATAATAATAATAATAATAATAATAATTTAATCAAACGACACATCATAGCCATTCTGGGAAAAAGTCACTTTTCTTAACTGATCAAAAACCTACAAGGATGAAGGAAAGATTGCAGACAGGGAGGAGACAGGAGGTAATTACATGGAAAAACATATGTTCTCTTTTATCTGAAGTATATTATAGCAACAGAAACGTAGGTTGAGTTACTTCCACTCACCTGCTTGGACTCCAACCCAGTGAATTTATCACAACGGATTTTGGAATTGATTTTATAACACAGTGAATCGTGAATGGCATGTGCAATTGCATACACAGCCTTGTAAACCATGTTAGTAATTCTGAGCTGAGACGTGTCAGTGTACGGGCTTTGGAGTGTATGCATGTTTTCAGTCCCATCACAAGCACGGATGTCTTTAGCAGCACCTGAAAACATATAAAGACAGAAACAAAAATATCAGCATCTGTCCAAGAAGCTTTACATTTCTATATTATTTGTCTGTATTGTGATTTTTGTTTTCTATAAAGCTGTGTATGCAGTGGCGCATTCCCTGCACAACCTTCTTCTCTGTCAAGCAGGCAGTGGGCCTTTCCAAAACAAGTCATGTGCTCAAAGCAACAACATAGTTCCGTGGCAGGTAGGGGTCAGCCTTCATACTGTCACTGAGTTCCCCTTCGGTGTGTTTTTTCGTACTTATTGCATATTAGTTGATGGTTTTCAAGCTCCAGTACTACCTCCAGGAAGTGACATTTAACATTGGCGAAGAGGAGGCGAACTTTGACCTGAAAGGCGACTCCATCCCCTATTATGACATTATTAACTGGCAGAGGGGCTCAGGTGGAAGCATTGAATTTATCAACGTGGGATTGTTTGATGGAACCAAACCTGCTGGCGAGGAACTGGTGATCGAAGATGACAGGATAAAGTGGGCAGGGCATCAGAGTGAGGCAAGCTGCTCACACTGAGTTTAACCAGGAAATTTCAACGAGGCCAAATTCATCACTTTCAGCATGCTGATCTTCTGTGCAGTTTGGCTGACATTCATCCCAGCTTACATCAGCTCCCCTGGAAACTATACAGATGCAGTGGAGTCATTTGCGATTCTGGCCTCCAGCTTTGGCCTGTTGTTCTGCCTGTTTGCTCCAAAGTGTTACATTATTATATTGAAGCCAGAGAAAAACACAAAACAGCATTTAATGGGAAAAGAAAAGAAGTAACTTGATATTTCAAAAACATGTTTCGAAAACATATTATTCCAGCATGAAATCGCACTTATTTCAACAAAGTTGTAATGCTATGCACCAAGTGATATATATTTGACTGTTTTGTACTGTGTAAATAAAATAAAGATGATGATAAATAAGGACGTCTGTTGGGAAGTAAAATCCTTTTTCTGAATACCTGCCAGCATGCACAAGTTTAGTTTGAGAGTTGTAATAGGTTAGGAGGTATAACTGTATTTATATGGGGCAACAAAATGTATTTATATTTGTATGTAGTTATATGTTTGTATACTTGATGGGATTTAATGAGGTCAGCCTGGTGCCTTCAGGGTACTAAAAGAAGGGGGGGTGATTGTCAATAACTTATTGATTACAGCGAGGTATTAAACGGTGCATTAAAATGCACAAAATGAAATTACAGTGAGAAACCAAAAAAGGAATCAATGAGGCCTACAAATTAATGATAAATTAATCTCAGTGCTGTAATATTTATTTATGGAGTTTGCATGTTCTCTCTATACTCGTTTTCTCCATGTGATCCAGTGACTTGGTGTTAATGTGTGTGTCTCTCTATGTTTGCCCTGTGATGGATTGCTGACCTGTCCAGAGTGTACTCTTAGGCCACGGGGATCAGCACCAGCCCCCACCACCCTTAATAAAATCCAGCGTCCTCAAAAATGACCGAATTTGTTTAACGGCATCTTAAGGGCAGAGTCAATACAGATAATGAGCTTCCACAGAAATCACACATTTACCACCGCAAGTCATCGTAACTTGCACCATATCGGCTGATTTCCCTGCCGGATGCCTTTTCTGTCATAATCGGGATTCAAACCTGGGTCCCATACATTTAACATCAAGGACTTGAATATATTCTACCAGAGAAAAATTTTAAAGGTTCTCCTAAAGTCCAGTTAAAGCTGCAAGAACTAAACAGAAACATGTTTCATTGGGTGATTTTATTAGTTCCACATTTGGACATGAAAAGATTTCCACCAATGACCAGTGAAAGTGGATTCCTAAGTTTCTGATCGATATCTTAAGTGCATGTAAACCTTTATCTCAGATATTTTCCGGTCATGCCTCTTTTAGTGTTCCTCTCTGGCTGCAATAAAATGATGTAACATTTGGGCACAAAAACACAGAGTAACAACCCAAAGCTGGATGCTAAGATGGCAAATATCTCCACGGCCACAGTGAACTTCCCGGGAGAGCTTACATAAGCTGGGATGAAGGAGATCCACACAGCCCAGAAAATCAACATGCTGAAAGTGATGAGCTTTGCCTCGTTGAAAGTATCAGGTAGTTTCCGTCCGAGGAACGCCAGGAGGAGACAGATGAAGGCCAGTAGGCCAATGTAACCGAGGACCAGGTAAAACCCAGGAGGCCAAGGCTCTTTACACTCCACAACAATCTGAAAATCAACAACAAACACTTGAGAGATCGACTCATAGGATTAAACAGAGGAAATTAATAGTCTATGATTTTCTTTGAATCATCTTAGACCACAGTATTACCTATTAAAACCCCTTGGTGTGAAACTCATTTATGTAAAGATTAAGTGTGCTCACGAGTGAAGCTCCTTACTTTTCCAGTTGAGGCCTGGTAAGTTGGATTCCTGAATGGGAAGGGAGGCGCACCCAGCAGCCAGCCAGCACAGAGACAAATCTGAGGTGAAGATAAAAAGAAACACTGTTCCTAAAAATAACCCGAAAATAAATATTAAGCCACAAATTATGGTTAAATGTTCAAAATTGTAATTTTCCCACCTGAGGAGCTGTAGTACAGAGGATCAGAGTCCTCTGCTGGGAAGGCCCAAACAGCTTCAAACCACTGGAGCCAGGCATATTAGCCCGGAAAGCCAGGAGAACCACAATGGTCTTAACCAGGAGGCAGGACAGGCAGAGGACAAAGCTGATTCCGAATGCAGCCTGGCGGAGCCTGCACGCCCACACAGACGGCTGCCCGATGAACACCAGGGAGCACAGGAAGCACAGCTTGAGTGAAATGAGAAGCAAGAAGCTGATTTCTGAGTTGTTTGCCTTGACGATGGGTGTGGAACGAAAACGGTGAAAGACACAGGTGATGATAGTTGTCAGGATGACCCCCAGCAGGGTGAGCGCTACCAGGATGATGCCCATGGTGTCATAGAAAGAGAGAAATTCTTCGATCCCCGCCACACATTTCACCTTTTCTTTGTCTGACCAGTAGTGCTCGGGACACTTTGTGCATTCAGATGAACCTTTGGGAACAAAGAAGAGCTCTTCTCTATACTTTCAATGATTTATGTTGCTGCTTTGTTATATTGAAATATAAGCAAAATGCAGTGATCAGCAAATCTAAAAGAAGAATTTTTATTTCATCGAGCCATGTTACTTACCTTTTTTAAATTAACCCCAATTAGTTCTAAAATACTTCTGTCGTTGCTTTTGATTCATGTGTAATCATTTTTTTAGCTCGTGTTATTCTATTTGGAATATTTGTGCGATATGCAAATCATTACTTTGTCTTTAGTTCAACTGCAAAAAAGCTTCTCAAATGGTTTCATCTGGGACTATAGTTAGGCTACCAGTTTGGTTGCTGATCTCTCCTTCTGCACAGGGCAGACAGTCAAAGCAGCAGTGAGGCTGTCCTGGACGTATCGCTCGTCGGCTGCCAGGCGAACACGGAGTACTGCACTGTGACACTGGCACCTGGAGGACGACAATGAGGTCAACATGTGAAATCAAATTGCAGGACACTCATTGAAGCATTTGTAACATTCAAAAATCCGGATAAATAAGCACTAAATATTCCATAAGGAAATCTTTTGGAAAATGCAAAACTCATCAAAATGACATCATGTTTCACAACCACTAAATAAGCCTCATTCGAAGTATCATAACCACTTTTAACACGTGACCCACCTGTGACTGTCCTCCTGTCCAAACAATAGTGCTCTGCTGTATCTGCAGCTGTTGTCCCGGTGGAGCTGAGCCATCATAGCTTCCCACTTTGATGAATCTATACACAGACAAATCTTATATAGCCAACTGGTGTAAACAACTTCCATCTTCTGTACTCGGCCATCAGTGCACGACACTGCAAACACAAAGTCACTGACAAGCTCCTACAAGCAATTTAGAGTCACCAATTAACAGCAGTCATGTTTTAGATTGAAGGAGAAAACCTCAAAATTAACGTACGATCTCGGGGAGAACTTCCAAACTCTAAACAGATTCAAACGGGGATATTCTTGTTGTTAGGTGAGAATGTTGACCACTACACCACCAGGTTTGCTCTACCTCTTTGCTTAGCCCCCAAAATATAAAATTTTTTTTTTTTTAAACTACTACTACTACTACTACTACTACTACTACTACTACTACAATACAATGCAATAATATGGACTATTTCATGCCTGTTATCTTTTATTCTTGGTATTTAAGTGATCCCCTAATCAGCACAATAAAACTTTTCAAAATGGCTATAAGTTTCCAGTTTTAAAATTATAACATCAACCAAAACTTGATTATTTTCAGGAAATAAAACAAAAAGAAGAATTACTACCTAATTCCACCCGTCCTGTCCTTCTGCCAGTTAATTATGTCATAAAGAGGAACTGGCTCTCCGTTTGTGTCAAAATACACTTTCTCATCAAATTGATTAGTGAAATTCACTCTTTTCAGATGGTGCAGCAACTACGTGAGGTGTAAAGAGAAATAGAAGAAAGAAAGTTATTGAAGATAAAAAAAAGGGCAAAAAATATTGGCACTTTTCTCTGTCTGTCTTTTCTTTTTATGAATTTGTACCAACCTGTTCAGAAGTGAATGAGGTATGTTTCTCACATAGTCCCTTGTTAGATTCTCCAGGATTGCACTTCAGCAAGGTGTGTAAAGCATGGGCGATGACATACACAGCCTTGTAGACATTATAGGATATTCTGACCTGAGATACATCAGAGTAACCACTATCAGTGTACCTCAGATCCTCTGCGCCCGTGCACATTGGCAATTCAGCGTTATAGTTGTCATCAACCTTAATTGTGCTCTTTAGTCCATCAGTAGAACTATTCTGAAAGTCTGTTTTATTCTCAAAAGCAGCCAAATAGGCAGCAAATTCTTTGGATTGGTCTTCTCGGAGCTTGAGCTTACAACCAAATTGCTCTTCCCAGAACATATTGACAAACTCCATCCCTGGTTTAGTGGAAGGACGCACATTCAAAAGAAACTCTTTCAAGCCAGGGATCCTGACTCCAGGGAAGGAGAAGCCAATTGTTCCTTCTAAAAGTGGGTGGAAGTCAGGTGACGTTAATATGCTGGCAGCCACCCAGGATTCACTGGCGACCCACTGTATACCGCTCACATTCCTCTGAGTGAGCTGCAAGGGCAGACAGAGAAAAATGATGCTGGGCATCAATGAATCTTAATTTTCAAATTTTTTGACTTTTAAAAATGTGCATTACATCACACTATATGTTTTGATATTGCTCTTACTTCTGAGAGCAGATCCAGCAACTGTCCCTCAGCGGCAAAGACCACCACAACATGTGCAGTTAAACTCTGCAGCTGGTCTGCCATTTCCTGGATGTCAGCCCCTGTGGGGGATTTAGGGATCGTGAGGTGAAAGGCCACACATCCTCCCTGTTGACTAAATTGACTTGAGAAAGCCTGAATGCCATACCGACTGTAGTCATCCTAAAAAAAAAAAAAACACATACAAACACACCGAACAGCAATCATGTTAGTTTGTTAAAGTGAATAATTGTAGCGCTAAACAAAAAAAGCCTTCTATCTCACCGTGGTCCCGATTGTGCCCACCCAGAACCAGCCTAAGAAAGTGACCAGCTGCACGAGACCTCTCACTTGAAAGAGGTCACTCGGCACCGTTCTCAAGAATGATGGGTACAAGTGCTTGTCAGTAAGACAGGTACAAGTAGCAAAATAACTCACCTAGAAGGAGATAGTCCATATTAATCTCACAGAGATACGATACAACTCAAAACATCTGTAAACACTGCTGCATGGCGAATTACAAACATTGAGAAATGGAACAAATGGCAGCCTATTGATGTAAAATGAAGTGATTCATCTTAACAATTTTGTTTCCATCTCTCGTACCAGTGGTATGTTGAAAGGGCCCAGAGTTTGCGCTACAGCTCTAGTCGGGGAGGAGGATGCAAGACCAATGACAGCAGGTACAGGCGATCCAGACAGGCATGTGGTAGTTTCATCCTGTGCTGTGCTTCTCTCCTCTGTGGCACTTTCATTGTGTTTTCCACTTTCTTCAGGATTATTAACCATAGGTTCAGCTTCAGAGACTCTCATTTCTCCTGCGGTTAACTTTCTCTGCTTTCTTGCTCTTTCTTTGTTCTCAAATTCCTCTGTTGGAATTCTTTTCATCTTTGTCTCATTTAACGTGTTTTCAGTTTTTGCGTTTGGTTCGAATTCGCTCATCCCAGCTTTGGAGTGACTGACTAAAGACACAACCGCTTGCAGGCTGGTATGGACTTGGTCACAGCTGTCCATGATCCGGTAGCCTAGTTTAACACCTGGTAACAAGTCCGAATTGCTATTGATTTCCTCCACTGCAAACACCATAGTCATCATCCAGCGGAAGGCCCTGAGGTCAAAGCTGGAGAATATGTAATAAAGTTGAACACAATACAAAATCTGCAACAGTTTTATTAAAACTAAAAAAGTGTAACTGTAAGACTACTGTGATGCTTTAATTTACTAGACTTCAATATTGCAAGCATCATTTTCGGTTTTATTCCATATAATTATCTCATAAGTCATGCTAATCAAACATACAGTATCTCAGTTCCCTATAACACATATCAAAACATGATTTATATTTTCTGCTTTCCTAATTAGAAGCCATAATTGTCACCAACAAAATTTAAAAAATAGTTGAAACGCATTAATTCATATGTTTCTGAGTGTAGTGATGGCTTAATCGAAACAAGTTTTAAAATGAAATTGCAATTTTGTCCTGCATGCGCCCATGCACCTGTATACAGTGTGGCAGAGACCTGCAGTTTTGTGCGTGAAATAGCGATATAGTGTACTTTCTTACACTCACCTACTGCACGGTGTGATCAGGGGTCTCCTTTGGAAGCTGTTGAGTGGTTTAGAGGCCACATAATGCAGAGGGAATATCCCTCCGATGACTACGTCCCCCTCAGAGTACAGGGCCAGCGGCTCGCTGTCGCTCACTTTTTCACACTGAGGTAAACCAGAATCAGGCCTCTTCACTCTTTCTATCCTGAAAGCATTCCTTTTTTCTTGTATAGTTTCTATTTTTTCCACATCAGCCACTTCCACACTTTGATTTTTTCTTTCGGCATCAACAACAGTGGAAATTACAAAAAGAAGACTAAAGAAGATACAAATATGGAGACAAGTCCCGACAAGGCTTGGCTGCACTGTCCCCATAAAGCCTGTGTGTGTGCTGGAGATGTCTCCAACATAGTCTCTGAGAAGAGTTTGAGGTGGACTGCAATAAAAAACTGTGAGGCTGACTTCAAAGATTTGATCATGTGAGTCATCACTAGATCAACCAATCACAGTGGAACAAAGCACCAGAGAATCAGAGAGGACATGGTGTACTGCACCCCACACGAAGTCATGAAACAAACTTTCAGTCGCATTAGAATGACTACATATACCATTTTCATAAGTATAGCGTGTTAACTCCGTGTAACGCTGCATTAATGACTTTCTGGTGACCTTTAATGGAGTTTGTATGATTAAATTATTCCAAAGGACAACACTGCAAATCAAAACAAAGACAACACTAGGCCTTGTGATGGAGTGGCGACCTGACCAGGGTGTATCCTGCCCTCGTTCATATTAAACTGGGATTGACTACAGCGCCCTGTGACCCTGCACAGGATTAAACGCTATAGTAGACTGATGGATGGATAGATAGATAGATAGATAGATAGATAGATAGATAGATAGATAGATAGATAGATAGATAGATATTATACTGGAATATTAATTTGAAATAATATGTGTAAAAAATATAGTAAAAAAAAATGTTAAGATGCGGGTAGTTTAGATTAGTAGAGGGCATGTTCTGTGTGCTGGTTTTATTCGGGTCAACGGGTCTCCTCCAATAATACATAAGAAAAATATCCGGACCCTAAATTGGATAAGGAGTCTGGATGGAAGATGGAAGGACCTGTCAATCAACTTTTGCCACAGCCTTCAGAAAAGAGTTAGAAAAAGAGGAAGAAAATATTTTGACTAACTGCTACCACCTAGAGGACATGGAACTACAAATCTAGAGTCTTAGTGTAAGTGACTGTATATGTGTTTGTAACGTTTGCCCAGATGTGCTCAGCCTTAACTGGTACCACAACTATGAAGACTGCTTGTCTGGGAATATTTCATTTCAACTCAAATTTTCTGTCACTGTCGAGTTCATTAAATAAGGTCTCCCAGCAGTCTACACTTATAGCAGCTTCAATGGAAAAAGGTTGAGTATGTTAGCATGAATCAAAGTCAAAGTCAGGTAGAGTCGGTTTGTAGTGGTTTCAGGCTATGCAGCCATTATAGACAATGAACTGGTGACCTGTCCAGGGCTCTTAAATCAATTCCACCCATAATTCTTTGGATATATCAGGTGTTAAGATACAGTATATCTGCCAAATTGCCAAAGTCACTATCTGACTTTGCAGGAGAGCCTTTTTGTGAATGATACGATAAAGCTCTATTCTTTGGATTTTCTTACTGTATATTGGTAAAATATGTGGTGATCCTTGACTAAATATCACATTTGTAGTTGGTAATGTTATTGTAGGAGTTATTTCTTTGAGTGGTGTTGATATACAACATTGAGACAAAAACTCAGAACCACACACTGTGTGTTAAACACATAAACACTTTCTTTTAATGAAATCCTAAAATAACATTCAGCAGGATTGATACACTGAAAAGAAAATATGAAAGTATTTTACATAAAGTTACACTTGTAAATATATGATTCAACAGTTATTTTATTCATCAAAATGTTACTAAATGCATAGAACGAGCCTTAACAATATACTCAAAAACAAAATCACTACTTCAATTAATTCCAACCTTGTCATGAACTAATTTTGATTTTTATTCATCAAATATTTCTTGGTGTTCTTCTCTGGTCTAAACAGTATTATAAAACACTTTGGAGCAAATATACAAAGTATTAGTCCAAAACTGGAGGCCAGAATTGCAAATATCTCTACAGCCACAGTAAACTTCCCAGGGGAGCTGACATACGCTGGGATGAAGGTCATCCAGACCGCACAGAATATCAGCATGCTGAAGGTGATCAGTTTAGCCTCGTTAAAATTATCAGGTAGTTTTCGGGCCAGGACGGCTAACACGAAGCAGAAGACAGCCAGAAGGCCGATGTACCCGAGCACCCCCCAGAATCCAAAGGCAGAACCTAAAGCACATTCCAGGATGATCTTCTCCTTGTATGTCGTGAGATTTTTGATCGGGAAAGGAGGACTGAGCACTAACCAGATAGTACAAATTAAAACTTGAATAAAAGTAAAAGAAACTACAGTCATTCTCTGCTGTGCAGGACCAAACCATTTCATGACATTACTACCTGGAAGTGTTGCTTTGAAGGCCATTAAAACCACAATGGTTTTCCCCAGTACACAGGAGATGCAGAGGACGAAGGTGATGCCGAACGCTGTGTGTCGCAGCATGCAGGACCACTCAGAGGGTGGTCCGATGAAGGTCAGAGAACATAAGAAACACAAAGTTAGGGAGAAGAGAAGAAGGAAGCTCAGCTCAGAGTTGTTGGCCCGGACTATAGGAGTATTGATGTGTCGAACGAATACAGCCGCTGTCATGATGGCCAGACAAGCTCCAGTCACTGAAAAAACAGCCAAGATGATTCCTAGGATCTCACTGAAGGAAAGAAACTCGACAGGCTTGAGGAAACAGGCGTCTCTGTTTGCATTGGGCCAGAATTCCGTCGGGCATGGGTAACAATCAGGGGAATCTGAAGAAACAAAGTCGTTCTGGCTTTTACGTTGAATTCTACAGAAACTCAGAAAACCAAAACAGTTGCTTTTATTTTACCTGTAGTATTACTTATTTCACCCTCAGGACAGGGCACACAGTCATAGCAGCAGACGGGTTTTCCTTTCTGCAGCACTTTCCGAGTTCCAGGATGACAGCTGTCCGTGCACACTGACAACGGCACCTGTCACAGAGACAAAAACAACAATAAGAGACAAACACTCTTTCTGAAACGGTTCCGATTTCTTCTTCAGATAACTGTAGTTTGGTTCATTACTTTTATGCCACCATCCACCCATGTGAGGTTCCTGTTGATATGAAACTCCTGGCCAACGGGTAGCGATGCATCATAGTGCCCCACTGTCACCAACTCAATGAGGCCAGTCTCACTTTTTTGCCAGTTAACAAGCTCATAAACAGCCACAGGATCTCCGTTTTCATCAAACGACACATCATAGCCATTCTGGGAAAAATTCACTTTTTTCAACTGAGCAAAAACCTGCAAGGATGAAGGAAAGATTGCAGACAGGGAGGAGACAGGAGGTAATTACATGGAAAAACATGTGTTCTCTTTTATCTGAAGTATATTATAGCAACAGAAACGTAGGCTGAGTTACTTCCACTCACCTGCTTGGACTCCAACCCAGTGAATTTATCACAACGGATTTTGGAATTGATTTTATAACACAGTGAATCGTGAATGGCGTGTGCAATTGCATACACAGCCTTGTAAACCATGTTAGTAATTCTGAGCTGAGACGTGTCAGTGTACGGGTTTTGGAGTGTATGTATGTTTTCAGTCCCATCACAAGCACGCATGTCTTTAGCAGCACCTGAAAACATATAAAGACAGAAACAAAAATATCTGCATCTGTCCAAGAAGCTTCACATTTCTATATTATTTGTCTGTATTAGGATTTTTGTTTTCTACATTAATCTCTTCCTACTCTCACTTTGGAGGCCTGAAAATAAACTCATATCTGTAACTCAGGAGGAAGTCACTGTCCAGCTCCATGAACAAGAGTCAAATCCATCAGTTTTTTTTATCACCTACTATTTGTGTATTTAGGTTTGTGGACAGACATTGACATGCAAGCACATTTATTCAATTAAATAGATTGTGCTTACTTTTTCCCAGTTTGCACTTGAATGCACCCTCCCAGAACTCAGTGAGCAGTGGTGAGGCAGCGACTTCAGCAGTAGAGAGATCCAGCAGGAAGTCTCTCAGGCCTGGGATGACAGATTGTTGGATGCCAAATCCGATTGCCCCGGTACAAAAGCTGAACCTCAGCATGTCTGGGTCTGTCACCCAGGACTCACTGCCTATCCACTGGCGGGGTGGGGTAGGCTCCTGCGTCAGCTCCTCCAACAGGATCCTCATGTCTCCAGAGGCAACAAACGCTACAACCACCATAGCTGTAGACCTGCAGAGAGATTGCAATGGATTTTTTTTCACAGACACACAAAGACAATTGTCCTAGTAAATGTTGGTTAAACAATATGATGGCAAAGCACATTATGGTGAAATAAACTTCACACAAACAAGACTTTTGAACCTGCGGATGACATCAGCCACACTCTTGATCCTACTGCGTGGGTTCGTGCGGTAGAAGGACTCTGAGTACTCCACACAGATGCCCTCTTTTCGCGCTCCTTCCAGAAACGACGCCATGCCGTTATTGCCATAGTCTGAGTCCGAGTGGATTGCGCCTATCCAGGTCCAGCCAAAGTGTTTCACCAGCTTGGCGAGCGCGTCTGCTTGAAACTGATCACTGGGGACTGTCCTGAAGAAAGTGGGGTACTGCTGCTTATCGGACAGGCATGCACAAGTAGCAAAGTGGCTCACCTGAAGCAAAACAAGACACTGCACCATCAGCAGATCTGCACATACGTCATTTCACTTCAGTGCAATAGAGTTGAGATACTTACTTGAGGAATGTTAAAAGACCCGATGATGCGCGACATGCTGATGGACGGTGTGGACCCTGACTCACCCACGATGGCCATCACCCTGCCAGAGGGGGTGCAGTCGTCGCCGGTGTGAAACACAGGGTCCAGGCCGTTTGACAGCTGAAAGGCCACGTGTACAGCCACGGACACCGAGGCGCATGAGTCATGGATCTCATACCCAAGTTGGATGCCCGGTAGCAACTCGGTGCTGTTGTTAATCTCCTCCACTGCAAACACCATTGCGCGTGAAAAACGCAATTCACGATATTTCATGCTGCACAGATAGGTACATGTCAACATCAAAATATTAGTATTTCTACTCCAATTAACATTTTAACAGAAACACAAGCAAAATGAAAGACCTGCAGCTGGTGTGCATTCACCTGAGAAATAAATATCACATTTAAAAGACGTGATTATGATTCATCATAAAATAAATCACAATATTAGACATAGTCTTAATGTGTGTCTGACCATCTGACCAACTGTCAATAAAATCAAACGACACAAAAACAATTATTTTTCAGATACACATCCTTGAAAATCTGTATAAAGCAAGCTCATTAATTTTCTGAGATCATCACTACAAAAACGCTTCACAGCATCATTGTACACAAATCAACTCAAACCATTAATACTACTTCACACTGGCTTTGCTTTCAACCCAACACATTCCCTGTTACTAACCTCCCTGTGCACCTCAGAGGCTCAGGCATGCTGGTGTAGTCATGCTTCACTGTTAGCAAGTGGTTGTGAATGGAGAAAACACCTCCAATAATGTAGTCACCATCCATCGAGAATGCAGGCAGGCGAGCAGTGCCCTGCATCTTGCATTTCACAGATGAAGCCTCAGCACTGACCCCAGTATCTATCTTAGCCTCTGTAAGACCATGCAGAGACCCGCCTAACACTATGTTCAGCTCCAAGAATCCCAGAGCCAACCTCAGGCCAATACAGAGAGCTGAGATCTCCATCCTGACAGTGGCTGCATGTGAGTGCAGGTGTGGATTCACAGCTTTATATAACTTTTCAGTACTTTCATTGTACGTCATCCCCCCACATCTCACAAGAGGTTTAAGACATCATTTTTTTCTCTTTTAGGCTTCTACAGTTCTAGTCTAGGCCTAATTTTATTATTATTATTATTATTATTATTATTAATAAGAATAAGAATAAGAATAAGAATAAGAATAAGAATAAGAATAAGAATAAGAATAAGAATAAGAATAATGATAAGCATGTGTTATATATATTCGCACCTTCCAAAACATTCAAGGTCACCCCACAACATTCTAAGATAACATAAAAATGATGTCATATTCTTTGCTTCTGCTTTGTTTTGAGAATATCAGACATTACTTAATCTGATGTAAGTTTGTGTTTGTATTTGTATTTCTCATCTATTTAAAAAGTGTGTCTGTTTCCAACTTATTATCTTCCATTTTAAATTTTTTCTTCGCCCTTGTCCTGTTCGGCAGCTTGGGCCAACAATATGATGTGATTGAGAGCCTTCGGAGTCAAAACAGATTTTGGTCTTGCAACAGAGAGAGGCGAAGAAAAAATTTAAAAAAAAAAAAAAAAAATTATCTTCCATTTTTTTTGCCAGTGTATAGTTGCTAATGTCTTCTTGTATATATTAGTGTAGATAGAAGATCTGAATAGATATGTTTATCATTTACACATATGGTTACTTTAGAAATATGTATAGTATAATTCTGAGAGTGTTATGTGTAGTCTCACTCAGCTGCTACCATCTAGTGGACATCAAGTTCATTATAATGTCTGATGACAAAGAGATGAAAACATCCACCTGAGGTTAGAAAAAAAGTTATTACGGTTCGTATTTCTAACGCCACCAACCAATACTTCTATATATAATGTGACACAATATGATTCAAGCTCTGTTATGTGTGGCGCTCATCCTCTCACACCTGTCAAAACCCATCTGAGGAGTTTAGCATTATCATAACTCATAAGAAAATCACACCTTGATCACATGCCTCATGGAAATTGACAAAAAATCTGAGTTCCCACGAGTAATGCAAAATTAAAACAAAACAAAACCCTCACACACCGTGTGTCTTTTCTTTTCAGGTTTAATTAAACTCTGCTGGGTCATGATGCTTCACTGTTTCAAACAACAAATCCAGTAAATTACAGTGACATGACAATCGTGGGTCAACATTACTTTACTCAGTTCACTCAGAAATGATTTCTACAGTTTGTTTCTGCCCAGAGTCCAAAGTCGGGATGCACCGATACCAGGCATGAGCACTCGTACTCATACTCATAAAACTGCCACCGATACCACGACAACGATACCACTTTACGGCAGTACGTGGTTTACGGCACTTCACTGCAGGACGCGGGCGGGCAGTGAGGAGTGCACAGCTTGCTCAAAGCCATATTTGAAGCCAACAGAAAATTCACCCTCCAAATGACGGTTGGAGGCTCGCTGCCTAAAACAGTACACTGAAATGGATGGATGGATGGATGGACGGATGGATGGACTTCCTTTGTGTTCTGCCATGCAGTTTTGTGTGGTAGGTTGATCCATCAAGCCATGATTGCCATGTGCATGACTGACACATCTCTCTCTAATTTAGTGGATTTGTTCTTTGAAACTGTGAAGCATCATTACCCAGCAGGAGCAGAGTTTAATTAAAAACGATGCACTAGTTTTGTTTTACTTTTGTTACCCCGCATCATGGAAACTCAGATTTGCTTACGAAATGATTATGTAAGTGTGTGTGTGTGTGTGTGTGTGTGTGTGTGTGTGTGTGTGTGTGTGTGTGTGTGTGTGTGTGTGTGTGTGTGTGTGTGTGTGTGTGTGTGTGTGTATTCCAAGTAATTAGATATTGTTGGCACCACCCAGAAAAGAGGCAAAAAAAAAAAAAAAAGATAAAATGATGTCTTAAACCTCTTGTGAGATGTGAGGGGATGACGTACAATGAAAGCACTGAAAAGTTATATAAAGCTGTGAATCCACACCTGCGCTCACATGCAGCCACTGTCAGGATGGAGATCTCAGCTCTCTGTATTGGCCTGAGGTTGGCTCTGGGATTCTTGGAGCTGAACATAGTGTTAGGCGGGTCTCTGCATGGGCTTACAGAGGCTAAGATAGATACTGGGGTCAGTGCTGAGGCTTCATCTGTGAAATGCAAGATGCAGGGCACTGCTCGCCTGCCTGCATTCTCGATGGATGGTGACTACATTATTGGAGGTGCTTTCTCCATTCACAACCACTTGCTAACAGTGAAGCATGACTACACCAGCATGCCTGAGCCTCTGAGGTGCACAGGGAGGTTAGTAAGAAGGGAATGTGTTTGGTTGAAAGCAAAGCCAGTGTGAAGAGATTTTAATAGCTTCATTCTGTATTGTGTACAATGATGATGCTGTAATGCTTTTGTGTAGAGATGATTAAGGAAAATTAATTTGTGGGTTTGCATTTGATTGTTAAATATCTGAATCTGAGAAATAACTATCATTGTGTTGTAATCTTCTCAACAGTATTATTTGTATTGTATGTCAGACAGACAATGCATATTTAACGGACTGATATTGTGATTTATTTCATGATGAATCATAATCACTTCTTTTAAATGTAATACTTCTTTCTCAGGTGAATGCACAACAGCTTTCATTGTATGTGATTTCTGTTAAATGTAAATGAGATAAGAAATATTTACATTTTGATGTTGACATCTGTGCAGCATGAAATATCGTGAATTGCGTTTTTCACGCGCAATGGTGTTTGCAGTGGAGGAGATTAACAACAGCACCGAGTTGCTACCGGGCATCCAACTTGGGTATGAGATCCATGACTCATGCGCCTCGGTGCCCGTGGCTGTACACGTGGCCTTTCAGCTGACAAACGGCCTGGACCCTGTGTTTCACACCGGCGACGACTGCACCCCCTCTGGCAGGGTGATGGCCATCGTGGGTGAGTCAGGGTCCACACCGTCCATCAGCATGTCGCGCATCATCGGGTCTTTTAACATTCCTCAAGTAAGTATCTCAACTCTAATGCACTGAAGTGAAATGACGTATGTGCAGATCTGCTGATGGTGCAGTGTCTTGTTTTACTTCAGGTGAGCCACTTTGCTACTTGTGCATGCCTGTCCGATAAGCAGCAGTACCCCACTTTCTTCAGGACAGTCCCCAGTGATCAGTTTCAAGCAGACGCGCTCGCCAAGCTGGTGAAACACTTTGGCTGGACCTGGATAGGCGCAATCCACTCGGACTCAGACTATGGCAATAACGGCATGGCGTCGTTTCTGGAAGCAGCGCGAAAAGAGGGCATCTGTGTGGAGTACTCAGAGTCAGTCCACCGCACACAACCACACAGTAGGATCAAGAGTGTGGCTGATGTCATCCGCAGGTTCAAAAGTCTTGTTTGTGTGAAGTCTATTTCACCATCATGTGCTTTGCCATCATATTGTTTAACCAACACTTACTAAGACAATCCTCTTTGTGTGTCTGTGAAAAAAAAATCCATTGCAATCTCTCTGCAGGTCTACAGCTATGGTGGTTGTAGCGTTTGTTGCCTCTGGAGACATGAGGATCCTGTTGGAGGAGCTGACGCAGGAGCCTACCCCACCCCGCCAGTGGATAGGCAGTGAGTCCTGGGTGACAGACCCAGACATGCTGAGTTTCAGCTTTTGTACCGGGGCAATCGGATTTGGCATGCAGCAATCTGTCATCCCAGGCCTGAGAGACTTCCTGCTGGATCTCTCTACTGCTGAAGTCGCTGCCTCACCACTGCTCACTGAGTTCTGGGAGGGTGCATTCAAGTGCAAACTGGGAAAAAGTATGCACAATCTATTTAATTGAATAAATGTGCTTGCATGTCAATGTCTGTCCACAAACCTAAATACACAAATAGTAGGTGATAAAAAAAAACTGATGGATTTGACTCTTGTTCATGGAGCTGGACAGTGACTTCCTCCTGAGTTACAGATATGAGTTTACTTTCAGGCCTCCAAAGTGAGAGTAGGAAGAGATTAATGTAGAAAACAAAAATCACAATACAGACAAATAATATAGAAATGTGAAGCTTCTTGGACAGATGCAGATATTTTTGTTTCTGTCTTTATATGTTTTCAGGTGCTGCTAAAGACATGCGTGCTTGTGATGGGACTGAAAACATGCATACACTCCAAAGCCCGTACACTGACACGTCTCAGCTCAGAATTACTAACATGGTTTACAAGGCTGTGTATGCAATTGCACATGCCATTCACGATTCACTGTGTTATAAAATCAATTCCAAAATCCGTTGTGATAAATTCACTGGGTTGGAGTCCAAGCAGGTGAATGGAAGTAACTCAACCTACGTTTCTGTTGCTATAATATACTTCAGATAAAAGAGAACATATGTTTTTCCATGTAATTACCTCCTGTCTCCTCCCTGTCTGCAATCTTTCCTTCATCCTTGCAGGTTTTTGCTCAGTTGAAAAAAGTGAATTTTTCCCAGAATGGCTATGATGTGTCGTTTGATGAAAACGGAGATCCTGTGGCTGTTTATGAGCTTGTTAACTGGCAAAAAAGTGAGACTGGCCTCATTGAGTTGGTGACAGTGGGGCACTATGATGCATCGCTACCCGTTGGCCAGGAGTTTCATATTAACAGGAACCTCACATGGGTGGATGGTGGCATAAAAGTAATGAACCAAACTACAGTTATCTGAAGAAGAAATCGGAACCGTTTCAGAAAGAGTGTTTGTCTCTTATTGTTGTTTTTGTCTCTGTGACAGGTGCCGTTGTCAGTGTGCACGGACAGCTGTCATCCTGGAACTCGGAAAGTGCTGCAGAAAGGAAAACCCGTCTGCTGCTATGACTGTGTGCCCTGTCCTGAGGGTGAAATAAGTAATACTACAGGTAAAACAAAAGCAACCGTTTTGGTTTTCTGAATTTCTGTAGAATTCAATGTAAAAGCCAGAACTGCTTTGTTTCCTCAGATTCCCCTGATTGTTACCCATGCCCGACGGAATTCTGGCCCAATGCAAAGAAAGACGCCTGTTTCCTCAAGCCTGTCGAGTTTCTTTCCTTCAGTGAGATCCTAGGAATCATCTTGGCTGTTTTTTCAGTGACTGGAGCTTGTCTGGCCATCATGACAGCGGCTGTATTCGTTCGACACATCAATACTCCTATAGTCCGGGCCAACAACTCTGAGCTGAGCTTCCTTCTTCTCTTCTCCCTAACTTTGTGTTTCTTATGTTCTCTGACCTTCATCGGACCACCCTCTGAGTGGTCCTGCATGCTGCGACACACAGCGTTCGGCATCACCTTCGTCCTCTGCATCTCCTGTGTACTGGGGAAAACCATTGTGGTTTTAATGGCCTTCAAAGCAACACTTCCAGGTAGTAATGTCATGAAATGGTTTGGCCCTGCACAGCAGAGAATGACTGTAGTTTCTTTTACTTTTATTCAAGTTTTAATTTGTACTATCTGGTTAGTGCTCAGTCCTCCTTTCCCGATCAAAAATCTCACGACATACAAGGAGAAGATCATCCTGGAATGTGCTTTAGGTTCTGCCTTTGGATTCTGGGGGGTGCTCGGGTACATCGGCCTTCTGGCTGTCTTCTGCTTCGTGTTAGCCGTCCTGGCCCGAAAACTACCTGATAATTTTAACGAGGCTAAACTGATCACCTTCAGCATGCTGATATTCTGTGCGGTCTGGATGACCTTCATCCCAGCGTATGTCAGCTCCCCTGGGAAGTTTACTGTGGCTGTAGAGATATTTGCTATTCTGGCCTCCAGTTTTGGACTAATACTTTGTATATTTGCTCCAAAGTGTTTTATCATATTGTTTAGACCAGAGAAGAATACCAAGAAATATTTGATGAATAAAAATTAACATCAGTGCATGACAAGGTTGGAATTAATAGTAGTGATACAGCTTATATTGTGAAGGCTCATTCTATGCATTTAGCAACATTTTGAAGAATAAAATAACTGTTGTATCATATATTTACAAGTGTAACTTTATGTAAAATACTTTCATATTTTCTTTTCAGTGTATCAATCCTGCTGAATGTTATTTTAGGATTTCATTAAAAGAAAATGTTCATGTGTTTAACACACAGTGTGTGGTTCTGAGTTTTTTTCTCAATATTCAATATCAACACAATAGCATTACCAACAAAACACGCAACTACAAATGTGACATTTACTCAAGGATCACCACATATATTACAAATATACAGTATGAAAAAGGCTATCCTGCAAAGTCTTAAAGCCTGAAACACGACTACAATTGTTTCAACCTGACTGCCTATGACTAAGATCACTTACAATGCCCATTTACACAGGTCATGGTGAGACATAATAAAGTACATGAAGAAACAATATGATATTTCAAATTTTTTGATACTTAGAATAAGAGTATGCAAGTAGTTTGTAGCATTTTAAAATGTCAAATTAATAAGGTGTATCGCCACTCTTGACAATGGCTCACAGATTCATCACAGGCCTAAAATCATTTAACAGAAACATGTCGTCTAAAATCTCTGAATCGATACTAAGTATGTTGACACTGTATTTAATGGAAAACAGTAAACCAACAGCAGTAGGTAATGTGGCATGAATAGAGTAAGTCACAAACAGCATATTCATTATGCAACGGTAACATCCTCTGTTAGAGTGATTTGTTCATTTGTTTAATGAAAGCCCAGCCCAACCTGTGCTTGTGGGTGGTGTGAAACCGATATCAAACCTTCAAAAGAGATGGCAAGACCTTGCATATATAATGAGAGCCATTTATGATGAGAAGAATCAGTTGTGCGTAGAAGATGTACAGTCATGGGGGCATTTTTCAACATATTTAAGTGCACTCTCAGCTTGATCCTTATTTGGTTTTCTTCCTTCTTTTTCCCATTGGAGTCTTCCTCTCATTTTTCATCCTGTAAATTAAGGAGGCAGTTTGATCTTAATGGCATGCACCAGCACGGCGATGTGATCCTGGGTGGGCTGTTTGAAGTGCACTACACCTCTGTCTTCCCTGAGCTGACGTTCACATCAAAGCCTCATAAGCTGAGCTGTCAAGGGTAAGTGTGACACAGGCTTAAATCTGTGCAGTCAAGCTGTTTTCGGTGACTCATTGAGACATTTCCTGTACCAGCTTTGACCCTCCAGGGTTCCGGCATGCAATGACCATGGCCTTTGCGATTGATGAAATCAACAGAAACGCCAACCTGCTGCCAGACGTGGCACTCGGATACAGTCTGTACGATAACTGTGCCACACTAGTGATTGGATTCAGTGCTGCATTATCGCTGGCCAGTGGCCGAGAGGAGGATTTTTTGCTGCAGGACACATGCTTGGGGACCCCTCCAGTCTTGGGGATTGTTGGTGATTCCTTCTCCACATTTTCTATCGCCACCTCTGACGTAATAGGTTTATACAGATTGCCTATTGTAAGTTTTTCAGTTTTGGCTGTATCATTAAAAAAATGCGAGGTTCAACACAGGATAGAACCTCTATCCTGATCATAAAAATGATATCTGGCCTAAGCTGGTACCTTAAGTCCAACTTGTCTTCATTATAGACTATGTTATGTTTCCCTGCAGGTGAGTTATTTTGCCACATGTTCCTGCCTGAGTGATCGTCAGAGGTTTCCATCTTTCTTCAGAACAATCCCAAGTGATGCCTTCCAGGTGAAACTCCCTTTTAGAAAAGATTTGATGACAAATTCCCCAGTAAAATAATAAAAACAGAACTGATAAAATACATCGGATCAGTACAAAACATCTAGGTGAATTTAAATAAGAAACAAACAGTTGGATTTGGAATTGTTAAGTTGGTTAATGCTTCTTCATTGAAAATCTTTTCTGTCGACTGATCCTTCTGCCTCTTGCTTCAGGTAAACGCAATGATTC
The DNA here is from genome assembly GCF_963383615.2 of Lipophrys pholis. NCBI lineage: Eukaryota > Metazoa > Chordata > Actinopteri > Blenniiformes > Blenniidae > Lipophrys > Lipophrys pholis. The sequence goes on along the minus strand of NC_137627.1, from coordinate 13,066,205 downwards.
AGATTCTGAAACGCTTTGGTTGGACATGGGCAGGTCTGCTGGTCAGTAATGATGATTACGGTCTCCATGTGGCCCGGTCCTTTCAGCCTGAGTTGACTCGGCTGGGTGCTGGCTGTCTTTCATACACGGAGATTTTGCCCTGGGGTGAAAACCCAGATGAACTGAGGAGGATAGTGGAAGTGATGAAGAAATCCAAAGCTCGTGTAGTCATTGTGTTTGCACATCAGTTTCACATGATCCAACTGATGGAAGAGGTGTGTATTAATTAGATGCTATTTTGCATTATCACATCACTTCACATTTGCATTGTAGCAAATATGTTTTGTATTGAGTCTGATGTAGTGGATAGTAAATATCTAAAAGTATGTACTTTAATGAAACTTAACTGAGCAGGTGGTGAAACAGAACGTGACAGGCCTGCAGTGGATGGCCAGTGAAGCATGGACGGCAGCAGCCGTGCTTCAAACAGCACGTCTGATGCCGTATCTGGGCGGCACACTGGGCATCGCCATCCGCAGGGGAGAAATACCAGGACTCAAGGATTTCCTTTTAGGAACGCAGCCTGACCTCGACGATGCTGACAATGAAAATAGCATGGTGAGATAGCGCACTTATTAAACTCCATCTTCACTGCAAAGCATGAACGACTGTTGAATCTCTGTGATGACTTTGTTCAAAACCTTGTTTCAGGTGAGACAGTTCTGGGAATACACCTTTCAGTGTAGATTTGCTCCCCCTCCGGCAGGATGGTTGGAAACTGGGGGAGCGCTGTGTACGGGAGAGGAAACCCTCCAAAATGTTGACAATGAATATTTAGACGTTTCAAACCTCAGGCCCGAATACAACATTTACAAAGCTGTGTATGCTCTTGCATACGCCCTCCATGACATGTTGCAGTGTGAGCCTGGGGGAGGGCCGTTCCCTGGGAACAGCTGTGCCGCCTTACAAACAATGGAGCCATGGCAGGTGTGATATCAAACTCATATTTCTATTTTATTCCAAAAAGCCTTGAGCCAATTTCCCCGGACATCTGGTAGTTTTTTAGACGTCTCATTCCAGATTTACAAAAAATGTATCATACAAAACATTCATAAAGCCTCTCAATATAATAAGCAATGCTTTTTTTCCTCCCAAGTTTATAAACACAGGTTTTTTTATCTCTGATTTGAAAAAAGTTCTTGTTAATAAACATCCAGAATAAAGAAAGACAGAAAGAAAGAAAAAAAAGAAAGAAAGAAAGAAAGAAAAGAAAACTCCTTGTTTATTCTTACTTTTATGAAAACTGTTTCTTTATCCCTCCTATTTGTAGCTGATGTATTATTTGGAGAAGGTGAACTTCACCACATCATTTGGTGATCAAGTGTCCTTTGATGAGAATGGCGAGGCCTTACCAATCTATGATGTAATGAATTGGCTGTGGCTCCCTGACGGAGGAACGAAGGTTCAAAATGTGGGGGTTGTAAAGAAGACGGCCTTCAAAGATGAAGAGCTCACCCTTGATGAAGACAAAATCTTCTGGAATTTTGACTCCGGACAGGTTAAATGATTCCCTCTTTGTTTTAACATCAGCTCTGAAAATAGAACTATTTTCCGTGAAACGTTAAACATTTCCTTGCAGCCTCCTCAGTCAGCGTGCAGTGACAGCTGTCCTCCTGGAACCCGCATGGCCAGAAAAAAGGGACAACCAGTGTGTTGTTTTGACTGCGTCCCTTGTTCTGAAGGAAAGTTTAGCAACGAAACAGGTTGGACATCTTTCATGATCTTATACGGGCAAGCACACCACAGCAAATCCAATCTGTAATCTGTCATGATCAGACTGAATGCTACACAAACAAATTCGTAAATAATTGACTATGTGTACAACTGTTGAAAATATTGAAACCGTTGTGCTGGTTAAACATATAAATTATGGGGTTTTTTTCAGACTCTGTGGAGTGCATCAGTTGTCCGGAGGATTTCTGGTCCAGCCCCCAGCGTGACCACTGTGTTCCGAAGAAAACTGAGTTCCTCTCCTATCATGAACCTCTGGGCATCTGTCTGACTACTGCTTCATTGCTGGGCACATTTATCAGCGCTGTCGTTCTGGGGATCTTCACCTATCATCGCAGCACACCCATGGTGCGCGCAAACAATTCAGAACTGAGTTTCTTACTCTTGGTGTCACTTAAACTTTGCTTCCTGTGTTCGCTGTTATTCATCGGACGACCCAGACTGTGGACATGCCAGCTGAGACACGCAGCCTTTGGGATCAGCTTCGTGCTTTGTGTCTCGTGTATCCTGGTTAAAACTATGGTGGTTCTGGCTGTGTTTCGAGCATCAAAACCTGGAGGAGAAGCCAGTCTGAAGTGGTTTGGTGTTATGCAGCAGAGAGGAACAGTTCTGGTTCTCACTTCTATCCAAGCGGCAATCTGCACAGCTTGGCTCGTCTCCTCCTCACCATCCCCACATAAAAACACTGAATACCACAATGACAAGATAGTTTATGAGTGTGCTGTTGGATCTACCCTTGGTTTTGCAGTGTTACTGGGCTACATCGGTTTACTGGCCATCCTCAGTTTTCTTTTAGCATTTCTGGCAAGAAATCTTCCAGATAACTTTAATGAGGCCAAACTCATCACTTTCAGCATGTTGATCTTCTGTGCCGTGTGGGTGGCCTTTATTCCTGCTTATATCAACTCTCCTGGTAAATATGCAGATGCTGTGGAGGTATTTGCCATCCTGGCGTCTAGTTTTGGCCTCCTGGTGGCGCTGTTTGGACCCAAATGTTACATAATCCTGCTGAGGCCAGAGAGGAACACAAAGAAGGCAATTATGGGTCGAGGCACCACTAAATCTTAAAAAATCAAAAGTAAATCTTTTCTCAATCAACTTACCTTAGTCTGTTTTATCAGTTTGTTACAGTTACAATAAAGATTATTCAAAGAAGACACAAAATCTTGTTTGTGCATTATTTCCATCTTGTTTTGTCTGCTCATTTTTTGTGCCGTTAAAAATATGTTTACCTCTCCGAGAAATGCATCTGTCAATGAGTAAATACTGTCAGTCTTTCATCTTAAGTGGAACTTCAGTAGCTAAATCCGTACCTAGATAGAAATCACAGGGGCAAATTTGGCTTGAAGATTGTGAACAAGGTTTTTTTTATTTCTTTTTTATTATTATTATTCAGTTATAGTGATATGGTTACTTTCTGGAGTATCGTGCTATTTTGATATTGATAATGCAGTCTTATTGTTTTATCACGAGAGCTGTTTCCATGTGGCATTTATTAGTTTTTCTCACCTTTTTTTATCGTTGTTATCATCATTGTCTTTTGTATATTAATGACATTACATTTGTGTTTTTCAAGGGCAGGTGTTATGCTAAGTTCTGCATGTGCATGACTGTTGAACAATGTATTACTGTTGCAGGAGCTGTGAAGCACTGGCAGTTGAAAATATTAGGCTTTTACTGGCGTGTCAACTAATTAAGTATCCAATGAAATAATAACTCCACTACTGTTTTTATATAGAAGAAACCATATATATATATATATATATATATACTGATAACACTCCCCAATGGATAATTTGAGGAAACGTGCGTTATCCTTTACTTGCTACTGATAAAAAAAAAAAAGAATATCCTGCTATTGTTATATAGCAGGTGATGAAACACTGTGAGATCTCAAGGCATTCAATGAAAACATGAAAAGGGGGGTGACAAAGCCTTGTGTATAAAACGATGCTCCTCTGCATTCAGATCAGAGTGGCTGTTATGGGGAACCTCCATGTTAACTGTTTGAACCTTTGTGCTTGTCTGTTCACGGTTCATTTGCCTCTGTTCTTTTTTGAGTTTTCTTCTTCTTCTTCTTCTTTCTGTAAATTGAATAGAAAATTTAACGTTATTGGTATGCACAAACCGGGAGATGTCATTCTGGGTGGACTCTTTGAATTGCACTATGGTTCTGTCTTCCCTGAGCTCACGTTCACTTCTGAGCCACATCAGCCCATCTGCCAAGGGTAAGTGTGATGTACTGCCGCAGCACAAGTACTCATCGGTTATTATAAAATAACAGTTTGTTCATGTGTCAGCTTTGACCCTCCAGGGTACAGACATGCCATGACTATGGCCTTCGCTATCGAAGAGATCAACAAGAACTCCAATCTGCTGCCTAATGTGACTCTGGGATACAGTCTATATGACAACTGTGCTACACTTAATGTTGCATTCGGTGCTGCTTTGTCGCTGGCCAATGGCCAAGATAGACAGTTTGTGCTTGATGAGAGCTGTGTGGGAGCCCCTCCAGTCGTGGGCATTGTGGGTGATCCCTTTTCCACATTTTCTATCGCAACCTCTGAAGTTTTAGGTTTATTTAAGCTTCCCCTCGTAAGTTCTGAAACATAGTTTTACAAAGCAGTTTTAGAGTCCTGCATTTGGTCTGAACATCTGTAATAATTTCTTCATAGGTGAGTTATTTTGCCACGTGCACGTGCCTGACTGATCGGCAAAGGTTTCCTTCCTTCTTCAGGACAATCCCAAGTGATGCTTTCCAGGTGAGACATTTGATAAAGTACAGAAAATAGAAAACTTAAAAAATAAAAATCAAGGGATGAATTAAGTTTATGTTGTTTAAACAAATAATCAACATCTGGTGTGATAAAACTTTAATAGGATGTTTTTACCAATAATCTAATAATAAAAAATATAATTGTTAATACTTACATTAAAACAATTTTTGAGCCTGTTCATTGACCTGTTCACTGTGTGATCGCTCAGGTGCGGGCCATGATTCACATTCTCAAACACTTTGGCTGGACTTGGGCTGGTCTTCTTGTCAGCGATGATGACTACGGGATTCACGCTTCCAGAGCGTTGCAGTCTGAGTTAGCAGAGTCGGGTCTGGCATGTCTTGCCTACTCAGAGATTTTACCCTGGGGCAATCATCCAGAGGAATACGAGAGAATCGTGAATGTGATGAAACACTCCACAGCTCGTGTGGTTATTGTATTCGGACATCAGATGCACCTGGTTCAACTTGTGCAGCAGGTTTGGAAATATCAGTATTTATGAATGCACAGGATCAGACTAAAATGTTTCTATAAAAGATCATTTTCAGAGTTCACAGTTGATTCTGTGTGAATTATTATTAAGTACCTGATTAAAATGCTAAGAAACTATTATTTTAAAATATAGACATGACCGGATGTAGTGTCAGGGCAGCTTTATACATTTCGCTGTAATTACAAATGCATGCAAAATGTATGTTCAGTTTTGCTGTGCTTTTTGTCTGACATGTGGAAATTCCGCTTCCCATCTGTCACCGTAGGTATTTTAGATCAACGACAGAAAAAAAAACATTTACTGAAATGTATTTGACAGAAGTTGAAAAAGATCTGTGTACTATGCAGGTGCTGAAGCAGAATGTAACAGGCATGCAGTGGATTGCCAGTGAAGCCTGGGTATCAGTTGAAGGACTCCATACCCCTGAATTCCTGCCAGTCCTCGGTGGCACACTGGGCATCGCAGTCCGTCGGGGAGAAATACCGGGGCTCAAGGACTTCTTGATGAGTGTTAAACCTGAACAGAACAGCGATTTTGAAAATAGCATGGTGAAGATTTGACCTCTCAGTGTTTAATTAAACCAGGGCTACATTCAGATTGTTTATGTTAAACGTGTTTCTTTATGCATTTCAGGTGAAGCAGTTTTGGGAATACACATTTCAGTGTAAGTTTTCATCGGCGGACACGGTGCAGGACGGAGAAGCTCAGTGCACTGGACAAGAACACCTTCAGAATGTGGAGACTGACTTTTCAGATGTCTCAGAACTCAGGCCGGAGTACAATATTTACAAAGCGGCATACGCTCTGGCTCATGCACTCCATGACATGTTGGGCTGTGTGCCAGGTAATGGGCCCTTCATTGGGGACAGCTGTGCCACTCTGCAAACACTGGAGCCATGGCAGGTACAGTATGATATCAGTTTCCATGTGTCCTTTTAGCAGTTTATATCTAGGAACTGCAACTGTGTTGGACTTGGATGGGTGTGGTTGAAAGCAGAATACACCGTGGCCAGTACATCACAGGGCAAACACAACCACACACACACACAAAACAATTCCCACCTTCCCCACCAAATTTAGAGTGGTTAACTTGAATTTAGTGCTGTTAATCGATGAAAAAAAAAAAACATACTTATTAAGCACACAAGTTTTCTGTAATGAATATTTACTTATGGAAAATCACTAGAATTAATGTAGACTCAACACACATATAGGTATATTTAGAATATCTATATACAAATATATTCTAATTCAAAGGCCATTTGTATAACTTTCTTTCATCTTTGGTTGAACACTATTTCTCTCCAAGTTTATCAAAAAAAAGAAGAAGAAAAAAAAAAACATCTTTCTTTGATCCACTAACAGAGATAATATTACAAAACCCAAACTTATATGTTAAAGTGCAGGTCTACCACTTACAATTTTAATTATTTGAATTATTATTTTTATTCATTTTTAAACTGGCACTGGCATTTCTGTTGTTCATTTGTAGCTGATGTATTACTTGGAGAAGGTAAATTTTACCACATCATTCGGTGATCAAGTCTCATTTGATGAGAACGGAGATGCTTTGCCCGCCTACGACATTATGAACTGGATGTGGCTCCCTGATGGAGGAGCTAAAGTTCAGACTGTGGGAGCGGTGAAGGGGTCGGCCACAAGAGGTGAAGAACTCATACTTGATGAAGACAAAATATTCTGGAACTTTGAATCAAAGCAGGTTCTTGATCCTTACTCTTGAGTATCACACTCCTAACATTTACATCAGAAAGGTGCTGAACTTTTTTTTTTATTGATTTCTCAACAGCCACCAAGCTCAATTTGCAGCGAAAGTTGCTCACCAGGAACACGCATGATGCGGAAGAAGGGGCAACCTGTGTGTTGCTTTGACTGCATCCTTTGTTCAGAAGGAAGTGTCAGCAATGAAAGCGGTTGGTATCAAATCAAAAATGTTGCATTTTCAGGAGAGAGGAAAAACTTTGGTAAAAAGTATTGTAATCCCCCTGTATTTTCAGACTCTGTGGAGTGCATCAGTTGTCCCGAGGATTTCTGGTCCAGCCCCCAGCGTGACCACTGTGTTCCCAAGAAAACTGAGTTCCTCTCCTATCATGAACCTCTGGGAATCTGTCTGACTACTGCTTCATTGCTGGGCACTTTTATCAGTGTTGTTGTTCTGGGGATCTTCACCTATCATCGCAGCACACCCTTGGTCCGTGCCAATAATTCAGAACTGAGTTTCCTGCTGTTGGTGTCACTTAAACTTTGCTTCCTGTGTTCACTGTTATTCATCGGACAACCCAGACTGTGGACATGCCAGCTGAGACACGCAGCCTTTGGGATCAGCTTCGTGCTTTGTGTCTCATGCATACTGGTCAAAACCATGGTGGTCGTGGCTGTGTTCAAGGCCTCAAAGCATGGAGGGGGGACCAATGTGAAGTGGTTTGGTGCGATGCAGCAGAGAGGAACCGTTCTGGTTCTCACTTCTATCCAAGCAGCAATCTGCACAGCTTGGCTCGTCTCCTCCTCACCATCCCCACATAAAAACACACAATACCACAATGACAAGATAGTTTATGAGTGTGCTGTTGGATCTACCCTTGGTTTTGCAGTGTTACTGGGCTACATCGGTTTACTGGCCATCCTCAGTTTTTTGATTGCATTTCTGGCACGAAATCTTCCAGATAACTTCAATGAGGCCAAACTCATCACTTTCAGCATGTTGATCTTCTGTGCCGTGTGGGTGGCCTTTGTTCCTGCTTATATCAACTCTCCTGGTAAATATGCAGATGCTGTGGAGGTATTTGCCATCCTGGCTTCCAGTTTTGGCCTCTTGATGGCGTTGTTTGGACCAAAATGTTACATAATCCTGCTGAGACCAGAGAGGAACACAAAGAAGGCCATCATTGCAAGGCCCAAGTCATAAAGCAACAATAATAATAGGAGTCAGTGTATTGTGTTCAAATTGTCCTTATGGCCACTGTAGGATAGAAAGTAACCCCTTTTCTTTGTTATATATCTCGTCAGAATGAATGTTATAGGCAGTGCCTCAGTTTTCCCTGAATAAAGTTGTTGTTTTAACTTCCAAACTGCTCCACTGAGTATCACACTGACCTTTTCTCTGAGACGCTGTTCGATGAACAAAACATATGGAACAATGATGTGATCATTTACCGAGAGAAATACCTTAATTTAGCAAGTGAAGGCAACCCTTGCCTGAGATTGATTTCAAATGTTGGAAAAAGCTAATGACACACAAACTTGAATCCCTATTAACATCATTTACCCTAAAGGTGTGATATCTGCAGTTTTGCTTGTATGTACAATCAACATAACCTAAAATTTTGAGCAGAATGATAGAAAATAACAGGCATGATGTCTTTGCAGGTACAATTCAGTAATTTGCCGGAATACCTGCCAAACCTGCAAGGTCTCCAGCTTGAACGGGCCTGTATGTCTTGCTGTACACATTTGCACATCAAGACAGTGTATTGAGTGTCTGAAATAAGAACATTGGCTGAAAGTCTTGACTGCGACATGATAGTCTCGATTAGAGGTGGCCAACCAGTCAGAGACCAAGAGCTACGAGTCGTGGGTTGGCCACACCTGGTCGAGATGATAAGTGTGCTCCTTTTACCCACTCAAGTGACTCCCAACCATTGCCAGAAGAGAAAAACACCCAAAACTCTGGAAGCCAGGCAAACATTGAGACTGGCACTGAATAATCAACAATGCCACCCAATGTACAACAGAGGCATGATTTCAATCTCCCATAGGGCTCGCCCCCTTAAGCGCTTCGTTAAAATATTTTTCTTCACCTAAGATAGAAAAGACAAAAATTAAGAATTAAGAAAGCCAGTTCGCCAGGCCAATCACATCCAAAGTATAGACAAAATATTTCTCAAAGCTGTTGTGCTGTATCAAATTCGATTGTATATTTGTACCTCGTGTTATGGGTGGTGCAAGTTTATACAGAAAACAGCTAATATACTGGAATTACTTGTGCTTAACAGATGTTTGCTTTTTGTAGATCATTAAGTATAACGTTCTTGTATTGTGTGATTCAATTATATAGTTGGTTTCATGGCAATGCAATAAGTTCATTAAAAGAAAATATTACCAAGCAATCCCTTTTTGTCAAGAGTGAAGTCTGATTGTATAAACCTTCTGTTACTCTATCATTACAAAAACATTTCCTATCCAATAAGTGTTATAGTGCACCTTTCTGAAATGTAATATGTAATTTAATATGAACAAAATTTTGATATTATTCAACATTACACAAAAAAAACAAGACATAGAAATGTAGGGAACTTTTTAAGCGAGAATGCCAAAATGTTTTGAAGACGGAATCCTCAAGAAAATAGAGCTATTCATGACCAACATTTCCACCTGAAGTTGAGTGTTTTCATATTGGTATTGCATCATTGGGATATTATACAGAAATGCCTAAAACCTCTCCGCAGGTGTGAATAACTAATACCCATTACTTGTGTATAGTCAGCAATAGGGCGTTTCTTATTGTGTTTCATGTTGCCCTGCTGCTATGGGTGTTTCGTGACACTGGGATGACGGCGAGCCCTTGGCATGACCCCTAATATAAAATAAACGGATGCTGATGAGCACATTAAACAGGGGTTAAGGTAGAAGAACTAATTATGAGGGGAGTTCTCCACATACACTTGAATACCTGTTTGATTTTCTTCTGTGTATTCTCCCTTTGCCTGTGCTTGTCTTCTCTTCTTCCTTCGTGTAAATTACAGAGGAAGTTTCTTCTTAATGAAATGCACAGACCTGGAGATGTGGTACTGGGAGGACTCTTTGAGATCCACTACACTGCAGATGCTCCTGAAGGGACGTTTACCTCAGAACCGCAGCAGCCCCGCTGTAGTGGGTGAGTGTATGTACACTTGCTTGTACACATTGGTTTTTACATGTGAATACTATGCTGTCTGTCGAGAACTTTAAAAAATATTAATGTCATGAAATGTTCGTAATAAGCTATAAGTAGTCAAAACATCTTCTTGATCAGCTAATTATAGTATAGTTTTTGTTAGCTTTTACAGTAACTGATTCTGCCTTGTTTGTTTAATTGTTTGGATTTTGTGTCCCAGGTTTGATATCTTAGGTTTCAGACATGCTATGACGATGGCCTTTGCTGTTGAGGAGATCAACAAGAACAGCAGCCTGCTACCGAATGTGACTCTGGGATTCAGTCTTTATGATAACTGTGGTGCTCTTCTTATGGGACTCAGTGGAGCAATCGCTCTCTCCAGTGGTCAGGAGGAGCAGGTTGTGCTCCAGAAGGACTGCTCAGGGATCCCGCCTGTCATTGGGATTGTGGGGGAAACGTACTCAACGTTTTCTATTGCAATTTCTAATGTGCTCGATTTATTCAGAATGCCCATTGTAAGTTTCACATTTACTTTTCCTTTTGGCTACTTACGTCTCATTTTAATATCAATTTAAAATATTTGGACACTGACTGTCTGTTTGGTGATGTATAGGTGAGTTATTTTGCCACGTGTTCCTGTCTGAGTGATCGGCAGCGGTTTCCAACCTTCTTTCGAACAATCCCTAGTGATGCTTTCCAGGTGAAACACTAATAACATGTTGTGAACTTGCTTCACGCAATCCAGCAAGCTTGTAGAAAGGGTACACATTGATACATATGTGTAATTCAAGTCAGGTGTGATATGAATGGAAAGTGTATATGATATTGGTTGTAGTAGCTGAACTTGCAGACTGATCTTATCTATATCATCATTGTGTAAGGTGCGTGCGATGATTCAGATTTTGAAGCATTTTGGCTGGACGTGGGTCGGCCTGCTGGTCAGTGACGATGATTACGGACTCCATGTTGCGCAGTCGTTTCAATCGGACCTGCTGCAGTCTGGTGGAGGATGTCTGGCCTATTTAGAAGTTTTGCCGTGGGACAGTGACCGGAATGAACTTCGGAGGATTGTGAAATTGATGAAAACATCAACAGCTCGTGTGGTTATTGTATTCGCACATGAGATACACATGATTGAGCTCATGGAAGAGGTGAGATATACAATATTTTAAGGAATAAATGATCGTGATCAACAACAAGATCATTTATCAGTTCCAGTTGAGTCTAGTTGTTTAGTTGTTAATGTGAGAGCATAATTACAATTTATTGTACTTTTATATATATTTTTTTTACGTACAAGTGCTTCTCAAAATATATTGTATAATATTTATAATGTAGATGTATTATTAAAACACAAGAACTGAAATAGTTATGTTTTCAAGTCAGAAGTATCATACATGTTAAAACAATTATATTAATAATAATTACAAAATAAATAAATACATTACTGTATGCTCTGGTTTACACAACTATCACAATTACAAATTGTAAAATGATTTTCAGTATTTTTTTTTTTTGGTGGAGAATTTACTCACAAAACTATTGTGTTATTCTAAAATGATGTCCCTAAAGAAAGAATTCTGTTCATTTTTCTTCATCTGAACATGTCATTAATTTATTTTATTCTTTTTTTTTTTTTTTTAAATCTAAAAAGTGTTTTTTTTTTCAATTTGCACAGGTGGTGAAACAGAATGCGAAGGGTCTGCAGTGGATTGCAAGTGAAGCCTGGACAGCAGCTGCAGTCCTCCACACTCCTCAGTTCATGCCTTACCTGAGCGGCACTCTGGGTATTGCAATCCGTCGAGGAGAAATCGCAGGGCTAATGGAATTCCTCTTACAAATACACCCTGACAGAGAAGACAACAATAAAAACAACATTGTAAGAATTACGCCTGGATTTCAGTTGAACCACGCAAGTATCAAACTCATATTGGTATGTCTGTTTACGTATGTTCTTTATGTATCTGTTTCAGGTGAGACAGTACTGGGAATACATGTTTCAGTGTACATTTGAACCTGTAGGTTGGGGGGAAAATGGTCGCACTCTTTGCACAGGACAAGAAAACATTACAAAGGCAGATACTGAGTTTTTGGACCTTTCCAACCTCAGGCCTGAGTACAATATCTACAAAGCTGTGTACGCTCTGGCATATGCCCTTAATGACATACTGCAGTGTGAGCCTGGGGGAGGGCCTTTCATGGGGAACAGCTGTGCCACTCTGCAAACACTGGAGCCATGGCAGGTGTGATATCAATTTACACTCCCTCTCTTTTATTATGTTCTGAAAAACAGCTGTGACATCCAAACATTTGAGCTGGGGATTAGTACAGAAGCATACTCGAGTCAGAGTTCATGACATCTTACAAAACCTTTTTATACTGCTTTGTTTAGCCATATATTGTCATTATACATTTTAAAATTGTATTCTAAATTGTACAGTTTGTATTATTATTATTATTATTATTATTATTATTATTATTATTATTATCATCATTATTATTATTATTATTATTATTATTATTATTATTATTATTATTGTTATTATTATTATTATTATTATTATTATTATTATTATTATTATTATTATTATTATTATTATTTCTGGCTGTAATGTATGACAAGTGGGACAATGATCACTATATGCTGATGATATAAAAGTATAAATGTGAATAAAAATATAAAACATTCCAAAATACACTGTACATTTAGAAAAATCCAAACACGTGTTTTGTTCTTCATGCAAATACCTGCAGCCAACAAAGAGAAGAAAAATAATTTTATGTTATTATTTCAATAGAAACTGTTACTTCATCTTTTCTATTTGTAGCTGGTGTATTATTTAGACAAGGTCAACTTCACCACATCATTTGGTGATCAAGTCTCATTTGATGAAAATGGAGATGTGCTGCCAATATATGACATCATGAACTGGCTTTGGCTCCCTGATGGAAGAACAAAGGTTCAAAATGTGGGTGAAGTTAAGAGATTGGCCTCAAATGAAGAAGTACTCATACTCAAGGAAGACAAAATCTTCTGGAACTTTGAATCAAAACAGGTTATTTCTTCTTTTCAATCATCTGCTTTTGTGAAATTAACATTTTACCACGATAAGAAAGCATGTCCTTTTTTTCTGCAGGCCCCTCGCTCAGTGTGCAGCGAGAGCTGTCCGCCAGGTAGTCGCATAGCCAGAAAGAAAAGACAACCTGTGTGTTGTTTTGACTGTATTCCTTGTTCTGGAGGAAAGATTAGCAATAAGACCAGTGAGTTGTTTTTTTTTTTAAATTTTGTCCTTGTTTCTCATTGAATGCAGACTTGTAATGTACAATAATAATAGATTTTACTCTCCTCCCTGTTCTTCAGACTCTGTGGAGTGCATCAGTTGTCCAGAAGATTTCTGGTCCAATCCCCAGCGTGACCACTGTGTTCCCAAGAAAACAGAGTTCCTCTCCTATCATGAGCCTCTGGGTATCTGTCTCACAACGACCTCTCTGCTGGGAACATTTATCAGTGCTGTCGTTCTGGGGATCTTCACCTATCATCGCAGCACACCTATGGTGCGCGCAAATAATTCAGAACTGAGTTTCCTGCTCTTGGTGTCACTTAAGTTGTGTTTTCTTTGCTCACTCCTTTTTATCGGACAACCCAGACTGTGGACATGCCAGCTGAGACACGCAGCCTTTGGGATCAGCTTTGTGCTTTGTGTCTCGTGTATCCTGGTAAAAACGATGGTGGTTCTAGCTGTGTTTCGAGCATCAAAACCAGGTGGTGAAGCTGTTTTGAAGTGGTTTGGTGCGATGCAGCAGAGAGGAACCGTTCTGGTTCTCACTTCTATCCAAGCGGCAATCTGCACAGCTTGGCTCGTCTCCTCCTCACCATCCCCACATAAAAACACTGAATACCACAATGACAAGATAGTTTATGAGTGTGCTGTTGGATCTACCCTTGGTTTTGCAGTGTTACTGGGCTACATCGGTTTACTGGCCATCCTCAGTTTTTTGATTGCATTTCTATCCAGAAATCTTCCAGATAACTTCAATGAGGCCAAACTCATCACTTTCAGCATGTTGATCTTCTGTGCTGTGTGGGTGGCCTTTGTTCCTGCTTATATCAACTCTCCTGGAAAATATGCAGATGCTGTGGAGGTATTTGCTATATTGGCATCCAGTTTTGGCCTCCTGGTGGCGCTGTTTGGACCCAAGTGTTACATAATCCTTATGAGGCCAGAGAGGAACACAAAGAAGGCCATCATGGGTCGAGGAGCCACTAAGTCATGAAAGCAACTGGTTTGGCAAAACCATCAACTACTGTTACCACCTGAATGTAAATGATATAGTAAAATATACAACTAATTTCAACCAGAATGTATTTCACTTTGTTTCAGTGGCATACTGTATTTTAAAACAGCTATGATATTGTACCATAGAACAATTACTATTAATCATTTAGATATTTTTAAATCAAATAATACATTTGAGGTTAAAATAAATAGATTATGATTCAGAATTCATCTTACTACAGTTGGTGAGTGATTATATTCTAAATAATTCACAAGAGATCCTTTATTTTTATTTCTACTGTGGTTACTTGTTTCTCTGCAAACCCATCCCACTAGGGTTAATTATCTTTGTTTTGGAACTCACAGTGGTGGCCTGTCCCCAGTGAGTTTATTTCACAAAGTTTGCAGTTTGGGTTTATGAGATCTGCAAATAATTTTCAATATCTGTTTTTATTTACATCATCCCAATCTGGTATACAATTTGTAAGCAGATACAATCAAATCTCATCTGCATATAGTGATACTATGTGTAAACCTCTTCTCACATTTGTCATACGCTACACCCTCAAGAATAGGAATAAGAATAAGAATAAGAGTATAATTCTTGCAGGAGACTGAAGTTGATCCCAGCTGACATTCACACTTATTGGAGGTTTACAGTAACAACGACAAATCAGGAGCTCGAGGAAACCCACGCCCGCACAAGAACAACATGACAACTCTACACAGAAAGCCTCTCCAAACTGAACCCAGACTTGAATCAGGGTTCGAGTCTGTGAGTTTGGAGTCCTGCCCACTGTAACACTGTGCGGTCAGTCAGTGATATAATATGACAGATATAATATCTCCGTCACTATCTCAGTCACTTTCAGTATTTTATATTCAAGAAGAAGCTGGGTTTATCAAACACTTACTAGAAGTATTCCCAATGTGATTTCCCAAGTAAAGTTCTTTATGAATCTTTTGTCTTTTTTTATAGGAATTACTTCTAATTCTACAAATCTAAATCATCATACTTTATGAGGATTGTTTTACTTGGCTGATAATTGAAGCAACAAGATGTTGCAAAGAGTAAAATGATTCACTTTATATGGATTTTCAAATATGTACTGCACAAATACAGAGTTGGTATGCCATTTTTTCTTAGTATTATGCTATAATTATCCAATACAAAAACAAAAGAAGACAAGCACTGAGGCTATTGACAAATTGTTTTTCGATCTAAAATACACAGTTATATAACATAACGTTTGAATCTAATTTGAATGAGAAGCGTTTTCATTATCGGGAAGGGGGTGGGGGGGAGTTGTTGTTTTGCCCTGCCCCAAAAGCCTTCATTTCATCAACGCTGCAAATGAATGCAGTGGAAATCATGCAAATGCGATGCCTCAGACCTCCACATAAAATAAGTGCTCCTGCGCAAATAAAGACAGACGGGTCTGAAGGAGAACAAATTATGGGGCATTTTCCTCGCACATACTTTCTCTGCAGTGTTTGCATAGTCGCCGGTTGTTTCTTTGCATTCTCTTTGTGCTTGTCTTCTTTTCCTCCCTCATCTTGTAAATTACAGAAAGATTTTCACCTGAATGAAATGCACAGACCTGGAGATGTGGTGCTGGGTGGACTGTTTGAGGTCCACTACACTTCCATCCTCCCCGAGAGGACGTTTACCTCCGAACCACAACAGCCCCGCTGCAGTGGGTAAGTACTGCACATGCAGCATCATCAGAGGGATGTGAAGATAATGTTCAGAACATGCATGGTGAGAAGTATAGTCATTGTGTTTGAATCTTTCTGAAATATGATGGAAATTTAAATTTCATGATCACTTAACAATGTTTTTAATTCATTTGAAGACGGTATATCATTCGCAGCACATTCAAATTCTACAGACACCCACCACAACCTACAGTGGCATTTTGCAATTTAGTGATTAATACTAATGTCTGTGTCTCAGTTTTGATATTTTAGGGTTCCGACATGCTATGACGATGGCCTTTGCTATTGATGAGATCAACAAGAACGTCAACCTGCTACCTAATGTGACTCTGGGATACAGCATCTACGATAATTGTGGTACACTTCTCATGGGACTCAGTGGAGCAATCTCACTCTCCAGTGGTCAGGAGGAGCAGTTTGTACTTGTTGAGGACTGTTCAGGGATCCCTCCTGTCATCGGGATTGTCGGTGATCACTATTCAACATTTTCTATTGCCATTTCCAATGTGCTGGGTTTATACAGGATGCCCATTGTAAGTTCAAATTTGAATCACTTCTAGCTATTGTAGTACAGCACTTGAATGTAACTCTGATTTTAACTTTAGTTCGTTGATGCTGCATCATGTAAATATCCTGATCCTTATTAGTTAGAACGTTGCATGTTTTGTTTGTGGTTTTTCTTCTAGGTGAGTTATTTTGCCACGTGCTCATGTCTGAGTGACCGGCAGAGATTTCCAACCTTCTTCCGAACAATCCCAAGTGATGCTTTCCAGGTGAAACACACTTAACCATACAACTGCAAAAGGCATTTGTCATAGGTCAAACAACAAGCTTGTCAAGACAAGGTGTTATTTGTGATTTGACTGGGATGTGCACATGACAATTAGTAGCAGCTGAAGTTAACTTTCTGCACATTAATCTCATATCACCATTGTGTCAGGTGCGTGCTATGATTCAGATTTTGAAGCATTTTGGCTGGACGTGGGTCGGCCTGCTGGTCAGTGACGATGATTACGGACTCCATGTTGCGCAGTCGTTTCAGTCGGACCTGCTGCAGTCTGGTGGAGGATGTCTGGCCTATTTAGAAGTTTTGCCGTGGGGCAGTGACCAGAATGAACTTCGGAGGATTGTGAAATTGATGAAAACATCAACAGCTCGTGTGGTCATTGTGTTCGCACATGAGATTCACATGATTGAGCTCATGGAAGAGGTGAGATATACAATACAAAACAATTTTAGGAAATGATGATCGTGATCAGCAACAAGATCATTTATCAGTTGATAATTGATGTGTATGTCTTTGGTGGTATAGTCATAAAACAAATTAGCCCATTAAACACTTTTCCCCCACATTTTTACATCCAACCTACTTTTAAAAGCATTGCTTCTCTGTGAACATAAAGTTGAATTGTGTGTTTTAAAACTACAAAGTGATTTTCCAACTGAGATTCAAAAGTAATTGTCTTTAACTGCACAGGTGGTTGACCAGAATGTAACCGGTCTGCAGTGGATTGCAAGCGAAGCCTTGGCATCAGCGACTGTGCTGCAGACGTCACGTCTGATGCCGTATTTGAGCGGCACACTGGGCATTGCCATCCGCCGAGGAGAAATACCAGGACTCAGAGAGTTCTTGTTAAAAATACATCCTGGCCAAAGAAGCACTCATGCGAATAACATGGTAATTCAAACTTTTACACTTGTACAATTAACTGATGCACACGACCACAAATTTGTTTGATTGATGTTATGTGAATTGTTGCCGCTGTTTTAGGTGAGACAGTTTTGGGAGTACACATTTCACTGTAGATTTGAACCCACTCCAGCTGGTTGGATGGAGACTGGTGGAGCTGTTTGCACTGGACTCGAAGATATGGGAAATGTGGATACTGAGTTTTTGGACCTTTCCAGCCTCAGACCTGAGTACAATGTTTACAAAGCTGTGTATGCTTTTGCATATGCCCTACACAGCGTGCTGCAGTGTAAACCAGGGAGAGGCCCTTTCAGTGGGAACAGCTGTGCCACACTGCAAACACTGGAGCCATGGCAGGTGTGATATCAGTTCATATCCTACCTCTATGGAAACATGCTGGGATTTATGTTGCACAGAATTATATGAATTAGACACTTACAATATGCAGTGTTAACATAGTTTGTGTTTCAAAGGTCCATACTGACTGATTAAACTAAAATAGATATACCAAACACTACCTGTATCTGAAGTCTAAAATAATTGTATGAGGGACAGAAATGTGTTTTATTTCAATAATTTTATAAATTCTGATACATGTTGGATTATCCATTCACAGCTTGCACATTATTTGGAAAAGGTTCATTTCACCACATCGTTCGGTGATGAAGTGTCATTTGACAACAATGGGGATGTCTTACCAATATATGATGTCATGAACTGGCTGTGGCTCCCTGATGGAAGAACTATAGTTCAAAATGTGGGTGAAGTTAAGAGGTCGGCCTCTGACGAAGAAGTACTCATACTCGAGGAAGAAAAAATCTTCTGGAACTTTGAATCCAAAAAGGTATTTTTGTTTGCGTTCAGACAACTCAGTTGTGTACATTAAAACTGGATGATGTATTTTTTGTGTTTTTCTTCACTATAGCCCCCTCGCTCAGTGTGCAGTGAGAGCTGTCCTCCAGGTACCCGCATGGCCAGAAAAAAAGGACAACCTGCATGTTGTTTTACCTGCATACTTTGTTCTGGGGGGAAAATCAGCAATGAAACCAGTGAGTGTTTCTATCTTCTTTTCTTTCTTTAGACTTATATAGTTTTTGTCTTCATTTTCTTCACCTGTTCCTCAGATTCTATGGAGTGCGTCAGTTGTCCAGAAGATTTCTGGTCCAGCCCCCAACGTGACCACTGTGTTCCGAAGAAAACAGAGTTCCTCTCTTATCATGAGCCTCTGGGTATCTGTCTCACGACGATCTCTCTGCTGGGCACATTTATCAGTGCTGTCGTTCTGGGGATCTTTACCTATCATCGCAGCACACCTATGGTGCGCGCAAATAATTCAGAACTGAGTTTCTTACTCTTGGTGTCACTTAAGTTGTGTTTTCTTTGCTCACTCCTTTTTATCGGACAACCCAGACTGTGGACATGCCAGCTGAGACACGCGGCCTTTGGGATCAGCTTTGTGCTTTGTGTCTCGTGTATCCTGGTTAAAACGATGGTGGTTCTGGCTGTGTTCAAGGCATCAAAGTCAAGAGGTCGAGCTATTGCTAAGTGGTTTGGTGCGATGCAACAGAGAGGAACAGTTCTGGTTCTCACTTCTATCCAAGCGGCAATCTGCACAGCTTGGCTCGTCTCCTCCTCACCATCCCCACATAAAAACACTGAATACCACAATGACAAGATAGTTTATGAGTGTGCTGTTGGATCTACCCTTGGTTTTGCAGTGTTACTGGGCTACATCGGTTTACTGGCCATCCTCAGTTTTCTTTTAGCATTTCTGGCAAGAAATCTTCCAGATAACTTTAATGAGGCCAAACTCATCACTTTCAGCATGTTGATCTTCTGTGCCGTGTGGGTGGCCTTTATTCCTGCTTATATCAACTCTCCAGGTAAATATGCAGATGCTGTGGAGGTATTTGCCATCCTGGCGTCTAGTTTTGGCCTCCTGGTGGCGCTGTTTGGACCAAAATGTCACTTAATCTTGATGAGACCAGAGAGGAACACAAAGAAGGCAATTATGGGTCGACTTGCGGCCAAATCCTGAAAAGATTGCGATTTCTTGTTCATGTGTATTACCTGGACAACTGGTATGCAATAAAACTCTCTCCATTTGATGATTTGTTATTTCTAATACCCAACTGAGGATCTCAGCAGACCACAGAAAAGTTACTTCATTTCTAATGAAAGAAATCTTTGTGACTACCACCATGTTACTGCCAGATGTGACCCAGCAGCGGGTCCTCCCACTGTAGACCATGCAAATCCTCCCCACTCCCTTCACATACCACATCAGAGACAACATCACACATGTAACTGAACACTGTCTGACAACTACAGTGTTTTACTAAGCAAATCGCATTCACGTGAACTCATTTTAGAAATGGGCCTATAAAAGAGACACACTCAAGAAGCAGACATTAGAGTCACCAAACTGTATATAGGTAGTTAGAACCTGTGTGTTTTGTTTTTGTTTTCATGGTAAATAAACATTATTTTTGAAATCATACTTGCCGTCTTATTAATGTGTACAAAGGTGAATAAAATGTTGACATGTTCTGTGTCAAGCACTCCAAAATCCTTCAAGCTTTACTCTTAATTTTGGTAATTAATTTAACTATTAATTCAACTTCCAAATAAATGGTTTAGTATATCTTATGAGACTGATATAACTAAATTGCTTATCATTTCCTATTTAATGGGTGGTGCCCCACAGGTACAGAATCTGATATAGATCAGATTTAATTTTTAATAAAATAATTCGTTTTTTCATCATTAATTATCATAGATAATTATTGATTATTATCAATAGCCAAACTTCCAAAACCCAATATACTGCTAATCCCTATGAGGTAACAAATCCCTACACAACTATGTTAACTTTTTCGACATATTGATGAACATCATCACCTTTCCTACAGTAAGTAATACACAGCTCTCACATGTAACAAGATTGCTGTGTGAAAAGACACAAATCCAGTGCATGATTGCACCAATTTGAAAGGTACACTAAAATGATTTGCAACCATTTTACACGGTTACATAGCCACTGCATGTATAAAGTGAACACAAAACACATTAAATAAAGAGCTGTTAGTGTTAATATTAGCTTTGAAAGAAGAAGCATTTTGCATCACTTGGTGGCCAAAAGTCATTGTGAATCGTCAAACTGGGCACAGATTTCGATTGACACAGATCATTGGGGGCCATAAGGGTATGACTTTTATGAAGAACTACAATGTGTTCCTCCGAGGACTGTTTTTAGGTAAGGGTAAGAGAATGAATGCGATAGGACCAAATTAAAAGCAATAAAACTCTACACGTACGGCCATGATAAGTAACCATGAGTACAAAGGTATAAACAATTATTACAAAATGACCATCATCCCCAAATCAAAAGCTCCAGGATATAGTTTAATAATTCCTAAATTTATCAACTGATTTGCTTCAATGTTATCAATGGCCCTGCCCCTACTTTTTCTTCTGCCCCAATGGGTAGCTTGTCAGATTAAGCGATATGACTTAATAAAAGGAGGCGGCGGAGTGATGAAACGTTACAGCGGAGCTCAGACGACCAGAAGTCATGTGGACTTTTTTACACACCAACTTACTTGTGTTCTTTTCTCTCTTTCTTTCTGCAGTGTCGTCCACTTTCTTTTCTTCTCCCTGTCAATTACAGGGACAGTTTCATCTAAGTGGGATGCACAAAGCTGGAGATGTGGTTTTTGGTGGGCTGTTTGAAGGTCACTTCTTTTCAGTCTTTCCTGACCTCTCTTTCACTTCAAAGCCACCACAACCGACCTGCCATGGGTGAGTACCCAGGATAAAGGCAGCCTGATGTTGATCGCATGTTACGCAATCTCTCTCTACGATTTTAAAATACTTGGTATTTTGTCTAGCTGGTGTACTGTTTGCATTTGTCTCTATTACATGTTGTAAAAACAGTTTTTTTTTTTTTGTTTTTTTTGGGTTTGTTAGTTTTGATGTTTTAGGATTCAGACAGGCCCAGACCATGGCTTTTGCCATTGATGAGATCAACAGAAACTCCAACCTGTTAGCAAACGTGACTCTGGGATACAGTCTGTATGATAACTGTGTCAAACTTGGCATTGGATTTCGTGCAGCGCTGACTTTGGCCAGCGGTCAGGATGAGCAAATCACATTAAATGAGACTTGTGTAGGAAGTCCTCCAGTCATAGGAATTGTGGGTGATTCATCTTCAACACGTTCTATCGCCATCTCCGCTGTGTTAGGTTTGTACAGAGTACCTATGGTAAGTTTACTCTTCAGCCGTCTAATAATTTCTTTGGATTTTTTATTTACGGTTTTAAGTTGTTGTTTTTTTTATCCTGATATTACAGTGTGTATTTTCCACAGGTGAGTTACTTTGCCACCTGCTCCTGCCTGAGTGACCGGCAAAAGTTTCCATCTTTCTTCAGGACCATCCCGAGTGATGCTTTCCAGGTGAAAAACAAAAACAGAAAAAAAGAAAAAAAAAACATATTGTTTTCTTCTGCAATTACAACCCAGATGGCAAACTAATGAAAACTAATTCACTGCTATTATACAGCCATTGTTATCTTAGAAGGCTGTGATACAATGATTAAACATGAACATTTAGCCTGTGCACTGAACTCTTCACAATGTTCTCTCTCATCCAGAAAAGGAGAAAACATAATTTTGCAGTTGTTTTTTTTTCCTACTGAACATGACAACACTTTGTACCGCACTACTCACATCCTCTATATAAGGATTGATTCTTGCACTCAATGTAGTATGTGTAATATTCCCACTTACCCTGTGCTGTAACTCTTCAATATTTTCTTTCAGGTGCGTGCTATGATTCAGATTTTGAAGCACTTTGGATGGACCTGGACTGGTCTGCTGGTCAGTGACGATGACTATGGACTCCACGCTGCTCGATCCTTCCAGTCTGACCTGGGTCCGAGCGGTGGAGGCTGTCTGGCCTACTTGGAAGTTTTGCCCTGGTCCAAGGATCCAGCTCAATTACAGAGGATTGTGGGTGTGATGAAGAAGTCAACAGCTCGTGTGGTCATCGTGTTTGCACATGAATCCAACATGATTAACCTTATGGAAGAGGTTCGGCTTGGAAAGAATTGCACTTCTTTTCTTGTAAAAAAAAAATATATATATATATATATATAGGCTATAAGCATTATTCAAAGAGATTAAAAAACGCATTCCTTTTCTTTACTATCAAATAAAAAATAACGAGGAAAAAAATAGGAGCGGAAAAGCTTTATTATCGTATATGTCACATAGGTGGTGAGGCAGCACGTAACAGGCCTTCAGTGGATGGCCAGCGAAGCCTGGACAGCAGCCACTGTGCTCCACACTCCTCAGTTCATGCCTTACCTGGGCGGCACTCTGGGCATTGCTATACGTCGAGGAGAAATACCTGGACTCAAGAACTTCCTGTTGCAAATACGTCCTGACCTGCATCATGACAACAGCTATGGAAATAGTATGGTGGGTGTGTATACTAATAATCTGCAATATGAAATAATAATGCAACCAGTTGATTTCTGCACATTACAGCAATTCAATGACTTTCTAATACATTTCAGGTGAATCAGTTTTGGGAATTCATGTTTCGGTGTAGGTTTGCGCCTCCTCCAGAAGGATTGGTGGAAGCTGGAGAAGCGATATGTACAGGAGAGGAAGATTTGGAAAATGTGAAGACAGAATTCCTGGACATATCAAACCTCAGACCGGAGTACAACGTGTACAAAGCTGTGTACGCTCTTGCGTACGCTCTTGATGATATGCTGCAGTGTGAGCCTGGAAGGGGGCCCTTCACAGGGCAGAGCTGCAGCAGTTTGCAAAGACTGGAGCCCTGGCAGGTGTGAACTCTCTTTACGCTCAGTCTGTTCATACATATAAACCACGTGTGGAGCACAATCATTTTCAGGCCAAAGAAAGAGAGCACTATCTTAAACTCTTCTATTAATACCAGAATTTAGATGGCAAACCCATAGCTTGCCTGTTTTGCACTCACATTTTGTATTTTTACTTTAATTTTTTCCTTGTTCTGATTTCAATAGCTTGTGTATTACTTGCAAAAGGTTAACTTCACGACACCGTTCGGTGATCAAGTGTCATTCGATGAGAATGGAGACGCTTTACCAGTGTATGACGTGATGAACTGGTTCAGGCTCCCTGACGGAGGAGCTGATGTTTTGACTGTAGGAGAGGTGAAGGGGTCAACCTCCAAAGAAGATGAACTTATACTTAATGAAGACAGCATCTTCTGGAATTTTGACTCAAATCAGGTTCGTTTCTATGTGAATTTACCTTTTTGATCCTCACCTTCCATCACATCCATCGTTTGTCATAGCAGAATTAACTATTTCAGGCTAAAGTGACTGCTAACTTCTGTCTCCCTCCAGCCTCCTCACTCAGTGTGCAGTGAGGACTGTCCTCCAGGGACACGCATGGTGAGAAAAAAGGGAACACCTGTGTGTTGTTTCGACTGTGTCCCGTGTTCTGGGGGAAAGATCAGCAATAAGACCAGTAGGTGTTTCTTCATCACTATGTTTTGTTTTATTTTATTTTATACAGCAGGTATTTCACTCTCTTTCTTCTATTTTCAGACTCTGTGGAGTGCATCAGTTGTCCCGAGGATTTCTGGTCCAGCCCCCAGCGTGACCACTGTGTTCCCAAGAAAACTGAGTTCCTCTCCTATCATGAACCTCTGGGAATCTGTCTGACTACTGCTTCACTGCTGGGCACATTTATCAGTGCTGTCGTTCTGGGGATCTTCATCCATTATCGAAAGACTCCCATTGTACGAGCCAACAATTCTGAGCTTAGTTTCCAGCTTTTATTGTCCCTTAAACTTTGCTTCCTGTGTTCGCTGTTATTCATCGGACGACCCAGACTGTGGACATGCCAGCTGAGACACGCAGCCTTTGGGATCAGCTTTGTGCTTTGTGTCTCGTGTATCCTGGTTAAAACTATGGTGGTTCTGGCTGTGTTTCGAGCATCAAAACCTGGAGGAGAAGCCAGTCTGAAGTGGTTTGGCGTTATCCAGCAGAGAGGAACAGTTCTGGTTCTCACTTCAATTCAAGCGGCAATCTGCACAGCTTGGCTCGTCTCTTCCTCACCATCCCCACATAAAAACACACAATACCACAATGACAAGATAGTTTTTGAATGTGTCGTTGGTTCCACAATAGGTTTTGCATTCTTACTGGGCTACATCGGCTTACTGGCCATCCTCAGTTTTTTGATTGCATTTCTGACAAGAAATCTTCCAGATAACTTTAACGAGGCCAAACTCATCACTTTCAGCATGTTGATCTTCTGTGCCGTGTGGGTGGCCTTTATTCCTGCTTACATCAGCTCACCAGGTAAATATGCAGATGCAGTGGAGGTCTTTGCCATCCTGGCGTCTAGTTTTGGCCTCTTGATGGCGCTGTTTGGACCAAAATGTTACATAATCCTGCTGAGACCAGAGAGGAACACAAAGAAAGCCATCATGGGTCGAGGTATTGGGTCATAGAAGAAATACCTATCTTAATTTGAACAAACATAATATAATGAGTCATGTTCAGATATATATATTCTTTATAGAATACAAAACTACACCAAAGAAAATATAAAAACAAATGGATTTCACTTATATAGCACACTTACACCACTTGAGCAGTCCCCAGAGGACTTTCCATTGTTAATCACATTCACCTATTCACACACACATTCACACACCAACGGATGTGGCGACCATGCACTGTGCTCAATCCATCCATTCAGAGCAGAATGAGGTTCAGCGTCTTGCTCAAGCACACTTCAACATAAGGACAATAGGGAAATGAACCTGCAGCCTACATATTGGGAGATGACCCGCTCTAGACCACAGTCATTCATAAGACATGATAAGCAGCAGGGAAATCAGATTACACAAGCATGATGATAATCTTTTGTTTTTCTAAATGTGACCACCTGCATCACATGTTTTTTGTTTGTTTGTCTGTTTGTTGTTGTTGTTTTTTTAACAGGATGAATTTAAAACACAAAGCACGTGGTACTTATATGTTTACAAATGCTTGAAAATCTAAATTTGCATTGTTATTCTCCAGAATGAAATGAAATCAATTTAATTTAGACATGGATGAATAACTTCATCAAAATTCATTCAGCATTTGTTACCCTTACTAGGCTTTTTAGAAAATGATTCACTGAAGCACAATTGTTTCCATATATTGAGAAAGTGCAAATTAGTGAAGCCTGCATGCAAATTATATTATAAACTCATTCCATGTGCATCAATAAAAAGGGGGATTTTTTTTTTACTGTGTTTACCTCTTTTCTATGTCTTAGTTATTTATACAAAATGTCTTTTTCTTAAACATAAACTAATAACTGACAAAATTATTAACTTTGCAGAATTCATGACCATCTGCTAGTATATTTATATTTAATGTGGCGAGTTTTTAAATTATTAAAGCTCTTTTCCATGCTGTGTTTATTTACATCTACAACAGTGACAGACGCTCAACAATACAACAGTAATGATATAGACAGTTGAACATGCTGACATTTCTAAAATAACGGATGTAGCTCTTTAGATTCACCAGTCTTCTATCACACCAAGAGAGCATTAAACTCGGAAGCCATGTTTGTTATGGGCTGTTTCCGCCATCTAGTGTTCATTTTGCAGAACTCTTTTCATGTGCGATAGAGATGTTAATGCATTTGGTCAATTTTATTTAGCACAGTTATAGCCATTTTTGAAATGCAGGGAAAATAAACATTCGGGTTGATTTGGGTTGTTTTATGCCAAGTGAATGTATATATATAAATGTCATGTACAATTAAATAAAAAGAAGTTACAAATTCAATCTTTTCTGATCGTGTTCATGCCAAGTTTACCTTTACGTAAAATCAAATTGTAATGAAACAAGTCAAGGCCCTGCCCCTACTTCTCCGGCATGTAAGATGAAGCGATGCTGCAAGTTAATAAAAGGAGGTGACGGCGCAACAAAGCTTTAATAACTGAGCTCAGGAAACCAGACGCCATGAGGACATTTTTACACGCTGACTCGTTTTCTCTCGTCTTGGTGTTGTCTAACTTTTGTTCTGCTGCCTCCACTTTGTATCCCCTCACCTGTCGATTACAGGAAAGGCTGCAGCAAAGTGGGATGCACAGGCCAGGAGATGTGGTCCTTGGTGGGTTGTTTGAAGCCCACTTTTATGCTGTCTTCCCTGACCTGTCCTTCACTTCAAAGCCGCCACAACCTAAATGTCATGGGTGAGTGTCAGAGGGAAGAAACAAACTGAAACCGGGCTCAAAACTAAACTCAAATGTGTTTGTGTCATAATTAAATATCACATAAATAATGTATATGTCCCTGTTATTGCCAACATCCTTACAATCCCTCTTTATATTATACAATTTCTGAATTCAGCTAGGTTTACAATGTACGTCATTTGTATCTGTTACATGTGCATTTCTTTTGCATGTTGTAAAAAAATGTTGTTTTTGTGTGTTAGATTTGATGTTGTAGGATTCAGACTGGCCCAGACCATGGCCTTTGCTATTGATGAGATCAACAGAAACTCCAACCTGTTACCCAACGTGACTCTGGGATACAGTCTGTACGATAACTGCATTCAACTCGCCATTGGATTCCGTGCAGCGCTGACGTTGGCCAACAGTCAAGATGAGCGAATCATACTGAATGAGACTTGTGTAGGAAGTCCTCCAGTCATCGGGATTGTGGGTGATACCACTTCGACAAATACTATTGCCATCTCGACCGCCTTAGGGTTGTACAGAATGCCTGTGGTGCGTTTTCTCAAAAGACTTGTTATGATAATTTTTTTTTTATAATAATTTTTGAGCCACTTGTGAACATAAAGCAGTGAATGGTCACCTGATAGTACAGTGTGTATCTTCCACAGGTGAGTTATTATGCCACCTGCTCCTGCCTGAGTGACCGGCAAAAATTTCCATCTTTCTTCAGGACTATCCCGAGTGATGCTTTCCAGGTGAAAATCTATGGAAAAAATAAAATAAAATCAAGGGGGGGGGTTAAGAAATTCAAGTATTATGAAACATGATGACAACCTGTGCTGCACTTGTCACTTTATCTTTGTTAAGATTGATAGTGTATTTGAATCAAAAAGGTTGAAATGTTTCTATCATTGTTGCTCACTGTGGAAGATGTGCACATAACTCTTCAATAACTCCTTTCAGGTGCGCGCTATGATTCAGATTTTGAAACACTTTGGATGGACCTGGACTGGTCTGCTGGTCAGTGACGATGACTATGGACTCCACGCCGCTCGATCCTTCCAGTCTGACCTGGGTCCGAGCGGTGGAGGCTGTCTGGCCTACTTGGAAGTTTTTCCATCGGGCAGAAACCCAGCTGAAATCCATAGGATTGTGGGTGTGATGAAGAAATCCACAGCTCGTGTGGTCATAGTTTTTATTCATGAGCGCTACATGATTCACCTCATGGAAGAGGTAGGGACTCAAATTCAACTCAGTTCATTCTTGTCGGCTGTATAAATAGAAACTGCTTTCATATACATTCCTAAACACAAAGACCACATAAACTGAATAATTTAGGCAAATAACATACAATATTATTTTACTATCTAAAACGTTTTTTGTTTTTTTTTAATTGATGAGTGAAAAAAAAGTGTTATTAGGAAGCATTTTTTAATGTATGATGTGATATCAATCTTCCGTCTTCCGTAACCTCCTGATGGCCCATTGGAGATATTGAAGGTTTATCTGATTTTGATTTTTAACTATGTGGTTTTATTATATGACACACAGGTGATGAGGCAAAATGTTACTGGCTTGCAGTGGATGGCCAGTGAAGCCTGGACAGCAACGGCAGCTTCGTTGCAGACCCCTCGCTTCATGCCTTACTTGGGCGGCACACTGGGCATTGCTATTCGTAGGGGAGAAATACCAGGACTCAAGGACTTCCTATTGCAAATACGTCCTGATCTACATTTCAACAACGGTCTTCAGAATAGTATGGTGGGTGTTTATTAGGTCCCCATCGTTATTCCAAGACATTCTTTAGCCTGTTTGTCATAGTTTGGGCTCTTTGGCTCCCATTTGTGGCCGGTAGTTGCAGTGGCCCAGACTGGGTGTCATGTGTCAATGGGAGAAACCTACTTATATAACATACAAGATACCAGTGTAGTTCACTTAAACCAATATTGTAATAACTATTCCTCTCGCCGCTTCTTTGATTGTGTCAGTACACCATCATGTGGTGTAAACCTGAATTACAAGCTTAAAGGAGCAGGGGCAGGTTGGATGACTTGCTGACTTGATTTTTCATCTCTTTTAGGTGAATCAGTTCTGGGAACTCACATTTCGGTGTAGGTTTGCGCCTCCTCCAGCAGGTTGGGTGGAAGCTGGTGGATCACTGTGCACAGGAGAGGAAGATTTAGAAAATGCAGAAAGTGAGCTCCGGGACATATCAAACCTCAGACCGGAGTACAACGTGTACAAAGCTGTGTACGCTCTTGCATACGCTCTTGATGATATGCTGCATTGTGAGCCTGGAAGAGGGCCTTTCACAGGGCACAGCTGCAGCAGTTTGCAAAGACTGGAGCCTTGGCAGGTGTGAAATGGCTTCACATTCTGCACATTTGCTATGTCTAAATCCTGATTTGAAGGGGAAAGGTCAAAGCCATCAAATCAAATGGGACAAGCAAAAAAACAAAGCATAAAAATCGAATATTCATTGGCTGTCGATTGTAATTTTTAAGTGGATACAACTTTTTAGATTCATTGAGTAAGGTTCAGTGCAGTCAGAAGAAAAAGTCTCACAATAAAGAAGGTAGTTGTTCCCATAATTTCATTCAAACAGAATTCTAATGAATATTTAATATCTATTCATCATCGTCATCATCATCATCATCATCATCATCATCATCACCATCATCATTTAGATTTTCATCTTGTGTAAAAATCTCAAAATATTAAGATATTTCACTTTTTCCTATTGTCAACCATTATTATCCAATTTAAATTAACAAAAGAGCTTCAAACATCTTTAATTGCATAAGTTATTAGTGACTGACAAAGCAATTGATTCTCAAACACATTTAATTTTTTTGGTTTGACCTAAAGAAGTGTCTGCTGCCAGTTTTAAAAATGCAACAAACTAAACTAAACTAAACTAAACTAAACTAAACTAACGTATAAAACATTGTGTATTTGTTGTTTTATGCACAGTTCAGCTCAGTCACTGTAATAAACTGTTTTTAATTTTAGTTTGTCTTCTTTTGATTCTTCCTCCGAAATTGACAGCTTGTTTATTACTTGGAAAAGGTCAACTTCACCACATCATTTGGTGATCAAGTATCATTTGATGAGAATGGAGATGTATTACCAACATATGATGTCATGAACTGGCTGTGGCTCCCTGATGGAGGAACTGAAGTTCAGACTGTGGGTGAAGTTAGGCAGTCGGCCTCCAGAGGGGATGAACTCATACTTGATGAAGACAAAATCTTCTGGAATTTTGAATTTAAAAAGGTTTCCTATGTTTTTGTATTTCTTTTTTTTCTCATTTAATTATAGCAGTTTGAAGAAGTCCCGTCAATAATGAAACAAAATTTCTAATTTCCAACAGCCTCCTCACTCAGTGTGCAGTGAGGACTGTCCTCCAGGGACACGCATGGTGAGAAAAAAGGGAAAACCTGTGTGTTGTTTCGACTGTGTCCCGTGTTCTGGGGGAAAGAGCAGCAATAAGACCAGTAGGTGTTTCTTCATCACTATGTTTTGTTTTATTTTATTTTATACAGCAGGTATTTCACTCTCTTTCTTCTATTTTCAGACTCTGTGGAGTGCATCAGTTGTCCCGAGGATTTCTGGTCCAGCCCCCAGCGTGACCACTGTGTTCCCAAGAAAACTGAGTTCCTCTCCTATCATGAACCTCTGGGAATCTGTCTGACTACTGCTTCATTGCTGGGCACATTTATCAGTGCTGTCGTTCTGGGGATCTTCATCCATTATCGAAAGACTCCCATTGTACGAGCCAACAATTCTGAGCTTAGTTTCCAGCTTTTATTGTCCCTTAAACTTTGCTTCCTGTGTTCACTGTTATTC
Organism: Lipophrys pholis; assembly: GCF_963383615.2. Lineage (NCBI taxonomy): Eukaryota > Metazoa > Chordata > Actinopteri > Blenniiformes > Blenniidae > Lipophrys > Lipophrys pholis. Next base: position 13,035,489 of record NC_137627.1, on the reverse strand, counting down.
ATCGGACGACCCAGACTGTGGACATGCCAGCTGAGACACGCAGCCTTTGGGATCAGCTTTGTGCTTTGTGTCTCGTGTATCCTGGTTAAAACTATGGTGGTTCTGGCTGTGTTTCGAGCATCAAAACCTGGAGGAGAAGCCAGTCTGAAGTGGTTTGGTGTTATGCAGCAGAGAGGAACAGTTCTGGTTCTCACTTCAATTCAAGCGGCAATCTGCACAGCTTGGCTCGTCTCCTCCTCACCATCCCCACATAAAAACACACAATACCACAATGACAAGATAGTTTTTGAATGTGTTGTTGGTTCCACAATAGGTTTTGCAGTGTTACTGGGCTACATCGGTTTACTGGCCATCCTCAGTTTTCTTTTAGCATTTCTGGCAAGAAATCTTCCAGATAACTTTAACGAGGCCAAACTCATCACTTTCAGCATGTTGCTCTTCTGTGCCGTGTGGGTGGCCTTTGTTCCTGCTTACATCAACTCTCCAGGTAAATATGCAGATGCTGTGGAGGTATTTGCTATATTGGCTTCCAGTTTTGGCCTCCTGGTGGCGCTGTTTGGACCCAAGTGTTACATAATCCTGCTGAGACCAGAGAGGAACACAAAGAAGGCCATAATGGGTCGAGGTATCGAGTCATAAAATCTGATTTTGTTCAAATGGGACCGACTGTGTCTTTTGTGTCTGTTCAATGCAAAACTACAGACAGAACAACATATGAATGATAATAGCATCAAGTCAAGCTCATTCCAAAGAAATATTATAATAATAATAACACATTTTTTAATGTATGTAGATCATGTAGGTCAAAAAGGTCAGACTCATAAAATCCTCTGATTTTGTTTTATTATATTGATGGCTATAATACAAATTTTGCTGTAAATGACTGACTGGGAATTAATCACATTAAACTCCAGGTTTTTTCCATGTTGTCGCATGCACAACTCTCAATCGGTCATAACATTAGGACCAGAGATAGTAGCTACATTGATTATCTGTTTATGGTCTACCCTCTTGGTGGGGACAGTATATTAAGCAGCAAGTCAACCCACATGTCCAGTACCTCTGAAACTGCATTTGATATTTTGTTCAGGAAAACATTCTGCATCTGACACTGCAATCTGTGAGCCTCGAGTGGATATTGTGAGTGTATGACTGGAAGATACTGAGTGAAGAGGACCAGACCGACTGGGAGTTGCTCAACATGGCATTTGTGTTCAGAACTGGACTCACATTTATTTTCAGCCAGAAAGCTTTGCAAATATGTTTGGCCATGCAGGTGGAGGACCGAATGTAACGCCCAGACTGCTGCAGGAGAGATAAGCTGGTCCAGATCCAGGAGGAGGAGGAGGAGGAAGAGGAGGCACAACCAGAGTAGTTGGAGGCAGTGTCTGTTGCATGCAGTGCAAAACAGTGTGGGAAGAGTTTGCTTGTAAATCTATTTACAGTATCCATGCAGTTAATCTGTTGCTTTGAGTTTAGGTCTCATTGCTCCAAAATAATAATGTAATAAAAATGCACGCATCAAAACTGTTATGAATTTCTGACCTGAAAGTGGCTGGAATGACTTCATCACAAAGACAATCCATGTTGCAGCTCGTATTTAATAGGTGTTTCACATGTTACACTCAGAAAATGAAACATTCTGATTAACTGTTGCAATATGTTATCAAGTACAGAACATTTTAATTGTGAAAATCTGGAGTGCATTTTCAAACTTTTGAAATGGGAATAACATAATAGACGTCAAATTTAAATCTGAAATTATCTCCGAACACATACATACATATATGCAGCTATGCATAATATTACTATGTCACATTTTCATTGTCTGGAAATTCAAACATTTATAACAATTTTGACTATATATATATATATATCTTTATATATATATATATATGAATGCAAGTCATAGACGGTAAACTTGATCTCACATCCTGCGGTGATATCATGTACATATAATGCTCTCTGGCTACCTGGTCATCAGGTGTTTCTTTGTGTTTTTCTCGGGCCTCAAAAGAATGATGAAACATTTGGGAGCAAAGATACACAGCAGTAAACCATAACTTGAGGATAAGATGGCAAAGATTTCAACAGCGACAGTGTACTTCCCAGGAGAGCTGACATAAGCAGGAACAAAGGCCACCCACACAGCGCAGAAAATCAGCATGCTGAAGGTGATCAGTTTGGCCTCGTTGAAGTTGTCCGGTAGGTTCCGTGCGAAAAAGGCCAGAATGAGGCAGGTGCAGGCCAGCAGGCCGATGTATCCCAGGACCAAAGAGAAGCCCACCACAGACTCCATAGCACACTCCATGGTGACCTTTGACCCTTGGAAACCCAGGTCACGATGAGGCACAGGGGGACTGAGGGACAGCCATATTGCACAGATGACTATCTGGAGACGAATACAACGAAATATAAACTGATGTAACAGACAAAAACATGACCTCATTACAATATAAAAATAATTTTGTTACATAAATGAAGTAAATGTACCATTGTTCAAAAAAGAAATAGTTCAAATATGTGAGAAGATGAATTAATAAAAACTCTGCAACTACACTTGCATATCCAAATTACATATCAATATGTCCCAAATTACTGAGACATATTGATACAAATCACTTCCCAGAATAGAAGTGAAGTTTCTCTAAAGACCATCGGTGTAAAGAATGCTTAAAATCCGTGATCAAGCTACTTTTACATTGTTTCACTAGTATTCAATTCCAAATAAAAGTACAAACAAAAATAAGCATTGGTGACTTTTTAACCACATTTAATATTGCATCATTCATAGGAGGAATTTAATGCAACTCACTGATATGAAGCATTTACATTTAAAACATTTTTTTTATATCATACAGCAATTAGATATCTTTTGAAAGAATATACTTTCGAGACTCATAACATCTTCCACCCCTGCCAATAACACATATGTGTCACCTGTATACAAGTTAGAAGGCAGACACTTCCTCTCTGTTGACTCGGACCGAACCACCTGATCAAAGCTTCAGCTCCGGGACGAGCTGAGCGGAAGGCAGCCAGAACAACAATGGTCTTCACTTGGAGGCAAGAAACACAAAGGACAAAGCTGATCCCAAAGGCCGCCTGCTGGAACCGACACGACCAGGCTGACGGGCGGCCGATGAACACCAGCGAGCAGAGGAAGCAGAGTTTGAGCGACACGAGCAGCAGGAAGCTCAGCTCTGAGTTGTTGGCTCGTACCTACAAATGACAATATATTACAAATTCATCAGTCTTGTTTTGAGTCACGGTATCTCATCAAGACTTACGATAAGACTTACGGTATTTATTTAACCAATTTCCAATCTAAAGTGGCAGTCCGTCAAATTAAACTGACTTCAATAGCAATATACACAGGAGAGAATTCTCTCTAGACAGAATTTGTAGAAAAAAATACAACACAGTTTTGACGTGAGTATGAAAGTTTCCCACCACAGGTGTGTGACGATGCCACAGAAACACTACAAACACAGCTGCTGTCACAGTAGTGCCAGTCACAGCTGCTGTTGTAAGAGTGATGCCCAAGGTCTCGTTAAAAGAGAGGAAATCCAACTGTTGAGGGATGCAGGCGGTTCGCTCTTCATTGGGCCAGAACTCTACCGGACACCGCTCACAATGGATGGATCCTGGGAAGGAAAGAGTTGAAAAGAGAGGCTGATTGATTCCTAAGGCCCTGTGACAGCTCCCTGGGAGCCTGAGGGCAAAAGTTTTACACCGTGTGGAACATCCTCACCAGATTTGTTGCTGATCTCCCCGTCAGCACAAGGAAAACAGTCAAAGCAGCAAAGAGGTTCCCTTTTTCTGGTGGCCTTTCGAGTGCCGGGTGGGCAACTCGCAGTGCACTGCGATGTCGGCACCTAAATGAGACGCAATTTGATAGTTACAAATACTTAAATCCAGCTTGCAGTTAAAACGTTGGCATTTTTTTATAAAGACCTGATTGGATTCTGTGTTCCACTGAATCGCTGACTCATTGACCTGAAGGCCAAATCCGTCCAAACGTCCAACCATGACCAGTTTGAATTGCCCTTCGGGAGTTTTCTGCCAGTTGACAAGGTCGTACTGTGCGGGAACGTCTGCCCCTTGGAAATAAAACTGTTCACCCTGTGGTGTGGTGAAGTTCACACTCATCAAGTGCTGCAACACCTGTGAAATTACGCAAAAAAAAAAAAAAATTATTATTTAATGAAACTGTAGACTGTCAATTGATTGTTTTCGAGAAGTCAAAAATATGTTCTATTCATGTTCTGATAATCGCATTTACCTCTCGAGGTTTGATGTGTTTCGGGGAGTAACACGCAGAAATGTTTTGCCCAGACGAGCTCTCTCCATTGGAGCATGACAGAAGGCTGTGAAGCGCATGAGCCGCAGCATACGCCGCAAGATAGACATTATATGTCACCCTCAACTGTGAGGTGTCTGTGAGGAGATTCTGCACTCTCTCCAGGGACTCGGTGCCTCTGCAGGGTGGCAGAGAAGGTGAACTGTCTCCAGGAATTTTAGTTGCATTTGAAGAAGGACTGCAACCAAACTCCTTCTCCCAGAATTCACTCAGAAACTCGTCGTCAGGACGATGAGAAGGGTTCAGACTTCTGAGGTAACGTTCAAATCCAGGTATAGGCGAGCTTCGGATCGCGACACCAAGAACTCCGCCTGCTACTCTGCTACTGACAGGATTTTGGAGAAGGTTTCCACTGGTGCTCCAAGACTCACTGGCCAGGAACAGTCTGTCCGTAACCTTGTGATAATGAGAGGACACATTCACAATCACAGGGAGGATTTAAAGTCACAGGTTTGCATTGTAACTAATATGCAGTTGTGAGATTATTTTTGTTGATCTCAGCTCCTCACATTTAGTTTGTCCAGCTGCATAAATAGATGAACCACATCTGCATACCAGGAAAAGATTAAAATCACTCTTGCGGTGGATGCTTGAATAGCAAGTGCGGCTCGTCTGATATCTCTCATGACATTCTCTCTTTCATGAGTGACTACAAACGCAAGACACACCTCCGCTCCCTGGATCTCCTCCTGAAATATCTGGCAAGCAAGTGAATAAAACAGCAGAATGACACAAAATAACACATATCATTTGTCTCTGAGTAAATATTTGAATAATTACTGTCAATTGTTCTGTGTGAACGATGTAACACCTGCAATGCTGTGCGGCCATATGCAGTGTTTGTTATCACTGCCCCGATCCAACTCCATTTGTAGCGGATGACAAGTTGTGCAAAAACTCGAGCTTGATAAACGTCACTCGGGATGGTCCTGAAGAATGTAGGATACTGAAGTCTGTCACTGAGACAGGGACAGCTGGCCAGATAGCTGATCTGAAAGACACATTGAAGCACATCATATTTATTTAGAATGTCAGACAACTGTTGTATTTTACAATGGGAAAAACACACACACACACACACACACACACACACACACACACACACACACACACACACACACACACACCTACACACAAAAACTAAACTCACCAAAGGTACATGTAGGGGGGCCAGTACTCTGGCTAGTACTGTGCTTGTTTTAGTTGAACCTGTACCAATAACCAAAGGAACCGGGGAACTACCTGTTGACAACATCAATACATTAATGAAATAACGTCTTACATGCTGCTTTAAAATTACATGAATACATTACACAATATAATTTTGACCTTTTGTTTCTTAAAAAAAAAGAAAAGAAACGTCTGCACTTAATTCAATTTGCTGAGCTCACTCCTGGTTCCGACATGGACAGTGAATCACAGAAATCATAAATATCTACATGAATTCATCTCTCTTGCCTTTGATTTCCTCCAGTTTCCCAGCAGAGCAATTTAGATGTGGAGCAGAATTGCAGTCGACGCTGTCTCCTCCAATAATTGACAATGTGGACTGGAGAGACAATAATGTGATCCCACAGTCATCAAAGATGTGATAGCCCAGCTTCACCCCCGGCAGTAGAGTTGTGCTGTGATTGATTTCTTCCAATGCAAACACCATGGCATAAATGTACTGCAGTGGAAGATGTTTCAAACTGAAATGATATGAAAACAAACCATTGTGAATTTAATGTACAAATCGTTTTTGGTTTTTTTTTCTCTGTCCAACTCTACAAAATATACAAAAATAATATATATAAAGACTAAATCATGATTATGCTGTCATAGTAATTTAAGATCAAATAAAGTATCAAATAAAGTGAGAAATGTACCCGGTACAAGGTTTATGGTGAGGCTGTAGAGTGAAGTCATCATCTGCAACCGTGGGCTCATGATGAAGATTAAAGATTCCACCTATAATTACATCTCCGTCCTGGAACAGACGTGGGCTACTGGCTCCACCCCACCGCGAGCAGGTCAAACTCTGAACGCACTGCCGCTGCCCCAGCTGTCCGTCCGCTCGCCCCACCAGCAGCAGGGATGGAGCACAGCAACACCAGAGAGCCAGGAGCCGCGACATCAAAGACATGCTGTTCAGATGCACGGACGATTGAAATAAACTCGGGTGCATATGTCCCTGTCCCTGTAATGAAACATCAACATGTCAAACAAGTTATCGCTTTGAAACAGAGCTCAGTTCATCTTTGAAATATTTCACACCCCACCAACAGGCGTCCGAACTGTGAGCCCGCTTCCTCCTTCTCCTCCGGCAGGTAAACTGTACTTGCGAATATTTATAAGAGTAGTTCATATTAATTCTGAGTATGACTCATGCGCACACCCAGAACGCTCCCCTAAAGGGGAACAGTAACACAACAACAGCATAATTATCTGTGGTTACATTTTTTTCTTGGAGGTGAAAGTAATAAATAATAGACTAAAGTAAGTTTGATTAAATGTCATATTTATAATATTTCATAGAAATCTTAAATACATCTTTTTGTATTGAAACTTTCTCCATATACTCATATTACAAGTTCAAACAGCGCAAATAAAGTTTCAGAAAATCACACTAACAGTGAAATTATTAAATTCATCATGAGTTAAAAATTTGGGGATTGTAACATCTCATTAACAGTCTTTCAAGATTTGTTCTAAAAATGTCTCTCTGTGCAAAAGTAACTTTTAAAAGCAGCACTCTGAAACAAACTAAATAGCTGTTTGGTCAGAGCACATCTACCCACACAGCCAGAATAAGGTACGGGCCTTCGCAAGTCCAATTTCACAGGTGAACTTATTATTAAGTCGGTCATTACCGTCATAACATCATTACAAAGGCTCTCGCAGTACTTGGTCATCTTGATGTGACGCCACATTGATAACCACTACACCAACGTGCAACCCTGTCTTAAATACACAGAAATGTAAATTGAGAGCGTGGCATAACATTAGGCTGGGCAGTGGCGACATGGTTAACATTATCACGTCAAAGCAGGAAAATATCCAGCATGAGTGGAGCTTGGGTTTTAGGGTGAAGGGGGGTGGTGTGGGTGTTAAATGTTCTCCATGGATGGGCTTTCTCCGGATACCTCTTCCCACAGTCCAAAAACATATGTTTGAGTTCCAATTGTGACCAAATCAGTATTTGAGCATTATATATGTCACAATTGTTAAAAATATCATTTTTATTGCTGCACGACACCTGGCCCATGTCATTAAATCGATCATGAGCCACATGGTCTCACGCAAAAATATGAATCAGGTGTCTTTAGTAAAGTTTCTTTTCTTTTAAGAGTACGGCCATCTTTTGACTGCGGCCTCCCGTGTAACCGCAGCAGATTGTGAGCGAAATATTTGATTTCATCTGAACTGATCAAACTTTTACTCCTGATGTCCTTCCTCACACAGTACACTCTGTGGGATTCAAACTTTGAAATGCATTCGCAATCTAGTTCACTGTGCTTTTCGTCAATCTCTAACTTCAGAGTTTGCTTGATATTAGACTATGTAGCTCACAATAACTATCAAAGCATTACAGAACTAAAAAAATAGATTTTTATTGTGTATTGCAAATGAAATCACTGCGATTTTGCCTGGATCTCAGTGTTTTTCCATCATATTTCTTTATATTTCTGTAATCACAATGAACAGATGCATAAGATGTAAATTAATGAATTTACAACTGTGCTGATGCTGTCAGACCTGATAGAAAACTGTGTGTGTGTGTGTGTGTGTGTGTGTGTGTGTGTGTGTGTGTGTGTGTGTGTGTGTGTGTGTGTGTGTGTGTGTGTGTGTGTGTGTGTGTGTGTGTGTGTGTGGGTGTGTGTGTGTTTGTGTGTGTGTGTATGTGTGTGTGCGCGCGCGCGTCTGTTAATCAGATGACAATAATCTTCCTCAGTACCAGACAGTTTAACATTGTCGGACCAATGTTTATACCTAAAGAAAAATTAGTGATTTGCGAGGATGAAAATTCTTTTTTGTACCTTTTTTCACTCCCAAGGTTTCGCATTTGACCATTTTAGTAATTCTTTAACTGTATATGAATTTCAAATAAAGGTACGCAGAGTAGTATCAGATGAACATTTTATTTACCTTATTCACCGTAATTAAAATAATTTCCCTTTAGTGAACCCGAGCTTCATAAAAACGGTCTCATTCGTTGATATTATCAAAAAGTCATCTGGTATCTTTCTCTTGTAAATGTAGTTTTCATAACATTGTGTGAAAAAAAGCAATAAAAGCTGTCAACAACATGAAAACATGTTTTTATCGTGTAAACGAATGCTTGTTTTATTGGGTACAAGGTTTGTTACTAAGTTATTGTTATAAACATGAATGTAAATTGCGAATATTTGATAACGTACAGATTTTTTATTTGTTTTGCTTCTCTTTTCAATGCATCCCAGTAAATATTGAACAAAAGTAGTAACTGCCTGACATAGGAGTAGCAGAAATCACAAGTAACACACAACATTAAATTATGTGTTAAAAAAAAAGGCCATATTTTTTTAGGATTACACAACACAAAAAGTTAATAGTAACTTAAAGTACATCCAAGAGGTATATCAGGCTGTGAGCTGGCTTTGCTATCGGGCCATCAGGTGTTTCTTAGTGTTTTTCTCAGGCCTCAAAAGAATGATGAAACACTTGGGAGCAAAAATGCACAGCAGTAATCCAAAGCTGGAAGCCAAGATGGCAAAAATCTCCACCGCGACTGCATATTTCCCAGGAGAGCTGATGTAGGCAGGAACGAAGGCCACCCAAACAGCGCAGAAAATCAGCATGCTGAAGGTGATCAGTTTGGCCTCGTTGAAGTTGTCGGGAAGTTTCCGGGCAAGAAAGGCCAGAAGGAGACTGCTGCAACCCAGAAGACCAATGTAGCCCAGGACCAGTGAGAAGCCCACCACAGAGGTCATGTTACACTTCAGGGTCACTTTTAAGCCTGGCATATCTAGGTCAGGCTGAGGCATTGGGGGGCTGAGCGACAGCCAAATGATACAGATGATAATCTTGATGAAGAAAAAAAAAAAAACATCTTTTTGTTACTTAAAATTACTCATGTAATATGATATACAAAGCATTTTATAAGCAGAAAAGTCTGACCTGTATAGAAGTGAAAAAGCATACACTCCCCCGCTGTTGACTCGGCCCAAACCACTTCATCAAAGCTTCAGCTCCGGGACGAGCTGAGCGGAAGGCAGCCAGAACAACAATGGTCTTCACTTGGAGGCAAGAAACACAAAGGACAAAGCTGATCCCAAAGGCCGCCTGCTGGAACCGACACGACCAGGCTGACGGGCGGCCGATGAACACCAGCGAGCAGAGGAAGCAGAGTTTGAGCGACACGAGCAGCAGGAAGCTCAGCTCTGAGTTGTTGGCTCGCACCTTAACGTAGAAATTAATATATATATCAAAACACACAAGCAACCAGCATTATTGGCTGTCAAAACAGAAGGTCTATATCCTGAGTAAAACTCTTTTTAAAAAAATCCTTTTTTATGGAGATATGTATGGTTAGTGTAACACGGACAATTATACGTGGGATTGTAAAATGTTGTCAAATGTCTTCAACCACTAAACTTGTAAACTCAATATAAACCCAAATAAAAAATAAAAATAAACAAAAAAATGAAATGAAACGCACTGGACTGTTGACCTGTCCAGGGTGTATCCTGCCTCCGCACATAGTTAAACGTTAAAAATGGTATAGAAGTTTCATGAACATTAATTAAAACAGGATATTAGGTAAGTTTGCAAAAGCTACAGTGGAGACAACAGATTGTAAAGCTACATGTAAATTCAGAACCGCGTGTTGCAGTCGCTTGACTGAAAGTCTCACCATTGGGGTTTTACGGTGGTGAGTGAACACCATAAACACTGCGGTTGTGACTGTGACACCAGAAACAGCGACAGCAGTGAGGGTGATGCCCAAGGTTTCATCAAAGGAGAGGTAGTCCAGCTGGCGCGGGATGCAGGTAGTTCGTTCAGCATTAGACCAGAACTCCGGTTGACATCGCTCACAGTGGAGGGAGCCTGTGGAGAGCACCGGGGTGAAGCTGTGCATGAACTGGAAGTGCAATACAAAGTTAATTTGCGCTCAGTCTGTTATTGCAGACTGTTGTAATGGAGGCTAGAAAAAATGCCAAATAAGGGCTACTCCATTCTGTTTACCAGTTGTATTACTAATCTCTCCATCAGCGCACGGGATGCAGTCAAAACAGCAGACAGGCTCTCCTTTCCTGTTTGCCTTCCGAGTACCTGGAGGACAGTTTTCACTGCACACTGAAACTGGCACCTAAAATGAAAAAAAAAAAAACAAGTATAATTTGCAAACTGATTTCAATAGGAAAACCTGTATTGGACTGTGTCAGCTTCTTTCTGTCATTATTAACTTGATTGGATCTGCTGATCCATTGAATCGCTGACTCATTGAGGCGAAGGTCAAATCCATCCACATGACCAATCAAAACCAGTTTCAATTTCCCATCGGGAGTTCTCTGCCAGTTGACAAGGTCGTACTTTGCGGGAACATCCGCCCCGTCGAAGTAAAACGGTTCCCCCTGTGGTGTGGTGAAGTTCACTTTGTTCAGGTGCTGCATCAGCTGAAAGCATAGATTTGATTATTTTTTTTAAGAATTCAGTGTATGTGGGAAATAAAAATTCTTTTTTTTTTTTTTTTTACGCAATAAATTTAACTTTAAACATCTGCCATTTTTTAATCAAAATGTGTATTTGGACTATTAAACACAATCATGCTTACCTCTCGAGGTTTGATGTGTTTCGGGGAGTAACACGCAGAAATGTTTTGCCCAGACGAGCTCTCTCCGTTGGAGCATGACAGAAGGCTGTGAAGCGCATGAGCCGCAGCATACGCCGCAAGATAGACATTATATGTCACCCTTAACTGTGAGGTGTCTGTGAGGAGATTCTGCACTCTCTCCAGGGACTCGGTGCCTCTGCAGGGTGGCAGAGAAGCCTTCGGAGGTGAACTGTCTCCAGGAATTTTAGTTGTATTTGAAGAAGGACTGCAACCAAACTCCTTCTCCCAGAATTCACTCAGAAACTCGTCGTCAGGACGATGAGAAGGGTTCAGACTTCTGAGGTAACGTTCAAATCCAGGTATAGGCGAGCTTCGGATCGCGACACCAAGAACTCCGCCTGCTACTCTACTACTGACAGGATTTTGGAGAAGGTTTCCACTGGTGCTCCAAGCCTCACTGGCCAGGAACAGTCTGTCCGTAACCTTGTGATAATGACAGGACACATTCACAATCACAGGGAGGTTTTAAAGTCACATGTTTGTATTGTGAGTATTATGCAATTATTCGTTTTTCAGCTCCTCACATTCAGTTTGTCCAGCTGCATAAACAGCTCCCTCACATCTGTATACCAGGTAAAAATCAAGATCACTCTTGCGGTGGATGCTTGAATTGCAAGTGCAGCTCGTCTGGCATCACTGACGATTTTCTCTCTTTGGAGGGTGGCTACAAATGCAAGACACACCTCCGCCCCATGAATTTCCTCCTGAAATACCTGATGCATGAAATTAAAAATGACATACATTATGATGTCAGATAGAGAGACAATTAAAAAAAAAATGTGTCACACATTGACCCACCTTAACTGCCATGTAGCCATAATCGTTGTTTGCTATCACAGCTCCAATCCAGGTCCACTTGAAGCGAATAGCAAGTTGGGCAACAGCCCGGGCTTGATAGATATCACTGGCCATTGTTCTGAAAAAGTTAGGATACTGGAGTCTGTCACTCAGACAGGGACAGCTGGCGGTGTAACTCATCTAAAAGAGAAGAAAAGAACAACACATGTTTAAAAAATGTCAAATACAATTAGATTGTCAAGAGTCTCATAATAAATTATTCTCCACTTATTGTCAATAAAGCTTCTAAGTCACAAGTGTAGACAAACACAAAGTTTTCTAACCTAATAACAAACAAAGTATTGGGATAATTAATTTTGTGACCAATTAATGGAGCAAGTGAGGAAACAGAACCTTTTCTTGCCACTATAAATGCATTTAAAACAGGGATATTTATTGAAACACTTCAAAGTCTACTTCAAATAAATCACAGTTGTTTGATGCAACATAAATTCTACGTTAGCGCGTCAAAGGCTTCTGATTTCACTTTTGTACTTCAATGAAACCCACTAAAGGTACAGAGAGCGGTGCCAGGGTTCTGGAGAGTATCAGAGCAGTTTTGGATGAGGAACCTCCAATGATCAGAGGAACAGGCCTGTATCCTGCAGACACAAAGAAAATAAAGAAAATAGAGTCTTCAAATTAACACGGAGCTTTGAACATCTTGACAGGAAGTCTGCAGCAGACCAGGTCAATGGCCAACTACATTTACCACCGCCTCTTCTTTCAAAATGCTCCTCGTTGTTGTTGGGCAGAGCCGCCGCATTACAGCTGATGCTGTCTCCTCCAACCAGTGACAGAGCTGCCTGGATGGCCCACGGAGGGAGGCCGCAGCTGTCACGGATATGGTAACCCAGCTTTACACCTGGCAGCAGAGTCTTACTGTGATTGATTTCTTCCATTGCAAACACCATAGCGTAAACGTACTGCAATGGGAGGTTTTCCAAACTTGGGAGAGAAAAAAACCAAAACAAACCGAGACAAAATCTTTGTCAAAATTCAATAAACAAACAGTTTCTGGAAGAAAGTGAACAGGTCAATGTGAAATTATCGGAATACTGTAACAAAGGGAGTTTGAGTGTTACCCGCCGCAAGGTTTGTAGTACGATCGCTGAGTGAAGTCTTGGTTCAGAGCAGGAGGACTGAAACGAAGACTGAAGAGCCCGCCGATTATTACATCTCCATCCTCGAACAGACCGCTGTCACCTGGCGTCTGCCACTGAGAACACAGCAAAGCCTGGCCACCCTGCAGGCCCACCCAGAGGCCCGGCTGTCTGCCCACGAGCCCCACGAGGAGCAGGGATGGAGCATGGTGGGACCACAGAGGGAAGAGCCAGGAGAAGCAAGACATGGATGGAACCGCTCGGGACACTGAAAAATGTGCACAAAAAACAAGATAACTTCTCATTGGAACAACATGCATGATAACAAAGTGAAGGAATATCAGTATAATTTGCATTTCCTGACACCGACAGACCAAGTTGGATTCATTGAAAACGAAACATTTAGGACATCCAGAAACAGAGCAAAATAGGTTACTGACAAACAGATGTAGCAAAATAGCAAAGCATCTACATAACTACATACCCCCTCCCACTCTACACACTACAGACATTGGTCTGAGTATTTATAATAGCCGGTAAACCAGATGACAGTGCATCGAATTATCTCCCTGGAAGGTAGGAGCAGACAACAACAATATTGTTGCACCAATCATCTTCATTAATGAAGATGATTGGCGCATGTTACAGAAGCTACGATATTCACCAAGGACGTCCAGTTTCTACAGGCGGGCAACAATGAATTGCAACATTTAGTGAAAAGTAAAAGATTCCACCTAAAGTTATCTACATTGGAAGAATGACAAAAAACGAAGCCAACTATTTTAGCCGCACCAGCTTTGTTAATGCTTAACCCCCACCAATAAAAAAAAATTAAAATCTTAATAAATGGGTTGTACATATTGTAAACCTACATATCCATGTAGTAACCCTCTTTTTAGAGTGGCAGTTTTAATTTTAGGGATTTCTTTGTCAGGCTGCACAGGGGGTTTCGGTTTTTCTTGAAGATAGCTGTAGATTGGAGTCATTTTGTGATTTTCGTCGGTCTGTCCATTCAATTATCATTACCACGCAATCTTAGGAATAGATTCAAGGGATTCTTTTCAAATCTGACAGAACCGTTTCCGTCTCATTTTAAGTCATGCTGATTTGATTTTAGTGGGTGAATATCAAAAGTCAACCTGATGCGTGCCAGACCCCTTGTGTTTGCAAGGAGACATCATAGTGGGGCTGACTATGGATAAGTGGACACAATGCAAGTTGCTGAACTACACTGCATTTTGTAAATTACATTAGTAATCACAGCACGGTCAATGGTTTGTAGAGACATACGACTATCATACAATAATTCTAGTTTCATTTGAAAGCGCATCTAATCAATATAACCACGGGATCTTATGCACATGCATGCATATTGAATCAATGGGGGGAAATTATCTGTGCCCTTATTATCTCATTCATACATGAATGGGATGAAAGTGTTATTAATGTTGGACTGACTGGCCTGAATTCATATCAGGGTTTAGAGTTTTGTCAGGACAGCTTACCAATGCTGGAATCAACTAGTAACGAAGGTGGCCAGATGCAATGGATCTTGATAACATGGAGGGCAAGTTGTTGTCTGTATTCAACAATTCCTCATAAAAGCATGTTACGTTCCAGCAACTACGCCTCAACTCGCCACCTCCACCTTTTGGCCATCGACTCTTGATATAATCAGTGTTTATTATACATATGTAACTGTTCACAAACAGACACACACACACAGATGGAGACAACGGCCTGGTGAGATGCTCAAATTCATTGTCAACTAACTGAAATTAAATATACATTCTTTACATTTTTAAAAGAGTCAATGTGATCAGCTGTTCTTGGATGGTTTGAAACAAAACTCTTACAGTGACGATATTCAAGCAACTCAACAGAGTTTCATTTTAAGCGGATCATATGAACAATATAAGTTGTGTCATATTTGCATGTGAATGACATTAGTATGTCCTCGCTATGAAGGGTTTTGTCGCTTCCCCACTATCCGAACTGACTTATATTTAAGATTAACACACACATAAAACACAATCTGACTGTACAATTTAGATTTGACCTATTCGTGAAATAGTATTTTGGATACACTGAGCTTCCACCAGTCCGCACAAAATACCTGAAAAATACTGACCACGTTTCAAACTGAAAATGCTGGGAATATGTTTTTGTTTTTTTTGTTTTTTAACTAAGTAAAATTGAATTGAGAAGACACTCAGAAGGGAATAAACCACAGCTGTGTAATTACTCACCTTCATTATTGTTAATTTCACAAGCAATTAAATCCAATTACAGACTAACAGCAACGTAATCCCAGGGGGAAATGGTGGTTGTTTTTGATAAGTGTAGAGAAGTGAAAACAAAAAGTTGTGGAGGAAAGTTGAGCTATCAATGGTAAAACAGTAGCAGCAGCTTGAGAACACGGTTGCATACATTGTAATGAAACATCTATTGTCTCAATAAAATGTTGTATATATTGCTTCATCTTGTATTAAATAACATTTAATCAGTAATGATTGTACTTCCTTTGTTGTTGTGAAACATTTTCCACATGTGCTATGGTTGTATTGTCATGTAAGTCATATACACTGAATGAAAAGTTACATATTTTGCAGACTTATGCATGTAACCCTGACAAAATAAGTACTTGAAATAAGTACAAGTCTGTCCCTCTTCAGCTTTATCTGGATGAAGGTTCCTGGGTACAAGCGCACGCCAGCCGACATGAAACGAACCGCTGAGCACGTCGTACACAATATTTGTGACTCTGACACACAACCCATCCATCTGTCTTCTGTAATGTTTCCTCTCCTGGAAAAGCTCACCAGTCCAATATTCTCACACACAATTGCATTGACATTCTACAAACAATTCACTATCACCAATTAGTTACATTTCAAGTTTGTACAGACACCCCCGATCCAGATTGTATTTTGATCTAAATGTCAACATTAAGGTGACTTGCTTGCTTCAAAGCACAAATGTTCTTGGTTCAAACTTGTTTGTATGTGAGAGGTTTGCAATTCCATCTGCGGTTGATGTGGCTCTGCAATCCACAAGAGTTTCATTTGCTCTGTCTGCATGATTTTTTTTTCAGTAAAGCTTTTACCGGTTCTACAGGATAAGTTAACTTATTATTAGCTGGGAATTTGAATGTGTATTGTAATCGAAGCCTCAGAGGAGACCTAATCATAGTATGATCCTTTCCTATCCTTTCCAAGCTCCACAATGGAAAGTTCAACTCAGTACAATTCAGTTCAATGACAATAAATTACATTTGATTACTATAGCACCAAATACAACAGTAATTTCTTGACACTTTTACAAAGAAAAACCCAACAAGTCCAAGAAATAAAATGACACATCTTTACTTTTTAGCATTCGTTTATTTGATAATTATTATGGGAAAGGAAAACACTATCATATGACAGAAAAGCCATACAAGGTTTTCTAATAGCAGTAAGTATTATAATAATACAATACATATCATTTTGATGTAGCTATGAGAAACTTTTCTGTGATTTAATCAAGCTCACACAAAAACCAAAAAACCCACGTTTCTACTCATTGACTATTCATGACATCGATACAGAGAACGTTTGTGGTGACATTTCCCATGAATCTTGTTTTTTAATCGCTGGTTTATGTTACACCAGCACAAAAGGTATACATTTTTCAGTAAAAGAGACAACTATGTCCGACAATATTCATAGCATGTTTGAAAGAAGTAACTGATACAGAACTTGGGCATCGACATCTACGTGTTGCTTTTTCTGCAGGGCCTCAGAAAGACTACCTGGCCATCAGGTATTTCTTTGTGTTTTTCTCAGGCCTCAGAAGAATGATGAAACATTTCGGGGCAAAAATACAGAGGAGTAATCCATAGCTGGAGGCCAAGATGGCAAAGATTTCAACCGCGACGACATATTTCCCAGGAGAGCTGACATAAGCTGGAACAAAGGCCACCCACACGGCACAGAAAATCAGCATGCTGAAGGTGATCAGTTTGGCCTCGTTGAAGTTGTCGGGAAGCTTTCTCGCGAGAAATGCCAGGAGAAGGCAGGTGCAGGCCAGCAGGCCGATGTACCCCAGGACGAGCGAGAAGCCCACCACAGACTCCATAGCACACTCCATGGTGACCTTTGACCCTCGGAAACCCAGGTCACGTTGAGGCACAGGGGGACTGAGGGACAGCCATATTGCACAGATGAGAACCTAATGGAAAGCAAACATGCTTTTTTACAGGTTATTTGGTGACTTCCTATCAAGTCAGGTTTCTGAGATTATTGAAAACAAAAAGATGAAATAATGTAAATAATGCAGAAAATGATTAGTTTAGCTTGGAACAAATTAGAAATAATATACTCATAGTATTATCAGTATGATCATTTATGTGTACTTTTTTTAATTTTACTCAAACTTTGTTTTAATCTACAACATATGGTCTATATGGGTACACTTGTTTTTGTTGCTAAAAATGTTCCTTAAACAGAAAAAGGATCTTCTGTGATGCATTTGCTTATAAAACAAAGTGCTTTTTAAAGTTTAAACCTATTTTATGTTTGATCTAGAAATCCCCAAAAAATATTTCATACATGCAGATATCTAACATTTAAAAAATAATGAATACACTCAGTAGTTTACAAAAAGAGTATTTAAAAAAAAAGTACTTTGATTGATAATTGAGTAGCAATAATTAGATTTTATTAAGATAAAAAAATATATTTTACTTGAATACACATTTTCAGGATCTCTGCCATGAAGTAAAGGTAAGTGGACTATTGCTTCATGATTTACTTGATAAAAAAAAAAAATGCTTTTCCAGACTCTACTACTACATATCTACACTACTCAGTGATCAAAACAATACACATGCCTGCACACCGGTAAAGAAGCACACGCTTCCCCGCTGCTGACTCGGCCCAAACCACTTCATCAGAGTTTCAGCACCGGGACGAGCCGAGCGGAAAACAGCCAGGACCACCATGGTTTTCACGAGGAGGCAGGATATACAGAGAACAAAGCTGATCCCAAAGGCCGCCTGCTGGAACCGACACGACCAGACGGCCGGGCGGCCGATGAACACCAGCGAGCAGAGGAAGCAGAGTTTGAGCGACAGGAGCAGCAGGAAGCTCAGCTCCGAGTTGTTGGCTCGCACCTCGAGGAGGAGAATGATGACAACGTGAGGCAAACAAATCACACCACAAACACTTTTACCCGGCGCTTTTCTTTCTCACCATAGGTGTTTGGCGATAGTTCAGGAAAACCACAAACACAGCTGCTGTCACGATGGCCCCAGACACAGCCGCAGTGGTGAGGGTGATGCCCAGTGTTTCATTAAAGGAGAGAAAGTCCAGCTCCAGACGGATGCAGACTGTTCTTTCTTCACTGGACCAGAAGTCGGGAGGACAGTGCTCACAGTGGAAGGAACCTACAAGGGAAAAACAGGGAGTGCAACAAGTTTATATATATATATATATATATATATATTCTCACTTTGGGAAGCTCAGTGAACCTAATTCCATTTTCTCACCAGTTTTATTGCTGATCTCTCCATCAGCGCATGGAATGCAGTCAAAGCAGCAGACAGGTTCTCCCTTCCTGTTGGCCCTGCGAGTCCCCGGAGGACAGCTTTCGCTGCACACTGAACCAGGCACCTGACCAACAAGTCCTCAGATATAATAACGTTGGTTTCCGTCACAATCGTTATACGCACAATTTTATTAGTCTACCTCGCTGGATCCTGTGCTCCACTGAACAGCTGAGTCATTCAAATGAAAATCGAATCCATCGACACGTCCAATCAAGACCATTTTAAGCGGCCCCTCGGGCGTTTTCTGCCAGTTGACGAGGTCATACTTGGCTGGTGAGTCAGCTCCTTGGAAATAGAAGAAGTCACCCTGTGGGGTGGTGACGTTCACTTTGCTCAAGTGCTGCAACAGCTAAAAGTAACACACATAATTGGTACAAAAAAAAACCTTTAATTATACAGAAATATTAACTCAATCCATTGTGCAGCAATTGAAAGGGTAAATAATTTTTTCTTGATGTTGATGAGATGACAGTGGTGATCCTGTTTACCTGTATGGGTTTGATTTGCTTTGGCGACGAGCAGCGTGTCGCGTTGCTCTCATCAGGACCGTCTCCGTCTGAGCAGGAGAGGACGCTGTGAAGGGCGTGCGCTGCTGCATAAACTGCCAGGTAAACGTTGTACGCCACTCTTAGCTGGGAGGTGTCCGTAAAAGGATGCTCCGCTCCCTCCAAAGACTCGACCCCACTGCAGGGTGGCGGGGCCGCTTCCTGAAAGGAGCCTGATCGGCGCTCTTGAGTGCAGCCGAATTCCTTTTCCCAGAACTCTCTCAGAAACTCATCTTCGGGATTGTGAAGCGGGTGCAACCCTCCGAGATATTTTTCAAATCCGGGTATGGTTGAACTCCGAATGGCCACTCCGACGACACCACTAGCGACCTCGGACACAGTGCCGTCCTGGAGAATGTCTTCACTGGTGCTCCAGGCTTCACTGGCCACAAACTGTCTGTCAGTCACCTGTGGTGAGAGGACACTAAGATTTCAAAAGAAAATACTCCAAAGCCATCAAATCTTTACGTCTGTGTTCAATTTTTTATAATTTCATGTTCTTAAAGCGTCCGTCCGTAACTCACATTTATTTTGGCCAATTCCTTAAACACTTTCTTGACGTCTGTATACCAGCAGAAGATCAGAATCACCCGCGCAGTCGCATCTCGAATAGTGAGTGCGGCTCGTTTAGCGTCACCCTCAATGGTTTCTCTGTGGACTTTTTCTATGAACTCCAAACATATTCCTTTACCCTTAACTTCCTCCTGAAACACCTGGAAGATGCAAGACGTTACAACAAATATATTGCAGTTGAAATGTATTAATATTTTTTAAATATCTAAATATATGTAAAAAAAAAAAGAATGCTGCATGATAAGATCAATAATGCCTACCTGTATGGCGAGTTGACCGTAGGCATTGTTTACGTGCACAGCTCCTATCCATGTCCATTTGAGGCGTATGGCCAGCCGTGCAATGGCACCGGCTTGGTAAATATCACTGGGGATCGTTCGGAAGAAGTTTGGAAACTTGGATCTGTCACTAAGACAGGGACAGGTCGCCAAGTAACTGATCTATGAAAAAACATTCACTTCAGTGTTGTTGTGTCATAAACAGAAAAAAACAACAAAAAAAAACCAATTGCTGTCAGAGGTTTATTTTCCACAAGTAAAGATACTCACAACGGGTACGGAGAGAGGTCCCAGGATCCTGGATAGCATAATACTCACAGTGGATGTAGCAGGACCAATAATCAAAGGAACACCTTGACCACCTGAAGATCAAACAGTAGTTAGTACCTCCTTTTTTTTTTTTTTTATATATATATAAGGACATTTCAAACATGCATCAAGTCAAACCTGCTGTGGCTCCGTTTTTTTTAACAGACGCAAAAGGAGCTGCCAAGTTGCAGCTGTGTGAGTCTCCTCCGACCAGCGTGAGGGCACTTCTCATAGCCCAGGGGTATCGGCCACAAGTATCAAACACTTGATAACCGAGCTTCACTCCCGGTAATAATGTGCTGTTACGATTGATTTCCTCCACCGCATACGCCATGGCATAAATGTGTTTGAGTGGTTCCAAATCCAAGCTGAAGCCAAAGGAAGAACAAATGACATGCAGAAGTGAAAAAAGAAAAATGTTAAGTCATTGAAAGTCCTAATATGCGGTGGGATAACATGGCATTTTAACTCCTTTTAACATTAAAGAATCTGGAAAAGGTGACGTTGTATTACTCAGAGCAAGATTCAGTATCCGGCATCCCGGTGAAGTCGGACTCTTGATATGAGGGTGTGTGATACAGATTGAAAAGTCCCCCAATAATCACGTCTCCATCCAGGAAGAGGCCCTTGTTGCCGGCTGCACCCCAGCGGGAGCAGGTATGTGCCTGAACGCATCCCGGTCCCATCTCTCTGGCCCACACACCGAGCAGCAGGAATACGATGGAGGAGTGCTGCTGAAAGGGAATCATGGACGCAGCAGTTCTGAACCCTTTGCCACGCGTCAAAGTCACTGTTGAATCAAATTCAGTCAATGTAAAACACAGTTCACTTAAAAACTTTTTAAAATAATAAACAAACAAAAAAAACAAAACACTAAAAGACTAGGTATAGGTAGGTTCTGTGTATATTTTCCTTAAATGCTAAAACAAAACATGCTAAAATCAATAGTATGTCTTCGCTGCAAAGAAAACGTCTGTGACAAGTATTGGTGTGAAAGTTTCTCCACCAACACACGCCCCCACCCTCTCTGCGTGTGAGGTGTGGGTCGCCGCTTTATAGAGAAAGTAGAACTGATGAACCAAACAGCGAAAAAACACAAAATGATTCCTCCTCTTGACTTGAGGGATGTTGATGGAAAATGTGTGTGCGTGTGTGTGCGTGTGTGTGTGTGCGCGTGCGTGTGTGTGTGTGCGTGTGTGCGTGTGTGTGTGTGTGTGTGTGTGTGTGTGTGTGTGTGTGTGTGTGTGTGTGTGTGTGTGTGTGTGTGTGTGTGTGTGTGTGTGTGTGTGTGTGCGTGTGTGTGCGTGTGTGTGTGTGCGTTGTTTGCTTTAGCTATTGTGATTAATCACATTTATTGTAAGTTATAGGCCTTTGTGCGTCGATAAAATATACATTGTAATAATTCCCTGGGCTCCGTATTGGTTTTCGCTTAAGCTGATAATATTGTGTTTTCACCTTCTTCCTTCAAATAAAATAACAAAATAAAGTGTTTTATGATAAAACATTTAATATATTTAGTAGGGAAAATGTCTCTCATTGCAATAACAGCTTATTTGTTCCTTATCTTCAGGAGTGTTGAATATACCCGAACATTTTAATATAGCACTTTCACCCAACCAAGGGTCACAGGGTGTTGGAGCTGCTCTCTACTGACTATTGTTGAAGGCTCGACAGGTCATGAGTTCATCATCAGGTGAACACTGGGGAGAGAAGCAATTACACACTCTTACATTTACAACCAGTGCCGATTAGAAGTCACCAATTACCCTCAAAGTTTATGATTTGGACAGTGGGAGGAAACTGGACAAAACCCAGAGATTCACAGCTAGAACGTGCAATCTATTCACAAAAAAATAGAAAGTTGATGGCTTCACTGCAAGGAATGAATTTATTCCACTTTTACAGTACAGACTTTAGTGATTTGGAGATTAGGCCATAATTCCCTTTTCACACCTATAAACCACACATTACACATTCGTCATGTTGTGGCATTAATTTCATCATCTTTTACCGTGACACCCTTTATTAACCTGTCATACATGTGTGAAATCATCAGTCACACTACCTCATGGTTAGTTTAAGATTACACTTTAACATTTTCTGTGCCATTGGAGTATGTAGACTTTGTTGGTACACAGTCCAATGATATTAATCAATGACGAATAAATATGTACTTTGCACC
This sequence comes from Lipophrys pholis, assembly GCF_963383615.2. Classification (NCBI taxonomy): domain Eukaryota; kingdom Metazoa; phylum Chordata; class Actinopteri; order Blenniiformes; family Blenniidae; genus Lipophrys; species Lipophrys pholis. Next base: position 13,012,853 of record NC_137627.1, on the reverse strand, counting down.
ACTGCATCACTATTTCTTCATAGGCCTTTTCCACCATACTGATCCAGGATCAGGCCTATGCATCCCAAGGGCTGACTGTAATACACTGTATTATTATTATTATTATTGTTGTATTGTTGTATTTTTATTTTTTTATTGTTTATTTTATTTATTTATTTTTTTTTTTTGCTAAAGGCATTTGAACCTATCAACATAATCGATCTCGATAACCTAAAAATAATTAATAATAAAAAAAAAAGAACCAAGTTATGCAGCTGTATTTCTTTTTCTCTAGATTTACGATGACGTTTCCGCCGTGTGTCAGTATGGCGGTTGAGATTGGAGCCAGGTTGGGCTGTTGTATTCTCAGAGCAGCAGGTGTGACATTTATCTGCTCTATTAGGCAGGATAATAATTTCACGAGCAATTACATCCCATTATATTTAAGGTGGCATTTGGGAAAAGATGAGTCTGTTTGTGACTTACAATTAATTGTCTTTGAGCCTCCACTGCATGCTCTAATTTCCTCTCAACCAGTCAAAGAAGTTTTATTCAATCAGCACTTTTGTTGCAGGTTAAAAAAAATTTACAATTTCCGAGATGAACCACACAAGGACAAAAAAAACAAAACTGTGAACATCAGAAAACACAAGGAAAAGCAATAAAAGGTCATACTAAGAATTTAAGTTTGATATATATGTTTTAAGAAATACAAATAAATACAAGCAATATATTCTTTAAGCAAATTAATAGATGCAATTTAAAATGGCAAAAGTATATAACTTTCATTTATTAGAAATGTTAATACATTTGTGTAAATTTCAAAATGTATGAAATGAGAAAAGAGAAAGAAAAAAAAAGAGAACTAAATTCATCCGTCTAAAACAAGCTCGAAAACAAGTTAGTGCATCACCACAAACCTGGAAATTACTCTTGGAAGTGTCACGGCGCCAAATAAGGATTAAACATGTGATTTCATTGTTTTTAAAGACAAAAAAAACAAAAAAAAAACAACAACTTTAAGTTATTTGATTTTGCAAGGTTTCAGAGGTTCTAATGTGTGTTCGTCATATTGAAGAAACATAATCACATTTTCAGACTTGTGAAACCTTTATTCTATTTGTGGAAATGAGTTTTATAGCTCGTCTAGACCCCTTTGGACCAGGTCCAGACCAAAAACTGATTAAAAACTGTGAACACCAGACTACTGTAATTATTTGTAAGGTGTTACATTCGATTCAATTCCAGTTTATTGTCATATGCACATAAGAAAAAAAAAAAACATGTTTCCCTTGTACAATGAAATTCTTTCTCAGATAATGCCAACAGTAAGATAGCATGTAAATCACCATCTAAAAGCAAATCGTTCAAGATAATTAAAAGAATAAAAAGTTGTGTAAAATAAGTAAAACAAATCTTTATATACAAATAATAAAATAGGAGTAGGAAGAAGCAGCATGAATAGTGTGCAATCAGTTGTGTGCCAAATATGCTATGGCAGACTGTGACTGTTAGACTGAAATAGAGAATCACTGTCATATTTTCTTTTAAAGTGCATAGCCATCATTTACAAACTCATAGCAATAGTATTATGCACCTGTATATTAACCCACGAAACCCACGGAATATGATGATAGCTATGTCTGATAACATATTGGCTTCAAACGTGGAGCGACCTGGCTGATTGAAATTCTAGCACAGTGACACCCAGTGGCCAAATATTGGCATTACCATGAAAGACCTGAAACACATACAGATTGCAGTCTTGATGAGTCCCTATGATGATGACAAAACACAACACAACGCAGTGCATCGAGGGGAAAGGGGTTAGAGTTATGGATTATAATTTGTTGTTTTGAGTTTTAAGTATAAAATATATCTATGTTATAACCTTATTCATAGGACCAGATGATCATTGAAGAGGTTTTACTGGTTACAATGACATGCCTTTTTACACTCAGTAGAATCCTTGCCCTCTTTAAGGCCTTTGGATATCAATATTTTGCTAAGTCAGTTTGTGTATATCTCTGTTATTCTGGACTCCTATATCTTCCATGTTCTTCAGCTCAGAGCATTAGTCAGCCTGTCTTTAGGCTATATATCCTGGCATTAACAAAACAGCACAACAATAACTAAACTTTTTTAAAGAAACTTTTACTTAATCAGTTTTACCTCCAGCTGTAAATCAATCAAAAGTTGTTGTTGTTGTTTTTTGTTTTCACTTTTTTCTGTATTTATCATAAATTAAGTAGGAATAAAAAAAAAGGGCACATCAGCAACAGGCAGAAGTATGTAAATGTCTCTTCAACATTATAAATTTAACAAGCTGAAAGCTAAATGTATTATTGTTTATTACCATACATGATGTGATTATGGAGTAAAAAAGAATAATGTAATATACTATGATAGTGAGGTTTATTATAATCAGTAAAATTATATATTTTTTTCATAGTTTATGTTAAAGTTCACAACTCGTTCAAAATTACCAATGTAAAGTTAATAATTCCAATTTGATATTAATTATGTGAGCACATTTGTAATTTATACTTCATCAAACATAGCCAAATGGTCTGTGGTTGAATTCAGTGTTACTTCCCGTTCACACTGTCTTCCAATGACGATAAAAACACAAAGACTTGCCCAGTTTTGAGGGTTTATTTTTGTGCAGGAAATCACAGCATTAGATTTGAGGAACAATAAAGAGAAACATGATGAATTATCAACAAAAAACAGCAATTTTGTCATACACCAAAATTTCCATGTTCTATATCAGCTACTTTCTGCATGTTAACATGAATCAAGCCTGTTTAGTGACCTATAATATACAAAATATTGAATTTGCAACACTTTTACAAGGTAGTATCACGAACTGATACACTGCCAGGGATCAAAACAAAATATATGTCACACTTACAAAAAAAGGACAAAGTAAATTTTTGAGCTCTTTGGAAAAATGATTTTGTTAAATTGTATCAGGAGTTTGTTTGATCAAAATAACATTTAAAAAATAAATAAAAAATTCAGCAAAACTTGTCGAATCACACAAACTGAGGGGGGATGGAAAGTATTATCAGGAAATGTATTTCAACAATCATCATAACTTTTACTCAGTCGAGGTTTTTCCTGCTGCTGGGGAGCTGAAATGCAACATCACTTTGTTTTCACAGATGCAATGCCTATTTTGACATTTTTACAGAACTGTACGACGGCCTTTTTAATGTCTGCAGACTTGACAGAGTATATCAGTGGGTTAACTGCAGCCGGTATGAGGCTGTACATCATTGTAATCGTTATGCGAGCAAGAATACTAAAACGAAATCCCACATGGCTGGCAATATAGACAAAACATCTGGGCACATAATAAAGGCAGGTAATAAAGAGCTGGGGAGCACAAGTGGACCAAACTTTATGGCGTCTCTCCACTTGAGACATTCTGAGAACAGCTATGATGATGGAAAAATAGGAGAAAATGATAAAAGATAAAGGAACCAAAAGAGTCACCATGGCATTCGCAGTTGCGACTTCTTTAACATACGCAACCCCGTTACCACACGCCAGCCGGGTTATTGATATGTGGTCACAGTAGCATTGCATGATGACATTCCCGTCACAGTACGGCAGAGTGGAGGCGTGAAGCACAATTCCCATCAAGCGAATTAGTGTTAGAATCCAACACAAGACACAAGAAATAGTCATCGTTTTGTTTGTGAATAAAACAAGATATTGGAAAGGAAACCAAATGGCAACAAAGCGATCCAGAGCCATCATCAGCAAGATTAAAGAGTGGATAGCCCCCAAAGAGTGGACAAAGTACATTTGCGTGAAGCAGGCGGCAAAAGAAGAAATGACATCGTTCCACAGATACCGGGCAATGATTCTGGGAAGCGTCACGGTTCCAAAGGCCAGGTCTGTCATCGCAAGGTGGCAAAAGATCATATACGTTGGTTTGTGAAGGGTTTGCGCACATGTGATCACAGCTACAATGAGCCCATTCCCAATCACTATAACAAGAAACAAGAGAAGAAGAAGAACAGCTACAGGTCCATAATACGGAGGTCGAAGTCCCGGGAATCCAGTGATGACAAAGTCTTTTATAGATGTGCCATTGTTGTAAGTCATAATGTCCACAAATATAAAAAAAAATTAAAAATAAATTAAAAATGCCTGGTAGTGATTTAAATGACAGGAGGGGTGACGACTTGCGGTAGTTGTAAGCAATGTCACAAAGTACAACAAAAGTCACTTTGCCTGCCACTCACACATATCATCGGCACTTCTCGCCCCTGACTGTTGAAGATCCTGTAACTTGGCGTGTTTTTATGATCAAGGTTATCCAGCAGATTCTGGCGTGAAGATGGGTGTGGAAGGGAAATCTCAGTGGAGCAAAGTCCCACACCAACGCAAGTTTTTGAAGCGTCACTGCTCATTATATCCAATACAGACTGAAAGGCTTCATGCCTTCGCGGCGGCAAAAAGTCAAAGTTATCTAAAATAAATGAAAATAATGTACACATAGCAAATCATTTCTAAGCAATCAACAATTTTGTGACTAAATAAGTTCAAAATTAGAGGATGATGTTGAAAAGCTAAATCATACAAATGAACATACAACTAGTATAAATGATCTGAAAAAATTTATAAAAAAAAAAAAAAAGCCTTTTCAAATTCCATCAAAAGTGAACAAAAGACCTCCCAAAGTGGTTTAATGGACTAGATATGAGAGGGAACGATTACTGAAATGTAAAGACAGAATGAACACAATAAGAGCTGTTAAACATCAACATTGTCCAATGATACTGTGCAGTCCTTTCAAAAAATTATGGAAGTGTGACATAACTTGCCTACATTGACGTTCCTTTTGTGTTGACTGTGACACAAAAGGAAAATTACAAATATATATATATTAGTAAACCAAGCGAAATGTTAACTTTTCTTTTTTTTCCCAAACAAAACAATTCATTTGAATCACTCTGTTTAAATCATTGTTTCGCATTTGTTCATAATAGAAATTCTACACGCACACAGACAAATATGGAAATATTCACTGAAATGACTGTCTATTTCCGTCTTTAACGTCTTTAACTGTGGATGGCAAGGAAATTCTCAAGAATTGGTAGAAGTGCACAAAGGAAGCTGATTGTTGAGAAACCAGACAGTGTGTGTCTCTCTTTGCTGTGTGATTGACCGGCATCCTGTCCAGGAAGAACCCTGCCTTCGTCAGTAGTCATCCTCGATTTAGTAGCACCTGGAAACAAAAAATGCACCTTGTTCTTGTTATAGTTAATTTATTTTGAACAATTTGGTGGCTTTTATAGTTTTATCTTTCAACTGCTCTTACTGTGTGACTGTTATGTTTATTGATTTCCATGTACTTGTTGTCTCTGCTATTGATTTGTTTGAAGAACATTTTAGTATTATTTGAAACTTGGTTTATGTACTGCTGCCAGGAAATACTTGTAAAAGAGATTATTAATCTCAATGTGATTCTGCCGACTAAATTAATGAATGAAATTAATATCAAAAGTGTTCTTAAGACTTCATCTTTCTCCCTGAAAAATATTTGGAGAACCAAACATTTACTTTCTTCGTCCAATGCTGAAATATTGAGGATTTGTTTATTTGTCTTTCTTATATCAAATGGTGCAGGTCGAGTCTTTACTATTCCCAGAATGACAGGTTACATTACTCCGGTTTTGGCATTGACTCCTTGGATTGATTGTCTAATTATTTTATTTGTCTGATATTGTTTTGTTTTTTTTACCAACATTATAGTAAGGAAGGACGTTTTTACTGGACTAACATGTTTCGACTGTGTCTGCAGTCTTTCTTGCTTTGCATGACTTTTGACTGTGATGTTTATCTGAGGCCCAACCTGTCCCCTTAAATCTATAAGAATATAGATGAAATATAAAGTGTATTATGAAGCAGCATTTCAATCCTATGCTCGCTTAGTAAGACAAGTTGAGGTGAGCAGTAATTGCAGTACTAAGAGGTAAGTTCTTTGGGCAGTGATAGAGTGCACTTTATTTCTTTATCGCATGTTCACTATTTGTGCAACACAATAAGCTAGATGGCCGCAGCTTTGATGATATTAGAGATGCAATGTTGAGAAAATCCGATCAGCCCGATTACACGGCGGCATGGTTTTAGGCAGTGAGCCGTCCAGCCGTCATTTGGACGGTCAATATTCAGAAAAGATGGCCGAAAAAATAGCAGACAGGATCTTCAAAGCCGTCCAAATTATGTGTATAATGGCCATCGCTACTTGTCACTTCAAGTAGCCTGACTTCATCTTTATATCGTGAATTATGAGCTCCTGTACACAACCCACAACTTCCGCTTTTGTATTACGCCCAGTAACGAGCAACGTGATTGGTCAATTGACACCTTGTGGTCTATACATTTTGAAAGGCGGCCTCTGATTGGTTCGTAATTCTCTGGCTCATCCTGGTGCCTTCAAATTCTAATGCAGAGAGGAGGATTTTCCTTACCAAGATGCTGAGGAATTATATCCACACAGGTGGTATTAATTATATGGACCAAAGATGAAATGAAATGAACAAAAGGAAATATATTACTCATCACTCTTAAGAAGCAAGATCCCCCACCCCCCTCAAAAAAAAAACCAAGCACAAGTTTCGGCCTAAAACCATACACGACAGTCACATTGGCACATGTCCGATATACGTATCTGATGTATATCCACAAATGAACGATGTCTGTATCCAAACTCAAAATATGGGAATGTGTTGGAAAACATAAAAATCGGGGTCACAAAATTGGGTCACATTCCACTGAGACATAATGTACTGTAAGCTCCTGTCTCAAATTGACCTACTGCTTTTATTGCTATCTTCTGCTTATAATCCTGGACATACTTTGAATTAACTTTTCTCCTACCATGTTAAAGCACTTTGAAGTGTGCTTTGTTTTGTGTTATGTCTTACCCTTACCATTTAACCTCATTTGTGACCAGGCACTCTGCTCCATTTATTTGGAAACGTCCATGCAGAATGTGGGCGGCTGTGGCTCGGTCGGTTGAGCCGTCGCCTCCCAACTCAAAAGGTTGCAGTTTCGATTCTCCCACGTTGGGCGTGAACGTGTGTGCGAATGTGTGAATGTGATTATCAATGTCAAGCGCTTTGGAACTGCTCAAGCATTTGAAAAGTGTGTTGGTTAAAAGGTGGACGGGGACTATTGTCACTTCATTAGAAAGAATAATATTCACTCTTTAATATGATTCCTGAGAACAACCTTGCTGTGCTTTCATGTCGTGCTCATCAACTTTACTGAGACGCTGTTTAACTTTATGTCCTCAATAACATATTTATTTATGGAGCACTCATAAAATCAACAGCTGCTGAACAAAGAGCTTTACGGTTGTCAAATACAAATACAAATAGAATAAAGCAAGGCATAACTGTTAAAAGGAAGTTCTAAAAAAACTACTTTCACACTTTGTTTAATGAGTAGAAGTGAGTCAAAAGACGAGACATTTAAACAGGCCATGTATGATAGTCCTTCCCAAGTCTTTGTGCATACAAAGCAGGCTGTATAGCCGATTTGTTGACTTATTGGCTCATAGTTTTAAAGTTACTTTGAGAGACTTATAGATCATTTACGTTGTAGTTTCATACCTGCTGTGTTCAGTGTTTCAGTGTAAATATGTCACTGGTATTCTAGTTATCTCTTGGGAAATATTGTAGGTCGTTTACCATTGACCGCAAAGAAAAAAAAACAAAACAAAAAAAACTACAGTGACCTGTCTTCATAGAGTGAACACAGTGTATAGTATTAATAATATTGTTATGACGCATTAGCTGAGTTTTCAGAACTGTGTCGGCCACTTTAAAGACTGATTCACTTATCATTTTCAGGACTAATTTAACCAAGTAATTGCTTCTTTTGAATACTGACTGAAGAGTTGATGTTAAGTCATCACTATAAAACTGCCACATGAGTGAATTTGATGATTATAAGTCAGCTCTACATTAATCAATCACTACATTTTTATTTTTTTTTCGGCATCAAATCTCATCAAATAGCTGGGAATAATACAACAGTGATCGAGCATGCACTACGTCAATTTACTGAAATCTTAAATGGGGAAATTCTAATGTTTATTGCTCAAACCACATATGATATATAACTTATTATCCGTTCAAAAATAAGACAGAATAGAGATGATATTAAAGTGGATAGAAGTATTTTCTGTTACGCTTTAGACTGCTTTAGGGAAGATCAAACATCCTTTTTAATCATAGTTCACATAGCTTCACCTGTATTTCATTTGAGTAAATACACAGTTCCAAAACGTACTGTGGAGTTAAAATATATTTTATCCAAATAATGTGTAAGTAGAGGATTTAAACATTTAAACCCAACATAAAACAATACATCACTTGCTTACACATGGGTTAGATTGTTGGCGAAGTGCTGAAGGTAAAGTAAAGTAAAAATTGAATAATGAAAGTTGAAATACACGTTTTTCATTATTACCTTCAAGTTTATATCAACATTGGAACAGAACAAGTTGTTGATTTAACAGTACATCCACATTTTCACAAACACACCGAGCTTCAGAAAAAGGTTCATTTCGGTTCATAGAAATTCATTTAACATGAGATAGCAATTATATGTTGCTTATGATTAGATGCACAGGGGGGGAAGAAAAGAGCATTAAAAGTCAGCAGAGTTTTTTTGGTATTCCTCTTTCACTTTGTTTTCAGCCTTTTTATCAACAACTGCTTAATATCTTGAGTCTTAAAACAATATATGAGCGGATTGACAGCAGGAGGGAAAAGACTGTACAGCAATATTAATACAATGCGAAGATCGAGACTGAAGGAGAATCCAACAGTGGTGGCCACGTAAACAAAACACCTGGGTAGATAAAAGAGACACGTGATGAATATCTGCGGGGTACACGTTGATAAAGTCTTTTTACGCCCTAAGGCATTGGACATCTTTGTAATCACCGCAATAATGGAGATGTAAGAAAACAGGATAAATGCTAGAGGCAGCAGGAGACAGAACATGGCAGCACAGAAAGCCATGACAACAGCTCCTCCAACGTGCTCGCCGCACGCCTGGCTTGATATGGAAATGTGATCACAGTAACACTGTGCAATGACATTGGCTTTACAGAAGGGTAAAGCCAGGAGTTGCGCAACAATAGCGATCATCAGCGGCAGCGGTATGAACCAGGCGAGCCCACACAGCACAGAGATGCTGTTGTTTGTCATCAGAGCGGGATAACGCAGTGGAATGCATATTGCGATGAACCGATCGAGAGACATCACCAGCAACATGAAAGACGTTACCGACCCTAAGTAATGAACAAAAAACATCTGCAGGAAGCAGCCGTAAAAGGTTACAATGCCATCACCGAACCAATATTTTGCAATGATCTTTGGGAGAGTCACGGTTCCGAACGTTAAGTCATTCAGTGCCAGGTGACAAAACACCAGATATGTTGGTTTTTGCAGCGGCTTCTCAAGCGTAACGAATACTAAAATGAAAATGTTCCCAGCAGCAATAGCAAGGTAAACGAGAAAAAACAGAGCAGACACAGGCCCGTAATATTGAGAGGAGAGTCCAGGAAATCCAAGAATAATGAAGCTTCCTATGTTTGTAAAATTAGAAATCATAATTATCCTTTAGAGTAAAACTACATTCAAATGAGACATGGGGGAAAAAAAGATGTCTAAAAAGCACAGATTAAATGCAACTAAACCTATTTGACTTAACGGAAATAACACAAATCATTTAAAATAGGTATGAAGCAAAATAGATATTCATAAATACTTGTCTGATGCTCTGTCTCAATATAGGCTGTATCTCTTTATAGACTTCAGCCTGGTGATCAAGACACATCACAATGAGTAGTGGGCAGGATGTTTTAGCTTTTATCATCTTTGACCAGACATATCCTTTGAGGATCGGAAGGACTTTTGTTTGATTGATGAATTATGCATTCACGTTTTTGTTTTTTTTATTTGTTTGTCTCCTGGAAGATTCTGGGGGGGGGGGGGGGGGGCTTTGTTACACAGCATGGGGTTACCCGTCTCTTTAGTGATCAGTCATTACAAACCATTACAAAGCTGCACATCTAGATTTCATATAAATAACTTTTTTTTTTTTTTCCTGATGAGAGCATTTATTTCAGTATGACAATAACACCACTGAATGAATTGTGGCAGTGTGAGCGCTTCCTGGTCCTGGAGCTCCTCTCTCTGGCATGTTTATCTGAATCCTTGCTGGAGTGGCTCATTCTTAGGATTTCTAAATCACATGTGACGCATCAAAGAAACACTAAAAAGACACTGACTCTCCAAAAGCAGGATAGAGACTATTGATTTAATGGATATGATATGACTCAAACGCTGTGGCCTTGAAAGAAGACAGCGCTAAACTCATCTAAATAACCTTTTTTCCAGAGCTCTTCATCAGCACCATCATTATCGCAAGAGTGTATTCGTCATCATCGGCATTCACAAACTTGCAGGCTCTTGGCCTTGTGGCAAGTCGTTTTCTAGCAATATATCACCCATGAGTTTTTCATACCACCTCTAAACAGCTGTTGTTTGTGGTCCGATTGTTGTAATATACAGTTTGTTTGCCTCGGGTGATGCCTTGGTTGTTGATAAATCAAAGTATTGGCCAAGGGACAAGTATTCTTCAGGTTTCAGCACTACTGTGGACTTTAAATACAAAACGTTGCGTCCTTGAGGAAGATAATCTATCAGACACGATTCACAGGGTAGCACATAGCATCATTTCTTTTAGTATTTGGAAGGCATGACATATGTGATATATGCTTGGCTTCTATTGAGTTTGTGGATTGCAGAAAGCGGAAGGAGACTCTGGCCTCTTTAGTCGTTGGACCTGTCGCTAGAGAAAGTACAGGCTTTGAACCCAACGAGCCTGGGGATGAGCTCCATCAGTAACACACTCCTGAAGCGTAGGGTCCCACTTTTCACTTCTTTGATGATGACACATTCACTTATTTGTGGGCTGCTGACCTTCTGTTGTCGGTGGTATAAACTTAACTGTGTGTCCAAAGCTTTGGTGGCACTGGCCTGAAGGAGTAGTGCAGTGCAGGGGCGTAAATGTTGAGTTTAGGTTGTCTTAACCTGTTTTTCTATACAATTGCAGTGTTTTCACACTTGGTTAAACTTGGATGGATGGTTGTGCCCTGACGGGCCGTGGAATACCACTTTAAGGCTCTACTGAGCCCAATTCAACACTTTCTCCATCACTTCTAGCTTTCATATTCACATTCACATCACCCATTGCACACTTGTAGCCCATGCAAGAAAGCAAACAAACATTAAAACCAATACAATTCCTGGTTTTTGAAAATAATTGATACCGCAGTAGCTTACACGCTGGTCACACTTACAAACCTAATGAGATTTTTAAAAAAAAAGAAAGAAAAAGGAATAATATGTTTGTCCAATCAATATATGTAATTTGTTTGTTTATTGCTTGTTTCTTATGTTTTCACTCTGAATCACAAAAAATCTATTGACGTTTTCAAAGTCCATGAATGACAGACACTCATTGTTCAGTTTCTGTTATAAAAAAAAAGTTAAGTGCGCCTAATTATTATTGCTACTTTAGTATTCTTCAAAATGAATGATTCTAATGACTTTTGCCTCATTCATTCTCTTTTTCTTTAATTATTTTAGAGGTTTTCATTAAAACTAAATTCATGGGGATGTAGAGAATTTTGGTTTGCTTTCGAAGGAACAGTCTTCTCAAAATTACCAAATGGTAGATCCACTGATTTAATCATGCTCATGGGTGTATTAGCCTCACAGGAATAAACAGCAGATCCGGAACTAAACCCAGAGGTGTACCAAAATGAATACTGAGAAAGCAGTGCTAATATCCCAAGGGCCTAATGAAGGTCTCTCATCACAATACATTTGCACAGCACAATTCTCAAGGGTACACAAAATTGAAGGACAAACAAACATATCACATCCACACTCATAACTAAGAGCATTTTAGAGTGACCAGTTTGCCTAAAATGTGTGCTATTCAACTGTGAAAGAGAATTCACAAACACATGGGAAAAAAAAAAAAAGGAAATTCCACTTAAGAAACGCCTCTAAGACCAATGTGGGTTTATATCGGGTACATTTTGGCAAGAAGTGAAAATGCTCACGACATCACTGCGTAGCCAGTGAGGCTCTTTTTCTTCTACATGCTGTCTCAGAACAATGTTCATTCCTGCATTGACTTTTTTGTTTTATCTTCACCAACTGAATTCACCGTAATGTAATCTAATATGTAGAAAGCACTTTTGAAAATTGACAATGCCAAACATTGTTAAACTAAAAGACTGTGAAAACGATGTATAGGAAAAATTGCTTTGACGATAACAACATTGCATAAGACTGTCTTGAGAAGAGAATTCACAAAGGTACGAAGAAAAACAGAAGACGAGACCTCACAATGATACAACACACTGGAGACTGCTGTTGACATGAGACGCTAATTACCTTCCTCCTGGATCTCATTTGTCTCGTTGCTTGTGTCATCCTTCTTAACAAACACATGTTCGTCTGCCTCTTTGACTTAACTTTTTTATGGATAATCATTCCACTAAACTTAACACAAGTTGGTATAATATACAAACATCTTGTCCAGATCCACAGTGTAATGTAGTGTTGCATTTGTTAACACTAAATAACAAAATGTTCAGAGTGGTCAGATATGTGAGATGTGGTCGAAAAATATTAAATGCAATTTAAAGGGGCTTGACCTCTCGAATTACAGAACTTTAAAGATCCAGACACAAAACGTCTTCAAGCTTTCTTCACCAACACACTGATGTCCAATGTGAATATTTTTTTTTTAATTCCTTCTTTCTCAACTCAAAAGATGGCACAGACCCGCCAGCTTCAGTAATCAGTGCATAACATGCAACTTTAAAGTGGTCCATGAGCGCATATCACATGATTCACATGCTCATTTGTGGGGGCACCACCGGTGCTGAGCTATACATGGAGATTCTGAGTCACCATCTTTTTTTATTTAAAAACATTGGTCAGTTCAGCAATGTTTTTTTTGTAAACTAATTTCTTAAAGATAATAAAATAGAAAAGCTTTGAAACAGAAGGTGAAGGATGTTAAACTGGCCTGCCTGCAGTCCACAGCTGTCAGACAGGTTAATTGTTTATTTTTTTCACCATGAAAGAAAGAAAGAAAGAAAGAAAGAAAGAAAGAAAGAAAGAAAGAAAGAAAGAAAGAAAGAAAGAAAGAAAGAAGAGAAATACTTAATCGAAACATGACCATGACACAATAACTATGTTTAACAAACAGACAGACAAAAAAAATAACCAGTAACCACATACATACATACATACATACATACATACATACATACATACATACATACATACATACATACATACATACATACATACATACATACAAATAGATATATATCAAATGAAAAAGGAAGTTTGGCTTTTAAAATCTTCTCAAAAACACTTCAAGTATTCCAAACGTCTTGTATACGTTTCAAACTGAAAGTTATGGGGTGAACCAGCCAATCACATTTGAAACTGGGAAAAGGCACAGCTCCCTTGTAATCTTTTACCAAGTAAGTATTGGATTCCATAGGAAATGTCCTTCAAAATAACAACAAGTGGTCCACTAAGGTTCTCTGATAAAGTAAGTGATGCAACACAATGGTGAAATTAAGACGTGGCATTCAATGTTTAATAACAAATAACATTTTCCAGCTTTCAACATTTTCCAACAATTAAATTTGTTCTTATAAGAGAAATTATGTGATGATGCTTTTTTCAGATATTTTCAAATTACATCGAATAGCCTTTCATCAGCATTTTTCAGTTATCTCGATGGAATGAAAGTATCACCCACACTCTGTATTGTGATTGGACGATGAGTATGTGACGTGAGACTTCTCAACCAGTGAGTTAGGAGTTCTCTGGTGAGCCCAGACCTATTTGGTTCAATTCAGAGTTCTTTAGAATCTGACAACAGCTGTTCACATGCGACTATGATCCATAGTCATATTTTGATTTCAGTTGAGTTTTTCTCTTTGTTGCCTTTTTAATCGTGTCATTTAATTCAATATGTCTTTACCCAACTCTTCAAACGTCGTGACACGTTTTTTCTTTCGTGATCTTGACAGATTCCAAAGGCCTGTGGTAACTGGTGTGACCCTCATGATTATCTATATTGTACTTACTATAGCCAATGCAGTCAATTTTTTCATTATTATCTGTGATCAGAAATTACACAAACCCATGTTTATTTTGATTGGCAACCTTGCTGTTGTTGATATTGTGCTCACTTCAAGTGTAAATCCAACAATAATCGGCGTTCTATTTGGCAGTGTTAAAAGTATATCCTATGCGCCCTGCATAATTCAAATGTTTGTTTACCACTGGGCAGCAGTGATGGAGATGTTTGCATTAGCGTTCATGGCATTTGATCGTTTGGTTGCTGTCAGTTATCCTTTTCAGTACCACAATTATTTGACAAACGCACGCACTCTTGTCACGGCATCGATCCTCTGGCTCTGTGCGGCTTGTTTGATGGCTGTCATGCCTGCAACTATGATCCCTGTCTCTCACTGCTACTTGAAGCTGACGTACATATACTGTGATTATGCTGCTGTTGTGAGAAGCACTTGTGCAGACTTCAATTTCTATTTCAATATCATCACTGTTATTTCATTTCTTCTTTTATTTTTTACTTTTGTCTTTATTTGCCTGTCATACATCGTGATCCTTTTTCAGGTGAAATTATCCTCAAGTTCAGAAAAAAGGAAAATCGGTAGCACTTGTTTTAGTCACTTGATTGTGGTTTCGTGTTTTTACAGTCCTATATTTGTCCGCATTGTTTTGACCAGAGTAGGTTTGGTCTTGACAATAGAGCAGTGGCATTATGTGATGTTTTCCGTCAATGTAGGTCCATCTCTTGTAAATCCTTTTGTGTACTGTCTCAGTACTAAAGATATTAGATATAAGCTCGTGAAAATGTTTAAACATGTTGGCAGGTCTCCCTAGATTCAGGTGATCTGTCACTGTATTTACTTGACTTTAACATGCACTGAAAAGCTCGAAATCAATTGTTGTTTTCATTATTGATGGTTCTGATAATTACTTTCCAGAAATAAAATAAAACTAAATAAAAAAAAAACCTTGGGTTTTTTCAGAAGGAGTTTTGTTTGATAATGAGGCACTAGATCACATTTCTGCTTTAAAACGTGCCTTTTCTTCCATGGCATGATGCACAATTACTATGTTTTTGTGAATATTGATCCTTTCATTTTTAATGTGTTACCATACATACAGTTCATTTTCTATATATGTTTTGAATATGTTTTAATGACAACCATTTTTCTCCTGTAAACATCTTGTGAATAATCTCTGTTCAATCCTTTGCTATTTTCAGTTTATGACACTGCCATCCCATCATATATGTATTTATTCTTTGGCTAAACATTACTTTAGTACTACAGACTTAATCCAGAATACACAGTCTTAGTGTTTTAGCTCAGCGAAAATAACACCAATTGTTTTTATTCAATCATGTTTTCTTAACAGAGAACAGCATGTTTAAGACTTTATTTCTACTCTATGATGCAAAAATGATGCATGAATGAGAGACAATTGCTTAATTCCCACAGCTAATTTAATGTTATTGTAGCAGGATCGTGAAAAATGTTTTAAAAATCAGAATCAGAAATTTTAGAATGTGACTTGTTGACATTAAATGTGTGCACAGGTTATGAGAAGACCTGTCTCCTCAAAACCTCCTCGTCAGTGCTCATATCTCCTCATATATCTGTGCTGTCATCTGCTGGTGACAAAACACAATTGCATCTGATACTTTATCTGGTTTGGGCCTCATATTTTCATACTAAAAACTAATGCCATACTACATCATATGAAATGTATATGCAAATCTTGCAGTTTTAAGATAAATAAAAAAGATTATAACAAGTTGTACTCCGATGGGGGTTGTAAATTTACTGGATGTAGACCATGGTTGCATTGCAGTGTGAATCAAAATATAAAGTCTATCCCCAGTATGATTACCAAACACCAGAGATGTACCACAATCAGATCAGAATAAAACTTGCACTTATTTGCTCATTGGATAATTTTTAACTAAGCATAAAAATGTATATCCGGGTATTTTTCATTGCATCTTTTTTTAAATGAAAAAAAACATTGATCTTAAAAAGAAAATAATGTTCCTAACACCACTAAGCTGTGAAGTGTGAAAGCAATGTTGAACAGCAGCTGAACTAATTTTGATTCAGTGAAAGCTTATTATGGATGTTGCAAGTCCTTCTGCCTATTGTGATACACGAGATTCTCTTGCTCTTCCTTACCTACTAAAAGACAAACAAGGTACAATTGTTCCCACATTTTTCTGGAGGACTCCTGATATCCATTCAAAATTGACAACAGAAACAAAGGAGTCCCCGTGAGTATTCCCACTGAGCAAAAACGGGTCCAAAACACCTCTCAACGATGCCATTTCTATAAATCCAGAAGACGTCCTCAGAGGGGCCAGAATGAAAGTTTTTTCGACGTCTTTCTTGGATGTTGTCCGGATGTCTTTTCTGGACGTCTTATGGACATCAATGAAAATATGTTTCTAAAGAAGGAGGTCAGGTCATCAGTCTATCACAGGACACACACAGACTCACACATAGGGGCAATTTAGCATTACCAATCACAATCACATGCATGTTTTTGGAATGTGGGCGGAAACCAGAGTACCAAGAGGAAAACCATGTTTGGCTCCAGTTGTTTCCTTCCATTATCAGAATTTAAAAGGATTATCTGATGAACACAAAGGAGCTACTTAGCTTTTCAAAGTAGTTCAACTGGAGAGTGAACATCAGTCCACGATCTGTGAGACATTTCACTATGAAACTCAAGGATCAATCGCCACATGGTGAGTGTCAGCCAGAAACTGACAACCCTGCAAACTGGGGGTGGACGAGACACTTGGAAAGTTAAGTGGACGACACTCCCACCAACAGCAGCGTGCTGCCAGCAGTTGACCAAGTGCGGCTGCAAGAGAGAATGCAAAGGCAGATGTAAATGCTACCACCATGGACTTACATGCACTGTTCTCTGTAGTTGCATTTTGTGAGAAACAATAGTAATTGTTTCCGTGTTCACAATGCAAGAATTTTTACTCCGCCACAGTTTCTGTTCGAAGATACTCAAAGCATGTGTTGTCCTTAAATTGCATAGTTATGTGGACTTGCCATGAGTGAGCAGCGGCACTGATGTATATTTGCCATGCATAGTTTTGATTGTGACACAAACATTATCTCATATCTCCTCCTGTCTTTGTCCATTTGTATTGTTTATGTTATTAAAAATGAGTACGTTTCCAGTGTATTTGTCTTTCGGTTTGGTGTATTTCTTTTTGGTAGCCATCTTAAAAAAATGGCCACCATCTTGAATTCTCAAGTTCAAGCTGCAAGGTCATCATGGTGTAAATCAGACATTTTATGACCAGTATTTGTGTAATTGTAAATGTAATTGTGAGTCTAACAGAGCAAACACAAGTCTTTCTATGAGTAAAGTCCACTCTGGGGGCTCATTTTGGTGGCCATCTTGAAAATGGCGACCATCTTGGATTTTTGCGTGGCAAATCGGAGAGAATTTAAGACAATGCCCCAAAGAACAACTGTGCCAAGTTTGATGCTTGTATCACCAAATGCACGATTTTTCTATTATCTGCCCCGCTATTAAAGATTTCTCTCAGGTCAATATGTGGTCAATCAGTTTATTCCACATTTCTTAAATTTTTTCTGATTCAAGTCAAACTGAGGAAGTCAGCTTCTCCATACTATAGTTGGTTTGCATGACCTCTATCCAATCCTCCGTTTCAAGGGCAATCCTTTTTTAGCCACATCTTGGTGATGGCTTTCTTTCCTGCCACCAGCATTATTCTACATAAATATTTGTCACCTCGACTTGTTATTCCCTGGCTCACATTTCCAAGGTACATACTGTATTCTCAAATGAATAAGGAAGTTTGGCTTTCAAAATCTTCTCAAAAACACTTCAAGTATTCCAAACGTCTTGTATACGTTTCAAACTGAAAGTTATGGAGTGAAGTAGCCAATCACATTTGAAGCTGGGAAAAGGCACAGCTCCCTTGTAATCTTTTACCAAGTAAGTATTGGATTATATAGGAAATGTCCTTCAAAAAAACAACAAGTGTTCCACTAAGGTTCTCTGATAAAGTGCAACACAATGGTGAAATTAAGACGTGGCATTCAATGTTTAATAACAAATAACATTTTCCAGCTTTCAACATTTTCCAACAATTAAATTTGTTCTTATAAGAGAAATTATGTGATGATGCTTTTTTCAGATATTTTCAAATTACATCGAATAGCCTTTCATCAGCATTTTTCAGTTATCTCGATGGAATGAAAGTATCACCCACACTCTGTATTGTGATTGGACGATGAGTATGTGACGTGAGACTTCTCAACCAGTGAGTTAGGAGTTCTCTGGTGAGCCCAGACCTATTTGGTTCAATTCAGAGTTCTTTAGAATCTGACAACAGCTGTTCACATGCGACTATGATCCATAGTCATATTTTGATTTTAGTGGAGTTTTTCTCTTTGTTGCCTTTTTAATCGTGTCATTTAATTCAATATGTCTTTACACAATTCTTCAAACGTCGTGACACGTTTTTTCTTTCGTGATCTTGACAGATTCCAAAGGCCTGTGGTAACTGGTGTGACCATCATGATTGTCTATATTGTACTTAGTATAGCCAATGCAGTAAATGTTTGTATTATTATTTCTGACCAGAAATTACACAAACCCATGTTTATTTTGATTGGCAACCTTGCTGTTGTTGATATTGTGCTCACTTCAAGTGTAAATCCAACAATAATTGGCGTTCTACTTGGCAGTGTTAAAAGTATATCCTATGCGCCCTGCATAATTCAAATGTTTGTTTACCACTGGGCAGCAGTGATGGAGATGTTTGCATTAGCGTTCATGGCATTTGATCGTTTGGTTGCGGTCAGTTATCCTTTTCAGTACCAAAATTATTTGACAAACGCACGCACTCTTGTCACGGCATCGATCCTCTGGCTCTGTGCGGCTTGTTTGATGGCTGTCATGCCTGCAACTATGATCCCTGTCTCTCACTGCTACTTGAAGCTGACGTACATATACTGTGATTATGCTGCTGTTGTGAGAAGCACTTGTGCAGACATCAATTACTATTTCAATATCATCACTGTTATTTCATTTCTTCTTATATTTTTTACTTTTGTCTTTATTTGCCTGTCATACATCGTGATCCTTTTTCAGGTGAAATTATCCTCAAGTTCAGAAAAAAGGAAAATCGGTAGCACTTGTTTTAGTCACTTGATTGTGGTTTCATGTTATTACAGTCTTATTTTTGTCCGCATTATTCTGACCAGAGTGGGTTTGGTCTTGACAATAGAGCAGTGGCATTATGTGATGTTTTCCATCAATGTAGGTCCACCTCTTGTAAATCCTTTTGTGTATTGTCTCAGTACTAAAGATATTAGATATAAGTTTGTGAAAATGTTTAAACATGTCGGCTGGTCTCACTAGATTCTGGTGATCTGTCATTGTATTTACTTGACTTTAACAGGCACTGAAAAGCTCGAAATCAAATATTGTTTTCGTTATTGATGGTTCTGATAATTACTTTCTGTAAATAAAATAAAACTAAATTAAAAAAAACTTGTGTTTTTTCAGAAGGAGTTTTGTTTGATAATGAGGCACTAGATCACATTTCTGCTTTAAAACTTGCCTTTTCTTCCATGTCATGATCCACAATCACTATATTTTTTGTGAATATTGATCTTTTCATTTTCAATGAGTTTACATACATACAGTTCATTTTCTTCAACATGTTTTGAATATGTTTCATGACAAACATTGTTTATATGAAAATAATGTGCTTTTCCACATTCACACACAATATTCAACATGCATTCATATTTACACTTTAAATCAAATGTGGGCACTTACAAAGGTTATCAGTAGATGATCTGTGACAAATCTGTTCGGTTCCTCTTCCAAATAATGTTTTTCTCCTGTAAACATCTTGTGAATAATCTCTGTTCAATCCTTTGCTGTTTTCAGTTTATGACACTGCCATCCCATTATATATGTATTTATTCTTTTGCAAAACATTACTTTAGTACTATAGACTTAATCCAGAATACACAGTCTTAGTGTTTCAGCTCAGCGAAAATAACACCAATTGTTTTATTCAATCATGTTTTCTTAACAGAGAATAGCATGTTTAAGACTTTATTTCTACTCTATGATGCAAAAATGATGCATGAATGAGAGACAATTGCTTAATTCCCACAGCTAATTTAATGTTATTGTAGCAGGATCGTGAAAAAAGTTTTAAAACTCAGAATCAGAAATTTTAGAATGTGACTTGTTGACATTAAATGTGTGCACAGGTTATGAGAAGACCTGTCTCCTCAAAACCTCCTCGTCAGTGCTCATATCTCCTCATATATCTGTGCTGTCATCTGCTGGTGACAAAACACAATTGCATCTGATACTTTATCTGGTTTGGTCCTCATATTTTCATACTAAAAACTAATGCCATACTGCATCATATGAAATGTATATGCAAATCTTGCAGTTTTAAGATAAATAAAAAAGATTATAACAGGTTGTACTCCGATGGGGGTTGTAACTTTACTGGATGTAGACCATGGTTGCATTGCAGTGTGAATGAAAATATAAAGTCTATCCCCAGTATGATTACCAAACACCAGAGATGTACCACAATCAGATCAGAATAAAACTTGCACTTATTTGCTCATTGAATAATTTTTAACTAAGCATAAAAATGTATATCCGGGTATTTTTCATTGCATCTTTTTTTAAATGAAAAAAAACATCTATGTTAGAACGACAATTATGGTCCTAACACCACTATGCTGTGAAGTGTGAAAGCAATGTTGAACAGCAGCTGAACTGATTTTGATTCAGTGGAAGCTTATTAAGGATTTTGCAAGTCCTTCTGCCTATTGTGATACACAGGAAAACAAATCTTCCTCCTCTCCGAGATTCTCTTGCTCTTCCTTACCTACTAAAAGACAAACAAGGTACAATTGTTCCCACATTTTTCTGGAGGACTCCTGATATCCATTCAAAATTGACAACAGAAACAAAGGAGTCCCCGTGAGTATTCCCACTGAGCAAAAACGGGTCCAAAACACCTCTCAACGATGCCATTTCTATACATCCAGAAGACGTCCTCAGAGGGGCCAGAATGAAAGTTTTTTCGACGTCTTTCTTGGATGTTGTCCGGATGTCTTTTCTGGACGTCTTATGGACATCAATGAAAATACGTTTCTAAAGAAGGAGGTCAGGTCATCAGTCTATTACAGGACACACACAGACTCACACATAGGGGCAATTTAGCATTACCAATCACAATCACACGCATGTTTTTGGAATGTGGGCGGAAACCAGAGTACCAAGAGGAAAACCATGTTTGGCTCCAGTTGTTTCCTTCCATTATCAGAATTTAAAAGGACTATCTGATGGACACAAAGGAGCTACTTAGCTTTTCAAAGTAGTTCAGCTGGAGAGTGAACATCAGTCCACGATCTGTGAGACATTTCACTATGAAACTCAAGGACAATCGCCACATGGTGAGTGTCAGCCAGAAACTGACAACCCTGCAAACTGGGGGTGGACGAGACACTTGGAAAGTTAAGTGGACGACACTCCCACCAACAGCAGCGTGCTGCCAGCAGTTGACCAAGTGCGGCTGCAAGAGAGAATGCAAAGGCAGATGTAAATGCTACCACCATGGACTTACATGCACTGTTCTCTGTAGTTGCATTTGTGAGAAGCAATAGTAATTGTTTCCGTGTTCACAATGCAAGAATTTTTACTCCGCCACAGTTTCTGTTCGAAGATACTCAAAGCATGTGTTGTCCTTAAATTGCATAGTTATGTGGACTTGCCATGAGTGAGCAGCGACACTGATGTATATTTGCCATGCATAGTTTTGATTGTGACACAAACATTATCTCATATCTCCTCCTGTCTTTGTCCATTTGTATTGTTTATGTTATGAAAAATCAGTTTGTTTCCAGTATATTTGTCTTTTAGTTTCTTGTATTTCTTTTTGGGAGCCATCTTAAAAAAATGGCCACCATTTTGAATTCTCGAGTTCAAGCTGCAAGGTCATCATGGTGTAAATCAGACATTTTATGACCAGTATTTGTGTAAATGTAAATGTAATTGTGAGTCTAACAGAGCAAACACAAGTCTTTCGATGAGTAAAGTCCACTCTGGGGGCTCATTTTGGTGGCCATCTTGAAAATGGCGACCATCTTGGATTTTTGCGTGGCAAATCGGAGAGAATTTAAGACAATGCCCCAAAGAACAACTGTGCCAAGTTTGATGCTTGTATCACCAAATGCACGATTTTTCTATTATCTGCCCCGCTATTAAAGATTTCTCTCAGGTCAATATGTGGTCAATCAGTTTATTCCACATTTCTTAAATTTTTTCTCATTCAAGTCGAACTGAGGAAGTCAGCTTCTCCATACTATAGTTGGTTTGCATGACCTCTATCCAATCCTCCGTTTCAAGTGCAATCCTTTTTTAGCCACATCTTGGTGATGGCTTTCTTTCCTGCCACCAGCATTATTCTACATAAATATTTGTCACCTCGACTTGTTATTCCCTGGCTCACATTTCCAAGGTACATACTGTATTCTCAAATGAATAAGGAAGTTTGCCTTTCAAAATCTTCTCAAAAACACTTCAAGTATTCCAAACGTCTTGTATACGTTTCAAACTGAAAGTTATGGAGTGAAGTAGCCAATCACATTTGAAGCTGGGAAAAGGCACAGCTCCCTTGTAATCTTTTACCAAGTAAGTATTGGATTATATAGGAAATGTCCTTCAAAATAACAACAAGTGTTCCACTAAGGTTCTCTGATAAAGTAAGTGATGCAACACAATGGTGAAATTAAGACGTGGCATTCAATGTTTAATAACAAATAACATTTTCCAGCTTTCAACATTTTCCAACAATTAAATTTGTTCTTATAAGAGAAATTATGTGATGATGCTTTTTTCAGATATTTTCAAATTACATCGAATAGCCTTTCATCAGCATTTTTCAGTTATCTCGATGGAATGAAAGTATCACCCACCCTCTGTATTGTGATTGGACGATGAGTATGTGACGTGAGACTTCTCAACCAGTGAGTTAGGAGTTCTCTGGTGAGCCCAGACCTATTTGGTTCAATTCAGAGTTCTTTAGAATCTGACAACAGCTGTTCACATGCGACTATGATCCATAGTCATATTTTGATTTCAGTTGAGTTTTTCTCTTTGTTGCCTTTTTAATCGTGTCATTTAATTCAATATGTCTTTACACAATTCTTCAAACGTCGTGACACATTTTTTCTTTCGTGATCTTGACAGATTCCAAAGGCCTGTGGTAACTGGTGTGACCCTCATGATTATCTATATTGTACTTACTATAGCCAATGCAGTAAATGTTTGTATTATTATTTCCGACCAGAAATTACACAAACCCATGTTTATTTTGATTGGCAACCTTGCTGTTGTTGATATTGTGCTCACTTCAAGTGTAAATCCAACAATAATCTGCGTTCTATTTGGCAGTGTTAAAAGTATACCCTATGCGCCCTGCATAATTCAAATGTTTGTTTACCACTGGGCAGCAGTGATGGAGATGTTTGCATTAGTGTTCATGGCATTTGATCGTTTGGTTGCTGTCAGTTATCCTTTTCAGTACCAAAATTATTTAACAAACGCACGCACTCTTGTCACGGCATCGATCCTCTGGCTCTGTGCGGCTTGTTTGATGGCTGTCATGCCTGCAACTATGATCCCTGTCTCTCACTGCTCCTTGACGCTGACGTACATATACTGTGATTATGCTGCTATTGTGAGAAGCACTTGTGCAGACTTCAATTACTATTTCAATATCATCACTGTTATTTCATTTCTTCTTTTATTTTTTACTTTTGTCTTTATTTGCCTGTCATACATCGTGATCCTTTTTCAGGTGAAATTATCCTCAAGTTCAGAAAAAAGGAAAATCGGTAGCACTTGTTTTAGTCACTTGATTGTGGTTTCATGTTATTACAGTCTTATGTTTGTCCGCATTGTTTTGACCAGAGTAGGTTTGGTCTTGACAATAGAGCAGTGGCATTATGTGATGTTTTCCATCAATATAGGTCCATCTCTTGTAAATCCTTTTGTGTACTGTCTCAGTACTAAAGATATTAGATATAAGTTTGTGAAAATGTTTAAACATGTCGGCAGGTCTCCCTAGATTCTGGTGATCTGTCATTGTATTTACTTGACTTTAACATGCACTGAAAAGCTCGAAATCAATTATTGTTTTCGTTATTGATGGTTCTGATAATTACTTTCTGTAAATACAATAAAACTAAATAAAAAAAAAACTTGGGTTTTTTCAGAAGGAGTTTTGTGAGGCACTAGATCACATTTCTGCTTTAAAACTTGCCTTTTCTTCCATGTCATGAACCACAATCACTATATTTTTGTGAATATTGATCTTTTCATTTTTCAATGAGTTTACATACATACAGTTCATTTTCTATATATGTTTTGAATATGTTTCATGACAAACATTGTTTATATGAAAATAATGTGCTTTTCCACATTCACACACAATATTTAACATGCATTCATATTTACACTTTAAATCAAATGTGGGCACTTACAAAGGTTATCAGTAGATAATCTGTGACAAATCTGTTCGGTTCCTCTTCCAAATAATGTTTTTCTCTTGTAAACATCTTGTGAATAATCTCTGTTCAATCCTTTGCTATTTTCAGTTTATGACACTGCCATCCCATTATATATGTATTTATTCTGTGGCGAAACATTACTTTAGTTCTATAGACTTAATCCAGAATTTTTATTCAATCGTCTTTTCTTGACAGAGAATAGCATGTTTAAGATTATATTTCTACTCTATGATGCAAAAATGATGCATGAATGAGAGACAATTACTTAATTCCCACAGCTAATTTAATGTTATTGTAACAGGACCATGAAAAAAGTTTAAAAACTTTAGAACTTTAGAAAGTGACTGTTTGGGTTAGGGTTAGAAGACTTGTCTCCTCAAAACCTCCTCGTGAGTGCTCATATCGCCTCATATATCATCTGCTGGTGACCAAACACAATTGCATCTGCATTTTTTTAAATGAAATA
Organism: Lipophrys pholis; assembly: GCF_963383615.2. Lineage (NCBI taxonomy): Eukaryota > Metazoa > Chordata > Actinopteri > Blenniiformes > Blenniidae > Lipophrys > Lipophrys pholis. The sequence goes on along the minus strand of NC_137627.1, from coordinate 12,987,582 downwards.
AAACATCTATGTTAGAACGAAAATTATGTTCCAAACACCATTAAGCTGTGAAGTGTGTAAGCAATGTTGAGCGGCAGCTGAACAAATTTTGATTCAGTGGAAGCTTATTAAGGATTTTGCAAGTCCTTCTGCCTATTGTGATACACAGGAAAACAAATCTTCCTCCTCTCCGGGATTCTCTTGCTCTTCCTTACCAACTAAAAGACAAACAAGGTACAATTGTTCCAACATTTTTCTGGATGACTTCTGATAACCATTTAAAATTATCAACAGAAACAAAGAAGTCCCTGTGAGTATTCCCACTGAGCAAAAACGGGCCCAAAACACCTCTCAAATATGCCATTTCTATAAATCCAGAAGACGTCATCAGAGGGCCCAGAATGAAAGTTTTTTCGACGTCTTTCTTGGATGTTGTCCGGATGTCTTTTCTGGACATCATATGGACATCAATGAAAAGACGTTTCTAAAGAAGGAGGTCAGGTCATCAGTCTATCACAGGACACACACAGACTCACACGTAGGGGCAATTTAGCATTACCAATCACAATCACACGCATGTTTTTGGAATGTGACTAGGCTCATCAGGACTATCTGATGAACACAAAAAAGCTACTTAGCTTTTCAAAGTAGTTCAAGTGGAGAGTGAACATCAGTCCAAGATCTGTGAGACATTACACTTTGAAACTCAAGGACAATCACCACATGGTGAGTGTCAAAGGGAACTCATGTTCATCTTCAATCACCGCCACCAGAGCCACTGCTCCCTCCTGGGTTGCCTCCACTTCCTCCAGGAAGTGGAAGGGAACACAAAAGAAAAACTAAAATGAACTCAATCTACTTAATCTGAATAGATGGAAATGTGTGAAATGATTACATTACATTAAATCAACAAACAATTTTTGGCAGTTTAGGAGCCTGAAATTCTTTTTTTTTTTTTTAACACGAGTCCCAGAGTGGGAAAATTTTAAAACGTCGGCTTGGCTGTGAGATGTGGACGGGCAAGATGCACCTCTTTGGAAAACGATGATGTCATTGGCCCGACTCTCCTGCGCATACAATTGTGTCCACGCTCCACTTCTGGGCTTGTGGCAGCACATGTTCCACGCATGCGCATTGGTCCACGAATCCCCATCGGTCGGAACGCTGTGTTGGTTTGGCGCATGCACAGGTCGCGTGGTCACAAAATTTGGGCTGCGCATGGTCGACCGCAGAGGGGTCGGAGCGGGCCCTCGCGCACAGGGGCGGATGGTGATTTGGACGTCACACGTACTCCGCGCACACGCGGACGTGGAAAGCATGGAAGGGCCACAACAATCACGAGCCACACGTTCCAGGTCGACCATCAGAAGCTACTGATACTAGCAGAAGGAGGAGTAGGAGCATAGACCTATGGCCCCGTTTACACGACAACATTTCAAGTGATAACACCTAATCCGTTATAAAAAAAAGGAGTGTGTTACACTGCAGCAGCTGACACACAGACAACAATGTAGTTAGTATGCCGGGCCATGGGAGGGCACTGTTGCTTGTTTTCTGTGTGTGCAGAGAACAATAAGCTACAAAGGTGAAGAAAATCGAGAGAACCCGACATTCGTATGGACTGATGAGGAATTGGATGCTGTCAGGGGTGAGTCTCAGTTATTAAACTACTGGTATGCACTATAAAACTAGAATACAGACTTCGAGTCATACCACTACGGGTCCGCCATTTTGTGGTGTTTGTTTCCAAGCACAGGAACAGAAGGAACAGGGGAATGGATGGGGGGGGTGCACATGCGCAGTAAAGCCCTGTTTCCACCGCACAACAAGTACAGGAATGGAATAGTATGGTGCGGTATAGTTCCGGTTTCCACGGAGTGCGCTCTGGTGGCACTTCGCAGGAGCAATGTCACCAGGGCCAATTGCCATTCGCTCTCTCGGAACCAACACGGGAGTTGCGGCTGTCACGTCGCCGGTGGACCAGAGCCTACCACCTTTGTGCTGCTGGAGTGTGCTCCAGTGCACTTCGCCGGGGTGACCTCACTGGGACCGGCTGGCGTTCGCGCTCTCGGAATCAATACGGAAATTGCAGCTGCAGCTCTGTGGCTGCAAAAAAAGTTAACTAAGCCACTAGTGCAAAGTGGAGTATGTAAACAACAACAACAGAGAATGTATAAGGTACAGATCTGCAGCCCCGACTGAGACTACTGTTGCAACATCACAGATCTGCGGAGCTCTCAACCCCACCTACATTTTAACCGTACTTTCAGCGGTGGATTTGGCTCTGGGTATGCTTTGCAGATATACTCGTATTTGTTACCATGTAACTTGGAGTTACGTATATAGAAGTCTATGAGCAGGAGTCTACTTCTAAATTGCTATGTTCTCCATGTCTTCATGTGATGTCATCAGGAGGTATCCATCGATTGTCAGGGGTATTGATCCTATACTACAACGTCCTCCCAGTGGTGGGTGGGCAGTGGTGTCCAGATCACTTCTCATCTCCTCCTCCTGGCTTCCAGCTTAGCTCCTATTTCCTATTTCACATCAAACAAGAGGCTCGTTCTACTAAGTACCCCATTATGTGTAATATGTATCTCCTTCCCTGTTACTCCACACTGATTGGGAATTTTCCACAGCTGACCTCGACCGGGAACAGCCATGCTTGCGATCCTTTCATCATACAGTCATGTAATAGATCCCTGTATTTGGCGTTGTTGCTCTCGAAAGCCTCATCTCACCCCTCTTTTCATGGGACTTTAAGTTCTGTGAGGATGATCTTCTTTACCTCTTCAGACCACAGCACCATATCCGGCTCAAGGTTATCTTGGCAACCCGGGGAGAACTGCGGCTTTCCATGCAAGTGTCCCTTCACTTCTTTCCCATGAATGAACCTTTTTGTAGCAGGCTGGTTGTTGCTCTGGTGAGTGGTTTCTCTCCTTTGTTTACAAATTTGGGGAAGGGAGTATCCCAAGACATTAAAACTTTCCCTGAAATGTCAGAAGAAGCAGTCAAATGTCTGCTAAAGAGAAGCAGATGAAGAGGAACGATTGGCCCAAGAATTTCCTGTCTTCTCTTGTGCTCAGTCTGCCTTCATTGATCCAGTCTCCAGACAATCACAACTCAATGAAAAGAATATTAACACGTTTTGAGCGTTCTAATATGAGTGGTGCAGTGGTTAGTGCTCTCTGTTCACAGCAAGAATGTCACGGGTTCAAACACTGGCTGGGCCTCTCTATGATGGGTTTGCTCTGCGATGGACTGGCAACTTGTCCAAGGTGTACCCTGCTCTTGCTAATACGACACCGAACAGGATGAAGTGGTATAGAAAGTAGATGGATGGAATAGCAGTCTGTTTTGGGCGTTTATTGCTCAATAAAAAATGTTTTAACAATTGTTCACAATGAAAGGTGCAAACAAAACCACTACGGCAAACACAAAACAATGCAGCCACTTGAAGTCATTTCTACGGTGGCTGAGAGGCAAAATTACAACATGTGAAACACTTTTACAAAATGTGAGACAAATTTACATTTTGAAAAACATTTTTGCGTTTCATAAAACAAAAATACATTGTCATAACACATTTACAAGTCCCGGAACACATTTACATTTCAGAAAACAAATTAACAAAGCAAGAAACACTTGTGACAAACTGCGATACAAATTTACAAATACAATCTCACCGGGAAAGGGAGCGACACAAGTCCGGAGGTGACCCGGTGATAACGGGAGCGTGTAAATCCGACTTGTGGTTTTAATGTAAAAGCACTTTGTAACAATGTTTAAAAAAAAAGTGCTATACAAATAAAGTTATTATTATTATGATTATTATTATTATTAAAGGTTTGTGCATGTGAAAATGAAAGCAAACTTGATACTATGTGCACACATGTGGAAGTGTCATGCAGTACATGGTATACGTTTACTTTTGTACTTGCGGAGTCTCAGCATTCCATCCAATCACTGCATGGCATTTTGTAAGTTATACAGAAGTTATACCGTCTCCAGTAGTTCATTCTTATTTGAACAGTCTTATTCAACGGTGTCAAACATATGGTTTGAGGGCCAGAACCGGCCCGTGATGGGGGTCCAGGCAATCAGGCCCAATGAGGAAATTCTGAAAGCTGTGACAAATTGTGACATTATATATTTATTTATGCATATCCACCAAAGGCGCACTTTATTTTGTATTATGTGGTGAGTCATTTCAGGTGATCGAGATGACGACACAGATGTAAAAAGGTGTCTCAATTAATGATGATTTCTGGATGTTGACTCGTCATTGTGATCATTTTAACAACTAGCCCCACTATAATTTTTGGAGTTTGAGCATCAGTTGTAATACCCATGTGTAAATGGTGCATTTGCAGAGGATTATTTTTAATATAAAATGTTTTTCATGTGTTGTATAAGGATATTTAATTGTGAACTTCGCAATAGTATATTATTACTTAGTTGCACTAAAACAAACAGTGATTCAGAGTTCTTTTTATTTATATACACTAATGCTATTTCATTACTGCTCCGAACCGCTTGAGATCAAATTGCACAAAATGTGGCTCTTGAAGTAAAGTGAGGTTCACATTTCTGGTCTAATACATGCATACATACAACCCTCATTTGAATACCTCTGTTTGCATTTTTATGACACCTGCAAAATGCATGCTCCCCAGAAGGGAAGTCTGTTTTCATTTGGCATGCTTTATGCAAGATCTTTTCAAATCAAAAATGATGCACCTTTATTTGCTGTTTGAAAAGGCAAAAGGAAACCTGCATGCAGTTCACTGTACACTGTGTGGGTGCTCCCCTAATGCTCAAAAGTCTAGACAGACAGCCCCACACTTTTTGGGAAGCGAAAGGCTGTGTAACGTCGGCATTGTATAACACGCGAACTTTAAAACATTTTTTGTAGAAGTCGATTTGGTAAACAGTGTTATGACAAAAACAGATGTAGGCAGAGCAGAAAAGTCAATCGTATATTTCATCAATGTTAGTTTATCATTCAAAAGCAACAACATCTACCACTTTTTGGGGGAGAAATCTTAGTAATAAGTGAGGAAACAAACCAATATTTCAGGCTGTTTTGCAACTGAATGTTGTCAGTGAATGAAACATGTACAGGTTATGATGTAAAACCAAGATTAAAATGGGTATACTAGTTGTAGACAAAAGGAAATGACCATCAACATTTAAATTTTTCCAACCATCTTGCCTTTGAGATTTCCAATGGCAGATCAATCATTCAGCATTGAATTGAAACTTAACTTATTACACTTAACTGTGTAATTTTGAGAAGCTTGACAAACATGTTGAATGTTTGTTTGATCAATGCTCTCTTGCTTTGGTCCTGACAATCCACTGCACTTTATTAGATGTCCCCCTGTTCTAACGCTTATGATTAGATAACTGTTGATACCTGTTGTCCATAGAGCTCCTCGATGAACTAAAATAATATATCAGAAAAAAGTACTTTCCAATTTCCCCCACATCATTCAATATTGGAAATATTGCCAAACTCAGTAGCTGTTTACTGCATTGTGTCACCAAATCCTTTGAGCTTCATTACTGAAGCTGTGTGGTGAGACTCAATCCCACTGGAGCAGGGGAGTGTTGCGCTTCTTTCCGATCAACACGTTGTAAACAAAGGGAGTCATTAACCTAATGAGGAAGCTTAAAAGAAACACTGTAACTAATTGCTGGTAACCACGACAAAAACACAAGTTTTCACTCAGTGACAAAGTTCACTCCGGCAAGAGACACTCTGCTGGGTGTCAATAAGTTAGAAGTAAACAGCTCGAGAAACAAGTTTTGATTGGCCCTGTGTTGTCCGAGTCGCGCGGCTCTTAACCTGAGTAAATAGCTTTTTGTTATATTTGACAAAACAGCATGTGGAAGTTAAAATATTATGCGCGCCTACAAATCACAACAAAGTGTAAGTTATCTCCACAGTTTATATAATACAATATAAGTTACCAATTTTTTTTTTGAATTTTCATTGAACATATTTAATTTAACAAATGTGAAACTGCACTCAGCTTATGGTTTATGCTTCCACACACTCTGTGCATTAACTGTTATTTTCTATTTATTCTTTTTTTTTTTATCCTCAGTTAGGAGATATACTCTCCTGAAGATTTATATTTCAGAGATCTCATATCGATGATCCGCACCTGCCTTTTTTTTTTTTTTTTTTTTTTTTAAATGTGAAAAAGTGATAAAAGGACAAATTCAAACAAACAGACATCATTATAGAGTGGGTTGTATGAAAGATACTTACAAAGACATGAAACAAAATAAGAAATTAAACTAAAATAAAACATCTTTTCACCTGTTCCGTCAGGTCCTGAGGATGAAATATTGGCCCTCCACACTGACTGTTTGTTACAAGTGCCTGATGTAGGATTTCAAAATGTCTGTATTTATTTATTTAATTAATTTTTCTTATTATTAAATTTTTTTATATTCATATTATGACGCGGGTAGGTATCACTGTTTTTGATGTTTTTACCCTGGAAAGCACTTGGATTAGATTAGATTAGGTTAGGTTGGATTAGATTGGATTAGATTAAATTAGATTAGAAAATAAAAAGCTCTATTTACTGAAGAAATAAAGAAGAAAGAAAAGAACTAGAGCAGAATTTGGCTGGGGGAGACAGAGATGTCAATGCACTTTGCTTGGCGCAGGCCCCAGACCCGAGAGTGTGCCCCTATCCAATGAACAGGGCTGCCAAGCAGGTCCACATCCACACTGAAATGCCACCCATTCTGACATACCCCAGGTCAGTAACCCACAACACATCAGCCCCAGCATGGAAGGTATAGTGCATACAAGCAGCAAACCCTTTTAGATACCACATGTATCACTCATGTCGATATGCCATTATGTCTTGTTGAAGTCATTAAGTCAGTTTAACAGTATCACACATCCGTGATCCTGACATGCAAACAAGTCTCTGGATGGCGGTGACGTAGCGATGTAGGCTGGCCCTGATCTGCAGTCCTCACCTTGAGCCTCCAGAGAGCTTTATGCAGGAGCAGAAAAAAATCTAGGGATGCCTTTTCAAAGCATTATTTTTTTTCTTTGTTCCTTATAATTTCTGAAAATAAATCTTTATGGAAACAAATATGCTGAGGGTATAACTACTGCTAATTGTTTTATAACACTCACGTTTATTACTAACGTGTAAATAAGACAAAATGAAGCTTTAGTGCAAAACCACAAGTATCACAAGTTGCAAACAACATATAGAGCGAGCCAGATTTAAAAGAAAACATTCAAAATGCCTCTTCCAATCTCCGGAGAATGTTACAGAATGTTACTTTTTATTCAAAAACTGTGACAGTAGCTGCAGTGCCAAGCATGTGATGAAGAAATCACACATAGAAGGGAAGACATCTTCCGAAAATCTCCTCAACCTCAGACACAGTCCATCCATTGACCTTTCTTGCTGAACTCCTGATTTTATAACAAATGCAGAAAGCTGTTCATTTCCCCCCAAAACCTTCTGAAAATACTGGATCAATCACACAGGTCCGTCCCACGCCAGTGTGATGCCTGACTCGCAGACAAACAACTTCTAGAAACATTTCAGGCAGCCAATAGCTTCTATTGCTTATTGTGGAGTTGGCAACAGTGCAGAGTCTTGGCCAAATACCAAAGAACAACCAATACCACTGCAGTAGATCCATGTGAGAATTTAAACTGTCTGATTGTCTGCACCGAGAAGAGAGTAAAGACGTGTAGCAGGTCATAGGTGCAGAACCACGAGGGCACAGACTTACAGCTTCTTTCTGGTGCATTTATGTTCAAAATCTAATATCATTTTAATTGATTACAAAAAACGTAAATAGAATTAAAACATTTTTTTATATAGAACATTATATTTTCATACTTTGTCCAGTGAAAAACTGCAAATATCCATTTAAATGCATGATTTATGTGTTCATGTCTTCTTAATTAGGAGCAGAAAATAATGACACAATGAACTGTAATAAAATACTTTCATTTATTGCAGAAGATAAATGTTGCTATACAATTAAACGTGCCTCGCTTTGTACTGAGTGTTAGACTCTTTTAAATTCACAAGATGGCGACAAATACCACAAAAAGCAACTAAGTGTTCACAGAGTCACGAGAGGGTGAACAATTCTTAAATTTAAAAAAAAAAAAACATAAACAATACAGATAATGAAACAGGAAAAAAAAACAGTTGATAGCTCAGTGAATGCTTCTCTAATTAAAATAATAAACTAAATTGTGTTTACTCATTGTTATCTGGAGTTTTATTCTGCTTTATTTTGCTGCTGTTCCAGTATGTACATCCCAGTGAGTAAGCCATTTATGTGCAGAATTTAAGATCAAGCTGTTTTCACTTTGATAAGATTCTTTTGTCTTTTTAAACACACATTAACCTTTAATCTATAATTTCCCATTGGCAAATATTTCCCATGGCAGTCTTTGAGAGCATTTCAGTTATTTCAAAACAAAGCAAAACAAATAAGTCACACTGTCTATAAATACCACATTTTTATACGATTTTAAAAACAATATATTCTGTATCTAATATGTAGTATTCAAAGCAACAAAGATATTCATCAAATGCAAAGCAAGTATCTGGAGAAATAGATGCGTTGTTTTGCAGAAAACACAAGCTTACCAGAATTCTGAAGCAAGTAAGAAAAACAACACTGACGTCCAACAGTTCTTACATAATGACTTGATTTGAAGTGGGTCCAATATCATTTGACAAAAATACCAAATCTAACACTCACGCATTCCAATTTTTGATTTTTAGTTTAAAGAAATCAAAAATACAGTATCCAAAAGTGTTTCACAAGGTCAGGTGTCTTTTCTGTTTTCTTTCTTGTGATGAGGATCAACCCAATCAGAATTGAAATATTCTTTTTAGAGTGTGAAAATAAGTGAAAAAGAAACAGTGCTCTCTTTTTATTATGCACCCGTATATTTGGCCTATGATATGTGCTGTGGGATGCAATCAGAAAACATAAATGTGCTTTAAGCACACAACATTTCTAACTATCATCCGTTTTTACAAAACAATGTTGGGGAATTGCAGTAAACTATAGTGTTTGTATTTTCTGCTGCAAAATGTCAAATGTACGTACTTTATGTTTACCACAAAAAAGTCAATGGAAATATTTTTTGGGTCGCAGAACAAAGACAGAGTATCCGTGGACCACATAAGGTAGTGAAACAATACGCTATTGTAGGTGAAGAAAACCAGTTACTGCACAAGCATAACTTTTACCGAAAATTGATTAAAAAGAATGTATTTTCTTCCTCAGGGAGTGAATAGTTATTTCTCGTATCTCTTTTGTTTTCAGTCCATAGATGAGCGGATTGAGTGCAGGGGGGAAAATTAACGCCATAAGTCCCAAGAATCTCCTGAAATGCGGGGATAGGTTTTGCAGTCTGTACGATATGATGGTGAAAAGCCCAAAGCACTCCAGCAGGAGGAAGACAGTCAGGTGTGTGGCACATGTCTGCAGGGCTTTGGCTTTCGTGTCCGACGACTTTGATCTGAAACAAGTGATAAGTATCTGCAGATAGGTGTACAAGATCATCCCGTTGGCAAACAGCTGCGTGACAGCGACCACGACAAGGCCGTACACGTTATTGATGCTTGTGTCGGCGCAGACCAAGGTCAGCAGACTGGGATTGTCACAGTAGGTGTTCGATATCTCGGAGCGGCAGTGAGGTAAACGCAGAAGCAGATAAAAAAGGACGCCGATTAATATAAAACAAGATAACCACACCGCTGTGATCAGTCTCATGATGTTGGCATTTGTCATGATGGCGTTGTACTGCAAAGGGCAGCATATGGCGATGTAACGGTCATAAGCCATGGCCGTTAGGATCAACACACTCCCTGTCGCATAGATGTGAATAAAGAAGGCCTGAATGACACAAGCCGTGTATTGTATCGTCCCGCTGTTCGTCAGGGTTTCCTTCATGATCTGTGAGAAGACTGCCGAGGACCCTGTCAGGTCATTGATGGGGAGGTTCAGCAGGATCAGATACATGGGCTGGTGCAGCGCTTTGTTCAGCACAATGGTGAGCATCAGTGTAAGATTGCAGAAAAGGATGGTCAAGTAGCTCAGGGTGGAAAAGAGAAATGCTGGAAAGACACCTACGGAGGAGAGATTAAAGCCTTTCAGCGTTAAAACTGTGGAGACGTTGACCGGCGAGTCCATTTTTTTGAAGCTCCTGCTGCACAGAAAATTCCTAAACCATTAAACATCGGCGCAGAAATAAAAGACGTCAACATTCAGAACGTAATGATTCCCAGGACCTAAAGGCACAAGAAAGGACAGACAGAAAACTAATGATTCATTGACATGAGGGCAAAATGAGCATCGTATTAGGAAACATGCTGTTATCTCCCAGCCGTGGTGGTACCAGCAGTGACCAACTGGTAACAAGTTCAGTGGGATTAGCTGCTTTATAGCAGAGATTTCTTGCCGAACAGCAGGCGGCTCTCTGGAGGCTTCCTGGTTATCATAAAGTTGATCTTAAGATTGTTAATGTGGTGAGAGCAGCTCAGCCTCGGGGGGGGGGCTTCAGAGAAATGTGAAGGGTATTAGTTACAGGACCACACTGACATAAACAAAGTGAAAAGGGTTTTTCGGGAAGACGTAAATAAAGGAAACGATATAAAAGGATCGTGGAAGGATGAAAAAGCAATGTGTTGAAAGGGTTTATATACACGTATGTTTCCAACTGTGGCATGCTGCATAAAAGCATTCCAGATATCAAATGTAAACAGGGGAAGAGCTTGGGCTGCTAAGCTATAAACAGTTGTCACTCACGGAAGAATAATTATTATATTACTAGTAATTTACCACAGCAATTATTTACTATAATCACGAGGGTGAATATACTAATAATCAGTATAAAAGTAACTGTTGCTGAATCTCTCTCTCACTCACTTTGAGCCACGTGGTTACTTGTACACGCCTGTTTTACCCTCAAATGAAGCTTTTTCATCTTTGGCCAACCCATGATTCACGTTCAATTATCCTGTAATAATAAAAAAAAAAAAACTCAGGAAATTTTGTTATGTTTATTTGCAGATAATATATCACAGAAGTGGTTTTCAAACTTTTTACAGTGTGTACCCCATCTGAAATAACGTTGAGCTCCCATTCTGTCATTATGACTGAACATACAGCGATTACTTGGTTACTCAAAACACACGCACCACCACCACCACCCACTTCATACAACTGCAGGGCTTTGTGAGGTGGTGCCTGGGGTTTGAGACTGCATAGATAATAAATACATAACTGTAGCCTGGGGTGACTATGAGCCGTCAACAAACCTCTGACACACTTATCTCTGTTTCAAAAATGAAAAGTGTTGCTTCTATGGTTTCCTTTCTACCACTGCTCACCAAAACATTGAATTGATTACCTTATGTTTCTGTTATGGTTATTTCATCTGAACACTTGTACTGGAATCCCCACACCTGGAGACGTGATGTTGAGGCTGAGATGAAGAGCTGGGGTCACACCTGGAACACTCTAGACTAGACCAAGACAGGACGAGATGGAGGGAAGAAATTGTTGATGGCCTATGCTCCAGGAGGAGCTTAAAGGCCTGAGTAAGCAAGTATAGAAAGATGGTGGAACGGATGGACAATCTGCAGTTGAACTGATATTCGTCTTTTTCACATATAATGAAAAAAAACTAGGAAATTGTCAAAATGTAATGACTCCATTTTTATTCCTTGTTTAGCCTCAAGTAGCAACCATATTTCTCTAAATGTCATGTGACCACTCCTCAAGACAATTGTGGCAAAAACAGCAATATGTTTGAGGCGCCACTATATCTTTAACTGTTGTATTGCATTTAGTTTTGATTATTTGTTTTCTTTTTATTGTGTTTCAATTCATGTTTTATTTCATTTACGCTTTCATGTTATCATGTTTTGGATGTTCATGCTTGTTGATATAAAGCACTTTAAATGAATTTGTTGCTGAAATGTAGAAAGTTGCACTTCTCGATTGCCCAGTCATTTCTGCTGATGATATGTACTACTTGTTTTATTAAATGTTTCACTTACTTATACACAGATGACATTAACTTTAGAGGCAAGAAAAAAAAAAATAATGAGTTTGATCAATTATGTGAGGAGAGCAGGAGGTATGTTGTCAAGCAATGGATATTTATTTGTCATTGTTTTTAAGTTATTTCAGGGATTGTGCTCTCAAACAACATTGAACGCAAGCACTTTCTTCACAAGCTCAATTTTATTGCCTCGGCAAGAAAACCAAAACTGTTCAAAATAGTGTGATTCATTGTAGCAGGTACGTATCAGAAACACTGCTGAGATTACCACACATAGAACACACACTTTAAATAAAGAGCCATACATAAGCACAGGTAAGAACAGGACATTTTATTTGACTTTCATTTCATGTTATCCACAGTGGTAAACACTTAAAAGCAATTATGGCATAATAAATGTGACTGAATGTCTATAATTAAGAATATGTCACAGATATTATATTTGGTTTATTTGATGTAACATGACACCTGATATGTCACTTGTTTGTCTTTTCTTTTCTGAAATAATAATTGAAATCACATACAAATAGATAAAAAGAGAAACCGCATCCCAATAACGACATTAATGTATTAAAAAACAGCTCTTAAACGTCATCTGTCATACAAAAGATGCTGAAAGTGAGATCTTGAATGCAATCAAAAATAAGGCAAATATTACATTTTAAAAATGGTGTAAATGTATTTATCATTGTCCATGATTGTATTCATAATATTCAGTATACTGAAAGTAGTAAAATGATACCTAAGCTGTCACTTTTTCTTCCTTTCTTATTTAGACTGATTATATTTTACAGATATATACATTAAAAGATGCTTGACGCTTACTGAAAAAGCATAGCCAAAACTGATTTACATTACTTTGTTAAACCCACATTTCTTTTTAGGAAGATTATTATGTTCTGTTTAAGTTCATTGGTTTTTAGTCCATATATGATTGGATTTAAAATCGGGGGGAAAATTAAAACCGACACACCAAAAGACCTCCTCAGAAACGGGGACACGTTCTGAAGTTGATGAGAAATGAGCGTAAACACAGTGTTGATTTGCAAGAACAGAAAAACGACTAAATGTGTGCCGCAGGTCTGGATGGCTTTCCGTCTGGCATCGGTCTGATTTGTCATGATGCACGTACGCAGGATCTGTGCATACGTGTACAATACTATCAACATCGTGCCTCCCTGAAAGGCTACTGTTAAAGCAATCCCATACAGTTTGTTGATGCTGGTGTCCTCACAGACAAGTTTCACCAATGAGGGATTATTGCAGTACAAATCCACTATGTTCTTTCTGCAGATTTTAAAACGTGCAAACAGTATAAACAATATTAACATCAATGACAAATCTACAAACCATATCAGGAAAATCATGGTGATCAATTTGTGTGAATTCATGATAGAATTGTACCTCAGTGGAACACATATGGCCACAAATCTGTCATATGCCATAGCGGTCAACGTCAGCAAGTTTGCGGAACCGTACAAGTGAACCAGAAAAGCCTGAATGACACACGCAGGGTAGGAAACCAATCTGGTCTTCAGCACAATGCTTAGAAGGAACTGCGGGAAAAAAGCTGTGGCTCCTATTATGTCGCTAACAGGCAAGCTGAACAGCAGGATAAACATGGGTTTATGCAACTTTTTACTCACAGCAATAGTCACAATCACCAACAGATTGAAAAAGACAATCAGAAAATAGGTGAGCGTGCCAAACACAAACGCTGGATAAACCTGTGTTGTAGACAAATCCAGTGTATTCATGGTGAGAAAGTAATGCGAGGATGTATTTGCCAACATAATCACACAGTTTTGACACAATTTGTTGAAGCAATAAATAAATAAATAAATAGATAAACAAACAAATAAATAAATAAACAAATGAATAAATAAATGAATAAATAAATAAATAAATAAATAAATAAATAAATAAATAAATAAATAAATAAATAAATAAATAAATAAATAAATAAATAAATAAATAAATAAATAAATAAATAAATAAATAAATGTAATCCTGACAGCCTACAAAGTATCTTCCACCTGAAAGAAATGTTTGTATTAACAAGCCGCATTCAGTGAAGTCCAATAACTTGAAGTAAATGTATCTGTGTGCTCTCACCTGGAGCTCTGTGTTGTTTTAGTCACCTTGCTGTGGGGATGAATACAGAGGGGTGAGTCTTTTTAAAAGAGGCAGAGATGACCCCTGTGACTAAGCATGAGAGCACAGAGGGGACTGTTGCATCAGAAAACTACTTTAATCATTTGGAGTATACACTTTCGAGAAGGTCATAGTCAGAAAACCCTACTTAACTTCAACTTATCCTATTGTAGCAACATGAGCAGTGCAGTTTGCCCAATGAGTGTGATGAATATTTCAATTTACTGCTTGAAGGTCCATTCATATATTTTCTGTGGCAGAGGTGTGCGATTATTTCTTTCACACTGCTGCATGGTGCTGAGGTACAAAGTAAACCCAATTCCATTCAATAATAAAACTTAAAAAATAAGACTCACAAAATAAGACTCTCAAAACTCTCAAAATAAGACTCTCGCCCCCCCGGCCGGCGGCCTGGGGGGGCGAGAGTCATCACTCCCCCACCGTCCCGAGTGTGTGTGTGTGTGTGTGTGTGTGTGTGTGTGCGTCTGCGTCTGCGTCAGGGGTGGGTGTCTGTGGGGGGTCAGGGGTTGGGTATTTCAATTAAAACCGGGGGGGAGGGTCATGGGGCGGGTGGGATATGAGGCTCCTGGGGGTGTAGAGTTGACTGTCCTCCGACCGGGGCCTGCACCGGCCTTCGCTTTCCTGGGTCTGGGGGCGGGGCTGGTCCGGGGCGCGGCGGCTGGGGCCGTCTCTGCCTTGCCGGGTTGGGGGGGGGGCGGTGGGTGGGCCTGTTCCCGGGGGTGCGGCGGGACTCGCCGCCGGGGTTGGGGGGGCTCTCGACCCGCTCGGCCCGGGGGCCCTGCTCCGGCCTTTTCTCGGCTTGGCGGCTTGGGTCGGGGCCTGGGGCCCTGTGCCCTTTATCCTTCTCTTGTGGGCCCCTCTTGCCTGGGGGGGATTCCTCTCTGCATTCTCCGTCGGGTGCTTTTTGGGCGGGGACGTGGCTCTCTGGGGTGGTTCGCTGGGGTCCCCCCGGGCCTGGGGGGCTTCCGTCTGCCGGGGTGGCGGTGTCCGGGCCCGATGGCCTCGGACCCCGGGGTCTTGCCACGGGTCCCCCCACAGCAGTTCCGGTCCCACCCAGTGGACAAACCACACGCACACACACACACACGCACACACACACGCACACACACACACACACACACACACACACACACACACACACACACACACACACACACACACACACACACACACACACACACACACACACACTTCCACTCCTCACGAAAGGTGCTTCTGAAGTTGCTTGTTCTCTATCATCATTTGCTCAAACTTTGGAGGTCATGTTCCTCTTTTGTTGTCGCCTCTTTGTTAATTCATGTTCCTGCTTCACGTTGCTGTCTAGATAGAGCTGCTCAGGCTGGTTTAATCCAAAAACAGTTGGAAAATATTTGGATCAGTGTGATAACTGCAAATAATATATGTAGCACAACAAGGATATTGTATGTTATCCCCCTACCCCCTCCCCCCTCCTCCCTCCTCCCTCAACCTTTTTCTCTCTTTTCTCTTCTCTCTCTCTCTCTTTGAGCGTTCCCCCCCCGGTCGTGTACGGCAGCCATGCCATCTTCTGACGGAGAAGGCAACAGGAGGAGACTCCAGGTCTCTCCCTGTTGCAAGACCAAAATCTGTTCTGACTCCGAAGGCTCTCAATCACATCATATTGTTGGCCCAAGCTGCCGAACAGGACAAGGGCGAAGAAAAGATAAAAAGAAAAAATAAATAAATAAATAAATAAATAAATAAATAAATAAATAAATAAATAAATAAATAAATAAATAAATAAATAAATAAATAAATAAATAAATAAATAAATAAATTAAACTTATCTTAATCAAAAGCAATATAATACATGGCTCATGATGAACCATGTTTTTCATTCCAGTTTTTGGAATCGCCTCTAACTAAGCACTAAGCACGTCTTCTTAAATCCTCCACATTCTACATGAATCAGTTTTGAGTTTGTCAACTATGAGTTTGCAACCCAAAACAGTTGAAAGGGTAAAAAGTGAACCCAAGGAATGCATAATTCAACAAACGTTGGTTGTAACTCCTCACGTCCAGACACCACTGTTCATTCCCATCTCCAGGATCAGTCCCATTCCTTTGAAGGTCACAATGTAAGAATAAGTTCATTTGACCTGATTAATTTACTTTGAGATTCCTTCAACCTGTACAAATGACCATATTCACAACCATATGAAAAAGACATGAGGCCCATGAGACAGCAAGCCAAAGTCAGTAACACAGAAGGCCTGATCTGCTAGATGGTTGCACTTTTAAATAATGGGCGCTAACATGATACTGCGCGTGCAAACATGGGAAGATGACCGATTAACAAGGCACACTGAAGATTGTGTCTGAATGCTTATTCTTTAGCCAGTTTTTAATGTGTATAATAGATGGTGCAAAGCGGTTCAGTGCTCAGCGGAGATGTTCTTGTTAATGGAAGGAGAGTCAGTTCCTCAGCTGACTTACCATGACTTTTGATTGTGGACTTTTTATGAAATATTGTCTTTGTTGGACCTCAAATTTTGACTTTGTGATGTTGTGATCTCCTACTTTTTTCAAATCCTGATCTTTAGATCTTCCTCCAGCAGAGTCTGGACATAAACAGAGCCTAAAGCGCTTGAATACTCCTGTTTGTGTGT